>NC_062286.1:32046877-32349908 GCF_902655055.1 Lutra lutra
TTCTGCTGGCATCAAAACTGACCATATTGGTAGCCTGTATCCCTGCCCAGGTACTGCCTCTCTCTAGGCACCAACTCAAAAGGTCTAGAGTTATTTTTTAAAAACTATCATTATAGCAATGATTCCCCAGAAACCAACTTAAAGAAGCTCCCATTGGCCCGAGATGGGACAATTTGAACATCAGAGAGAACCATGATTGCAAAGGATTGAAATACATCAAATGTATAAGATCTATAAATTTGTAATGATGCTTACATTCCTCTAAAACCTTCATTGTTCACTCTTGGAGGCTGCTAAGATACGAACTTATCATTCTGAATAGTATATTTTACAGTCCATCAGGGTGGGTTCTTCTCCATAGAATTAAAATTAATAATGCAGAAGAGATAATAGAATTTGAAAATCACCGTCTTTTAACCCTAATGAAATACTAGATACAGGCAGTCATCATCAATGAAGGCTAAAGTCATCAAGTAAAAAGGTTGACCAGGAAATTCATAGTGGAGAGGATCAAACTAATAGCTCTTAAACCCACTACTCTATTTCAAGATGATCAAAGTGAGACAAGCTGACATATGCCTCATGATGTTGACGCAAGAAGACATGTACAGCATTACATATGAAATATTCTTGTCTGAAACACTGAACCCGAAATGATCAAGTCTCTAGACACGAATACTAATTTACTGGAAATACAGGTGAAAGACCAAGTTAAATAACACATACAAAACAATCAGCTGCAATGATTTCTAGAACACAGTAGTATCCAAAGTGTGTTTCTTGGACCAGCAGCTTCAGTATTAACTGGGCAAATGTTAGAAATGCAAATTCTTGGGGCCCTACCCTGGACCTATGGAATCAGAAACTCTGCAGGTGGGCCCAGCAAGCCGTATCTTAATGAGACCTCCAGGGGTGTTGATGCATGCTCAAGTTTGAGAACAATGGATCTAAAAAACTAATGCTAAATATATATATATTTTAAAGGATAGAGGAAAGGGGCCTGTTGGAGAATAAAAGACTCAAAAAACATAAAATCAAACCAAGTGCCATGGGCAGAAGGAACACTGAGTTCACACAAGCTTCTAATTCATAAGGAATATTTGGTTTTCAGGGAAATTGGAAAAAAAAAAAGCCATGGATTACATTTCTCATATTTTTGTGACTTTCTTCCTTTCCCTCCATCTTTAGCTCTTTAAGGTGATCCCTGAGCTATTCAGAAGAAAAGAAGACATTAACAAATATGTTGGAAAATGTTACTTACGTTATGTTTATGACAGAAATTAAGAGCTTGAAGTGTTTGCCATAATACACTTTTGATCACTCCATCAGCAACTCTGGGGGAAAGAAAATTAAAAAGGAAATAAAAACTCCTAAGAAGGGGAGCCAGGAACAGGAGCTGGGCACAGAAATGCAGTGGGTGAGGGCCTGCAGTGGCCAACAAACACGGTGCAAAGGGTGCTGGGGATATTTTTTTTTGCACGTGTTCATGGAAGTTGGTTTACTGTGTTTTCATTATAGATACATAATTTTCTTTTGTAATTAGAAAATTTTAGATATCTGTAGAAATAGTATATGCTTATCACAAAAATCCAAAGTCTTGCAAAGTAAAGGAGTAGAAAGTGTTGACTCAGAACTTGTTACCCCAAACTTTCTCTTCAGGCAGGCACCTCTGTTTCTATCCCTCTCTTTGTCTCTCTCTGCATTTATTACTTTTTTTCCTCTGCATTTACTTTTTAACTTCAATTTATTTTTAGAGAGGGGGAGAGGGAGAGAGAGCATCTTAAGCAGGCTCCATGCCCAGTGCAGAGGCCAGTGTGGGGCTTGATTTCACGACCCTGAGATCATGACCTGAGTGGAAAGAGTCAGATGCTTAACAGATTGAGCCACACAGATGTTCCTTTAATTTTAAATAAATGCATTCATATGGCTCAAAATTTAAAGAGTATAAATTTAAAATTTAAAGAGTATATCCATGAAGAACTGTCTCTCACAGCTGGCTAGTCACACATTTCATTCTCTGCAACTTCCCCCTCCTCTTTCAGGAAGCATATATATGTGTAGAGGTATAAGTACTAATGCGTTTACGTCTATTTCGTGGTCTCATTACGTGGATGTGTCATAATCTAGTTAGTTCCCACTGGTGAGCAATTAGATTGACTCAATTTCGTTCCTAGAAACAAAATATGTATAATCATCCATCTTACTACAGTTGTGCCATTATCTTTTTAAGGCAAGTTCTAGAAGTGGGATTTCTAGGACCAATGGTAGGCACATGTTGAATTTTGATCCTGCAGATGTGACCTTCAGATAGACCTAAAACCTGGTTTTTCAGGGAGGAAGGCATACTTAAAGACTGACTTCCAGCAATTTGGAAACACACTCGAGTATGTACTGCAGTTGTGTAAGTTTCTTACACCTGGTGAGCAGGCAGGTGCGCAGCCGGGGAGGCCAGGGAGAACCCGTGTCCCATGAGAATGAGAGGCTGGGTGCTTCTTGTCCCTGCAGGATCCTGGAAATACTGGAAGGTATTTTTCACTGGGGAGTTGGAGATCTGGGCAATTCACATTTGTCTGGGAGTAGTCTACTTGGTGTCACCATCTCTATAAATTATAGCAATTACATTCCCTTTAACTTTCTCTTGATGCCTTTCCATGGCTCACATCACTGTCCCATGATGGCACCTTCAGTTGCATATTGCCCACCGAACCTCTGTGCGTTCAAGTCCCTATCTCCTCACTGTCTTGCCGACATCTGGTTTTACCATTGTTGTTCGTCAGACTGTGGTTAAAATAAAAAGATAGCTCATTTTGGTTTTCGTTGACATTTCACTATTAGCGACTTTTGTTTTCACATGATTATTGGACATGACATGTCTTCTTTTGAGTATTTCGTGTTCATGGTCTTTATGTCTTTCTTGACTGGGGTCTGTTTACCCTTTTTAAAACTGATTCATGAAGACTCATTATATACCAGAGTCTGCATATGTGCTGCACATATTTTTACCCACGCGTTGTTTTTCAACTGTGTTTGTGGGGATGGGGTGGCTGTTTGCATAGTTTCGAAAATCTGAAACACAAGATGTCTTTTGCTAAGTGTCTACTATAAGAATTTTTTAATTAAAAGTTAAAATGATCTAATTTCCAAACATAGCCATCACTCGGCCTTAATGTTTTATCATATTTGGAAATTTAAATAATATGTTTAGATCCCTTTTTAAAAATTAAACTCATCCTGCAGGTGATGCTGGTCTCATAGAGGCGTGGGACAGCCTGTGTGTGACTTAGGCATCGAACCAGATACAAGACCTCACCGTGCAAATCTGCGGTACTTGCTGAGAAACAACAACAGTGTGTGGAAGGATTTTCCTCAGGGCAGTTTTCTGACTTCAGGTCACAGTTATGGCGGCACAGTCCTGATATCCTGTGGTCTGGTGGCAGCCCTCTGACTCCAGCTCTTCTAATTATTAAGTATTACTAATATTGTGAAAGCCCCAAATTCTCAATATTAAATCTCTTTCTGCTAGAAGTGTCTAGAGCCATTTCTATTTGCTGCACTGAATTCTTTTTTTTTAAGGCTGTTTGTTTTAATTTAATTAATTTATTTATTTGACAGAGAGAGAAAGACAGATAGAGAGCACAAGCAGAGGGAGTGGCAGAGGCAGAGGGAGAAGCAGGCTCCCTACTGAGAAGGGAGCCCAATACGGGACTCAAAGCCAAGACTTCGGGATCCTGACCTGAGCTGAAGGCAGAGGCTTAACTGACTGAGCCACCCAGGCGCCCCTACCTGAATTCTGATAAACCTGATCTTTCTCCCCTCTTTGCCTAGCCATGGCACAGACAACATTGCTTTAATATTTTTTTTTTAAGATTTTATTTATTTATTTGACAGAGAGAGATCACAAGTAGATGGAGAGGAAGGCAGAGAGAGAGAGGGAAGCAGGCTTCTTGCTGAGCAGAGAGCCCGATGTGGGACTCGATCCCAGGACCCTGAGATCATGACCTGAGCCGAAGGCAGCGGCTTAACCCACTGAGCCACCCAGGCGCCCCTGCTTTAATATTTTTATAAAAAAAAGATGAGTATAGCCATTTTGAGCCCTATGAGGCAGAGTTCAAATCCCAGCTGTGCTGCTTCCAAGTTTTAGAACCTTGGGTAAGTTATTTGTGCCTGCAGTTTTCCTCATGTGTACAGATGGAACAATGCCACATAAGTTCATTAAGACTATCTCCTGAGAGGGGCACCTGGGTGGCTCAGTGGGTTAGGCCTCTGCCTTCAGCTCAGGTCATGGTCCCAGGATCCTGGGATTGAGCCCCGCATCGGGCTCCCTGCTTAGTGGGGAGCCTGCTTTCCCCCTCTCTCTGCCTGCCTCTCTGCCTAGTTGTGATCTCTCTCTGTCAAATAAATAAATAAAATATTAAAAAAAAAAAAAGACTATCTCCTGAGAGTCTGGGTTTTCATATCTCCATAGGTTTAGGAAATGAGGGTCTGAGATCAGGTGAGGCCAGTGGATGGGCCTGAAACCCTCTAGAAGGACGAGAAGACCCCCATGAGAATGGCAAAAGCCCCGAGGTGAGAAAGAACGGGTGTGTGGGAGCAACAGTTAGGAGGCCAGTGTGGCCAAAGCATGAGTGAAGAGGTTGGTGAGGCTGGCAGGGGCCAAACCATGGAGGGCTTTACAGATCTGGGTAGGTAGTCTAAAGGAAAGTCATTGAAAGGACTCAAGAAGACAAGTGGCAGAATATGGAGAGTGGATTTCTGCACGCTGAGTGGAGACAGGACGGTTTATGAGGCAGCTGACTTAACAATGCAGGTGAGATGTGGTGATGTTGGTTAGAGCGGTGGCGGTGGAGGGAAGGGAAATGGATTTCAGGTCTTGCAAGAGCCTGCAAGCGAAACACGAGCCCGATTCACGTAGACATGGAATGCTGGGGGGGATCCAAGCACTGCAGGAACAGGGGGATCAAGTCCTGGAATCAGGAAACGAGTTAGGGTGAGGGTTCAGAGACTGGTGGAACTGAAGTTTCTATATTAATAACATCGATTTGGACATGAACGAATGCTGTAGCAAAGTCCTGAACTCTTGCTGTGGAAGAGGAACGTTTGCTTCGTGGCATCTCCCGGGATGAGTCACGGCTCTGCTCGGAACAGGAGAGCTCCGATTCCCAGAAGACAGGTTCCATCACAGGCAACACAACATCTGTACAAAATACCGTCTACAAACACATACCACCAATCTTATAGAGAAGATAGTTATCGGAGAGAAGACAGATTCGCACAGGGCTCATTCCAGAAAGATAGAGGATTGCAACACGCTTCAGCCACAGGCAGCAGGTTTCAAAGTGTTTTGGGGTGAAATAAAAGCTTCAGAAGAAGTCAGCCGCCCCTCGGTGTTCAAGTATTAGACACTGGGTGAGGGCAGAGACAAATACCGCAAGGAGCAGTGAAGGCCTGAGAGCAAACACTAGATGTCCTGGCGCAAGACGAAGGAGGGGGTCACGATGGGAGAATTCAGACCGGACTGCTCAGGGGCTGTGCCTGTCACTTGGAGGGACGCTGCTGCTGCCATCAGGACTCCTCATCTTTGCCTTAATTCGTTATATGATTCACCATGGGAAAACCTGATGTCCACTGTCCATACCCCAGACAAAATGAGTCCTCAGTAAACTCTTGCTATCTGAGACTACAAGCCAACCTTGTCTCAGGTCTGCCAGCCCCTTCACGTGGTCACTTGGGTTAACCTCCTTCCCTTCTGTCCTCTCCCGTCTTCCCACAGATATTCCTCCCCAGCCCCACTGGTTTCCGTTCCCTGAGCAGGCCCGGCCTGTTTATGCCTCCAGATCTTTGTGTTTATTGTTCCTTCTCCTCCCCTCCCGAGGCATTCTCTGACCCCTCCCTGTGCTTTCCTTCATTTCAGGGCTGAGTTCAGGGACTCTGTCTTGTTCACTAGTGTAGCTCTGGGGTCGAGGGGGTACCTGGTATCTAGTAGCTACTTCACTAAGTGCGTTTCTCTGGCACTCTCGGAAATTATAAACTAGCACCCTGTCATAAATCCCTTTCTGCTTAAGCCAGTTGGAGTGAATTCTCCTGTGGAATCCTGAACCGTTCAGAATGCGATACCAGAAGTGGATGTGGGCCAGGAACTAAGGCCTTGGGGATTGGGGATTGGCTATCTGATTTAATCACTAACTACAATTAGGGACTCAACTAGCTGGTAGATGGGCACCCAGAGATGAACTAGTTGTTAAATCATCTGTCATCATCTGGAATAAAATGCCTACTCAAGGCAAGCCTGTCACTGAATGTGACAGAATATGGAAAACATAAATAATACAAGAAAAGTGGGGCGGGTTGGCTCAAACTTAACGACAAATTTAAGAAGGACAGGGTTAGGGCTCTAATATCTTTGTTCAACACACAGTTAGGAAACCGAAAGTTTCAATGCTCGCCGTAAAAGAACGCGTTATTGCTTGTATCTATAGGACTCACTTCATGGACTTATAAGAATAACGTGAAATGACTGAAGAATCAAACACGGAGAATAATCCTGCAGGGTGCTAAGTGACAACACAAATTTAACTTATGTAAGGTTAATTAATTTCTCAGTTAATTAACTGAGAAAGAGCTGCCTATACCTCAAGAATTGAAATGTGACCCTCGGGAGTGTTCATGAAACTGAGAGCACCCCAGCTCCCACCAACTATCCCGTCTCAGGCAAACCAGTCTCCCAACTCGAATGATGAGGCTGGTTTTGCCTTGACAAGAACCTTCTAATGCTCTCACTTGAGTAGCTGTGCCGCACAGGGATTCTTCTTAGACCTTGAGAGGTCTCCAAACCTTAACTAAAGTCATAGTCCAGCGTGTCTCAGGGGGCCTGCTACAAAGTCAAACAGAGGAAAAGGTTTACACGGCAAAAAGGACTCTGAGATGCTGCTAATTTACAATGGGGAATGCCTGTGAGCATGGATTTCACTGACGTAGGACCAGAGAGGAAGAACTAGAGTTTAGCCTGGGCCAATTGTAACACTATGGGCGCACTTCCTAGAGATTCCAGTTTCACCAGACTACCTGCAGCTAGCAATGAGTCGAGCTGATTGCTAAACTGGTGATTGAAACCTGGCTAATGGTTGCCGATGGCAATTGAAGTTGAACGCCAGAAATTCATTAGTAAAATGAGGAGGAGGAGATACAAAGATCCGAGGCAATATGAACGTTGGAGAGGATTTTTCGTACGCATCAAGCTCACCTACCTCCCAGCTGTGCCTCCTCAAGGTCCTCACAGCGTCAAGCCCTGCTCTTCCCCAGATGCGTAGTATGGCTTTTGGTTTTCTAGTTTGGTAAAGAAAACGCAGCACAGCAGCCCCTTCCACTGGGCTCTTCCTACCATGGTAGCTTTCATTCCTTAGCCCAGAGCCAGCTGGCTCTTCTTCCATCTGCTGGTGTATCTCTCTCAACTATCCAGTTAGGAAAGGGGGAAATAATCTCAAGGATGGATTTGTGGACCTACTAGGACTACAGTGAGGTGGATTTGAGTCAAGATTTCATTCACCACCACACTTCCTGCTTCCTGCTCCCCATTACCCCCAAACTGACCTCAGTGGCTTTTAAGGTCATTGGTGACTGGTTTTACCTCGGAGCCTGGCCATTAATTCCTGAAAGATAGGCTATTTTTCTTTTCCCAGCACGTGTTCTGGTGAATGGCTGCAGAGTACTTTGGGGCAGGCTCAGAGGAAGAATTAAGTGCGGATGTGTGATGTTATTGCCGGTCCACTCCTCAAGGAAAGCCATCTTCCCTTAGGTCACAAGGCCCGGGTTCTGTGAACTGCCTATTGTGGTGACGCAAGTTAAGCCTCTAGTTACTAGTTTTTATAGTGATCTGCCCATCTGTTTTGGTTCGAGAGAACGTATAATCAATTAAACCATTTTGATCATCACTATGGCTCTGTTGCCTGTCACCGCAATTCTCAAAATGAAGAACTACCACTTGGCCTGTCATCCAGGGATCCCATGATCCCCACTGAAATCAGGAAGCCATTTCAAAGAAAGGATAATCTGGGACGAGCTGCTTGTGCAACCCTCACTAATGTATTTC
Source organism: Lutra lutra (assembly GCF_902655055.1). NCBI lineage: Eukaryota > Metazoa > Chordata > Mammalia > Carnivora > Mustelidae > Lutra > Lutra lutra. The sequence continues at coordinate 32,054,964 of NC_062286.1, forward strand.
TCAGTACTCATGATTCACGGCCGTCTTTCCACCAAACCACACCCTGTCTTACGGGAAATTTTCTATGAACAGTTAACTGGGAGAGAAATTCAAACCTTTTATATGTCAATTATACCTCAATAAAGCTAAAATTAAGCTGAAGTCTGACTTATGGGTGTGTATAACATGCTCCTATCAGCCAGAAGTGGAGTGGACAGCTGAAGTTTGGTAAACCTGTTAGTTTTATAACGCTATAATTGCTTATAATTGTTTCTTTGTATTTCTGGTTCCTCATTAGATCCTAAGCTTCTTGAAGGAGGGATTATTCCACTATACATAGTGCAATGCGAAGGAAAATCCTTCCGCCGGCAGGGAGGCAGTTTCTGTCACATTACTAATTAACTTACCCTTTGTACTTACTGTAGAACTCAGAGGGTCTTAGAGAATGGGAATAGATCATTTTAAGTTTAATCAGGTGATGCCAATTTCGGCTGCTGCACATACATGTAGTTTCTTTGCTTGAGCAAATCCAACACAGTGTCAGTACTCAGCACTCAGCTGTTGATCTAACAAGTGCTTTTCTTCTCTACCCAAAAAGTAGAGGACACCAAAGATTTCATCGGGCAGGTAGCAGTACACTTCCACCATCTTGGTGTTAAATCAGATCTTCTGAATGAGATAATTGAGTCCTCGGGTCTCTTGATCTTCAGCTCACCACCCCACAGCTCATCCCACATGTCCTCTAGGTTGATTGTCTCATATCTCACACCAGTGTTTGCTCCAAACAGTGAATTTACCCCCAATAAACAAAGGGCTTAAATAGGGTTGGTACGTATGCAGTCTGGTTGTTTACCTCAGTTTGCTATTCGCAGGGTTTACACTCTCTTGGCTATTCTTCAAGTAGGTTTTAGGAAGGGAGTGGAGGCAGGTGGATGTTCTAAATTAATCACTGTTATATGGAAGTACCTGGCATTTCATAAAAAGGGTGGCATGTTCTGCACTGTTCCTAGTCGTATTCCCCTATGTAAATCCAAGTATCAGGTGGGCCAAAAGCACATGTATACACTTATAAGACTAAAAATACACTTACACACTTTTAAGACTCAAAAAGAGTGAAAAGTGGGTAGTTCAGAGATCCCTGTGGGGGTGCCTGGCTGGCTCAGGTGGAAGAGTGTGAGACTCTTGGTCTCAGGGTCATGAGTTTGAGCCTCATGTTGGGAATAGAGATTACTTAAAAAATAAAACTTAAAAAGAGACAGAGAGGGGGAGAGAGAGAGAGAGAGAATCCTTGCTGCTAAATACATCCTGAAGGAAAGGTGGTTACTTTTCCAATAGCATTTGCTCACTTTGAATCTCTGTGTTTGGTAATTCTCATATTTCATACTTTTTCACTATTATTGTATTTCATGCTGATCTGCAATCAGTGATTATGACTCGCTGAAAGTTCAGATGATAGCATTTTTAGAGCAATATGATATTTTAAAATTAAGGTATATACTTTTTTTTAGATGTAACGCTATCATACACTTAATAGACTACCATATAGTGTAAACAACTTTTACATGCACTAGGAAACCAAAAAATTTGACTCCCTTTATTGCAATATTTGTTTTATTGCAGTGATCTGAAACCAAATCTGCGATATCTCCGAGGTAAGCCTGTACACAAGTTAGCCTCGAAATGTATTATGATTTGTATCTGCAGTTGATTTGTTTTCCTAATGTTTTTACTCTAGGTTAATATTTGTTTCCCTCTGAGCACATCCTAACTAAGATGGGAGGGGATAGCTAGAAGATGCATCTTGGTAGAAAGAGAAGTGTGCTTCAGATCTGAAATTTGCTACAGTTAATTTCACATATAATGAAATCGAGTAGCCATACAGAGCTTCAGTTTCCAGATTACTTACCCTTTGGGGTTTCTTTCCAGCTCGTTTAAAAGTGTGTGATCACAGTATTCAAAAACTAAATGCATTTTCCTTTTTCTTCTGAACACCTCAATGAGGTTCACAAGGTTTGGGTGTTTTAATTGCTGCAAAGGAATTGAAATAAAAGTTCAGTGATTTGTTTTTCCTGATAGTTTTTCCTCAGATCCCTACAGTTTAAACAACAGAAGGCCTTGTTTATCATTCTCTGTGCATCTCTTGTGGATAATTTTATTATAGTTACTCACAAGAGAAACTACTCTTAGTAAGAATCATAGACACTTAAGGTTGAAAAAAAAGGAGACATTTTTCTTCTTCTCCTTCTAATGTACCTGTAACAGATGGTAATTAAACTGCTTGAATCTCTCCGGAGACAGCAAGTAAAGCACACAACATAAAATATAGGCACTGATACCATAAATACTTTATGGATTTAGTGAAAATTCTAAATATCCAAGTCATAAAGGAACCTGGATAAAAAACTGAGGAGATGGAGTTATTGAGTAAAAGGCTATAAAAATTATCAATCCCCATTTAGCCTGCATATTGCCACGGATTTAATATAAATGTCAAGAGGTTTAAACAGAGTCTGGATTTTAGTGTTGGCTCTCAGAAATACTAGATCCTAACTTCCAAATCTGATTAAATTGCCTATTGAGTCCCTACAGTATGTTTTTAATTTGTTTATATTTTCAGCTCTGTTCTCTGATTCTATTGTTTTCTCTTATGCTTAGATTTCTTTTATGTATTAAATTCTATCTCAAGATGAAACATTTCACAGGCAGCCTCTGTTTAATGTTGTAAACCAGAGGAAAAATTCTAATTATGTAAGATAACCCACCATAGAGTAATTATATAATTTACCATCCTATTAGGGTACGGAGTATTAGACAAGACTGTCCCAGGCAAACAGGGATATAGTCACCCTGCCTAAGTCTAGGGTGACCATACAATTTAGCATACAAACCAGGAGGCTTTTGAAAGAGGGTGCTAATTAGACTGGACTCTGGGACAAAAGCTATAAGCCAGGATATCTGATCACTCCCACTTATATATAACTCATCTTCCCTGTTTTTTCCCTGGTGTATTAGATACATCACTTTTCAAACCCTATACTACTTACTCAGGGGGGATATCTATATAGAGGGAACACAGTATTTTGCATATAGTGAGAGCTGCATAAATATTTTGCAGGCCCAATACTGATAGCATCCTTTACTTCAGTATCTGTAAACATGGTGTGAGGGGGAAAAAATTGCCTTGCGACTATGTGCTCAACAGTTTGGGTAAAAGGACTCTATTACATATTAAAAATATGCCTAGAGCACAAAATCGATTTGCCGAGAGCAGAAACGCAAAATGGAGGAAAGAGTTCATACAGGTAAGCCAGGGGCTTTGTGCTACACTGAAAACCACACGACGGAAGTGAAACAGTGTCTTTACCAGGAGAGCTCAGGATTCGTAGATGCTAGCCTGGTCAAATCTGTCTTTGGGTAGATAAGCAATTTGTATCCCCTTTGCAAACGAAATCAACTTAGCCCAGAGAAACAGTGCCTTATATAAGTAAAGCAGGTAATAAGGAGGACAGAAATCAAATCACATTTAAATAAATAATAGGAGGATGTGAGGAAGGTTAGGTAAATCTATCACGGAAGGAGTCTGCTCAATGCCTGCGGCGTGTAACATATCAAAGCTGGCAAGAGGTACTTTAAGAGAACCATCACCAGGCACCAAGCTGAAGTGGAATCTGGCTACTTTTTACCTTAATGTCCATTCTTACATTTGGACATTGTGACCCGGGAGGTACTCCCTGAGCGTTAACCTTCCTTGCAGTCTTGAAGAGGAGGGAGGTGGTGGATAAAAAGCATTGCTAGTATTGGAAAACAACCCACAGCGCGTTCAGACACACCCTGTAGCTTAGCGCTGGGACAGAGTTGGCTGGCTAACCAGCGCCCTCTGCCGGCTGTGAGGTAACAGCGGACCGGTTTTCATGATGGATGTGCTCTTGAAAACCCCGTGTATACTAACTTATATTTTAAACTACTATTAGTTTGAGGAAACCTACTGCAAATAATACTTAGAAGGACAGATAATATGATCATTATTATCTTCCCCTAAAAACCGATTTCTGGGGTTTTCCTAAAGAAAGATGACCCACGTCGAAAGTAAATGTCAGCTGTGTGTTCTTGAGGAAATCACACTTTTATTATTTAGAGTGTGGTCTACCAGCACCTTCTTTGCCATCGGGCAGTTTGCTGGAAATGCCATATCTCAGGCTGACCATGGAACTTTGACTCAGAATCTGCGTTTTAGCAAAGTCCCCTGGGGAATTCCCACATTAATTCTCCACATTAATGTTTGAGAAGTGCTGTCTGTGCCTCACTTTCCTCTCTGATAAGATAAGGATGCTGGATGAGAAGCATCCCCAGTTCTTTTATGGGTCTAAACAGAAGAGTTCTAGGATAGGAAAGCATTTACATTGAAGACCTACAAATGTTACATGTCAAATCCTTTCAGAGTAAAAACAACTTTAGGGGTACCTACTGGGCTGACTCAGTCTGTAGAGACTCTGATTTGATCTCTGGGTCCTGAGTTCAAGCCTCACATTGGGCATAGAGCTTACTTAAAACAAAACAAAACAAAACAACTAACAAAATCGTTGTGGAAAATGTGTATACATAGATGGGGGAGAAACTTAATATGCCTAAGAACCAGTGGAGAGCAGGAAGGACCACTCCATCTCGATGCCTACAGGGGCACCAGTACAGTCCTGTGGGCTCCTGTGCCAGGAGATGTTCTTCTAGTTGCTGGTTTGTGGGGAGAAGGATCTGGGAGGGGGAGGGCAGAGAAAGGCCAAGGAAGGGGACAGGGAGGGCAAACACTGGGCTGAAGGACTTAGGACAGTGAATATTTACCAACCAGAATAGAGGTACTTCAATATCAGAACTGCCAAAGTCCAAAGTAATAATCAATTTATTTTCCATAGTTGCTGATACCAAGAAATTTAAGTCCAATGAGAAAAAAAATCACTTTAAAATTCATTGAAATTGTAATTTTGGCATACATAGGTCTTCCAGTACCATGATGTTATAGATATACAGAGAAAGTCAACCTACCTTCAACATCCGTATTTCTCTTAGTGCTATTTTCTTAACAACTGGATCATCCTCAGATTCCACAAACTTTTTAATAGCTACCACTTGTCCAGAAGTTTTGTTTCTGCACTTGAATACAACCCCATAGGACCCTTCTCCAATCTTGGCTAATTTTTCATACTTTTCCATTATAGTTGACAGGACTTAAATTACTGTATTGACTGACTTGCAGCACAATGTTACACCTGGAAAATAAGATGACTCAGCTTAGTCAAGTGATCAAGGACAATGTTCTCACAGTCTTGTCGTACATGAAACCGATTTACTCAGGGTGCCAAAGGCTTATTTCCATCAATTACTTTTAAATATACTCAAAAAACATTTGAACATTATTTTGGGAATTCGGTCGGCTTAATGTGGTTCTTCCAGCTACTGCAAAGATTTCACATATTTCTTATAATAGGTCTGCATTTACCTCAGTTGAATTAAAGGATTTGTGGAAAGAAACCTTGTCTAGTCTATTTTCATTATCCTCAAGTAAATGATTAAAATATGGTGCTGTAAAATCCAGCTAAGGAACATCTCATACTCTCACATTCAGTGTTTATATTTTCCTTCCTCACCCCTGGGATTTGGAGAACTAGAAAGACCTGAGAACAAGACACATACAAAGTACTATACTTCCCCCTGGTGGAGAGAAGAAAGAGTGAATGTGGACTGTAGAACAAAGCAGCCATTACAAAGAGTAACATCTTTTTAGCTCATCATTTATTGCTCTTAGCTTTTACATGTATGAAAGAACAGATCCTTAAATTTCCCAAAGAAAATAAAAAGCACAAAAAAAGAAGACAGGTTTCTCTAATTTTTCATGAATGCTTTCTTTCATCTAGATTTCCATGGAAATATTTAATTTTTCTGTCCTGCCTCACCCACTCATGAATTATGTGGCGATCGGATTACATATTAAATAACAAATAAGGCCAACATTATTAAATAAATGAGTCTAGGAACTAAAAATACTTAACTAACATTGTCCTATGGAAATTATATCTTATCTGTACAACTATTCTATGAAGCAAGTACTATTTTTTTTTTCATTTTTAAACGTTTAATTGTTTGACTAGCACAGTAGATATGTGGCAGCCTAATGCTGTTTGAGCATTACATTTGCAGGTGGTAAAGTCCAACCTCTTAACATAGCTCTTTCCCACTTAGGCAGTGAATGGTCATACTCTATAAAAATTAATAATGCCATCTGCAAGGAGCTCCTTGGTCTTGAAATTTATTTTAACTACATGCCTAATTGTCATTAACCACTGTTACATATCATTTGTTAGACGTTGTCCCTGGAAGTTCCCATTCATACCATGCTACAGTCCTAAACACACTGTGTTCCCTCCCTACTTCCTTAACTTCAAGAAAAATGGCTTCTCTGACAATGTCAATGAACACTTATATTCTGAAATTCTCATTTAACTTAGTAGGTTCCTCAGCCATCTGTCCAAAGCATCTTATTTCAACTCCTATTTTAACATTAGATCTTTATTATATTATAACCATTGAAAAGGGTTTAGCAATCCATCTGTCTTCTTTTTCTCCTCATTTCCATTACTAGCATTGTCCTTTAGGAACATCTCTGTTGGCAATCCCATCGTGTTGCTTGGTGCTCCCACCTGCCCAAGTGGTAGTAGATAAGCTTATTTGGCAGAGACAACAAAGGGTTGAAAGAATGGGGCTTCAGAGTTAGGGCTTTCTGAGTTTGAAATCTCTTGTGTTGAATAGGCACATGATCTTGGGCAAAGGTCAAATAATAGCTGAGCCTTACTTTCCTGATTTGCAGAACAGACCTCAGGGCCAGGATTTTAGTGAGGTGAGTGAGGCATTCCCTTCAGGTGCAAAATTGAAGGGGGCATCAAAAACTCTGTAAGCAAGTACTATTTTTATTCAATTATGTGGATGAGAAAATCAAGGCAAAATGAAGCTAATACGAAGTTCAAACCCAGGCAGTCAGATTCCAGAGATGCCAACTTGAATCATTATGCTATGCTGCCTCTCAGTTAATTCAAAAGAATGCACAATCCGGGTCTTAGTAAAAATGTCAAGTGAAAGAGTTGACCACTTTTTAAATTTCTCATGTTTCAAATAAGTACCCTTTTTTTTTTTTTCTTTTCCTTCACTAACATCTTTTCCATCTGTAGATTGTCTCAATGAGAAAGAAATCATCTACACTCACTTGCCACCACAGAAATACACAACTGAGAAAAGTGTTTGCCTGGGTAAATGACTATTACTAAACTATTCTACAATGCTATATATATATATATATATATATATATATATATATTTATAGATTTTATTCTCTCTCTTATGAAAGGGAGAAAACGGAAGCATACACACTTTAAAAACATGGAAAATTCATCACAGATTAAGTTCTGAAAACTCTATTAGTTATACTGAATTGTTACATAGATATTATTCTCTTAAATGTATTTAGATACAAACATGCATATATTTGTTCTTTAGCCTAGTTTTAAGTGACAGGTAAGAAAACAGTAGAAACTAGGAATTTGCTTTAGAAAGTTATTGGTATAAATCTTTGTGGATTTATGAATTTAACCAGCTTGATAAGCCCTACGGTTACTGGAATAAACTATGAATATGCCAAAAAGCTTAATTATGATATTTAAGTCTGTACTATTTTATTTCCCTGTAGGTAGATGATTTGATCTATTGATGTAAGATTTTCTTTTTTTTTCCCCAAGTGGCTTATTAGTGATTGAGTTCTCAGAATAATATTTAGATCTCTCACAGTCATATCAACCAAACTTCTGAATATGATGAAACAAAGCACCAGAAGATAGTACTTTATCTGGAAACATCTAAATAGTACCTGTTTTCTGAAGCCATTATATATTCCTGGAAGATGAGTGTGAGCATGCAGGCAAGAATTAGACCAAGGCAGAAATTCCTCAAAGGGATTAATGGATCTAATCGCAGCTTACTAGGGACTCTACCAGAGTAAGAAGCAGTAATTCCTAATATCTTACCTGAGGTACAGACCAACTATCTGTTTGATGACTATCTCTACACAAATAGAATCATCTCAAAATCCATTTGTTTTAAATTGCCTTCTTTCTTATCCTCTACCCCTACTCAAAGTTCTCAAACCTGTTCCACATTATACCTAAATGGCTTGTGAAGATGTATATGGTGGAGAACTTTGAGAGAGCTGAGGATAATGGCAGCTGTCTAAATCAAATCTTTTCACATAGCTTTCTCAAAGCTGTAGAAATCAACCAGAACAATAAACCCAGATAAATGCAATGCTTGCAAAATAACAGGAAGACAGAGGAATTTAAAAACTTAAGTAGAAAAGTAAACTCCAAATTCTGAAAGAGATATCTCTTAAGGTTCCACTATAAGCCTTTGCAAAGAGCAGATACAGGAATGGGGTGGGATCTGGAAAAACTGTAAAGAAGAGAGAAGAGGAAACGAAGGGCCCAAGATAGACTTAAAATCATTCCCCCTCCATCCCCTGAAGAGAAAATACATCACAAGTGTAAAAATATTAAGTGTGTCCTGGTAGATCAGAGCATTTGCCATCAGGAAGGGATGTAAAAGTCATGGAAACTGAGGGAGCATCAGTTAGCGGGACACTAATCTTGAGCAAGAGGGAAAGGAAAGGCTTATCCGATCTTTGTCAGAGACTGGATAGGAAAGGAAAGGAAAAAGAAGCAAGAGGGATAAATTTGTGCCACTGCAAGACAAAAGAGAACCCCAAAACTGAAGGACATGCAAATCTCTTTACCACTAAGTTAAAAAAAAAAAAAAAAGAAAGAAAGAGTGCTACTCATTAAAGAAGCTGTACTTTGTTACAGTGACAGAAAGGACTTTCTTAAGCTAGGATTACTGTCAATTATTACAGGACAAAATCTGCCTAGGAAATTATAAAATAGAGAAAAGCAGTCTCCAAATAAATCTACTATTAGAAGAAAATAGAAATGAGAATTGGACATTTTCATTGATAAAAATCATTCCAAAAAAACCTAACAATGAAGCAGAAGAAAACTAACACAATACTCCAAACTGATTTAAATATCTTCTAACATTCATTTGGAGATATGAAAAGCCACTTTTTTTTTTTTTTAAGATTTTATTTTTTGAGAGAGAAACAGGGAGAGAAAGCACAAGTGGCTGGGAAGCAGGGGGAGAGGAAGAATCAGGTTCCGTGGTGCTCAATCCCAGGACCCAGGAATTATGGCCTGAGCTGAAGGCAGAGCTTACCTGACTGAGCCACACAGGTGCTCCATGAGAAGCCACTTTGAATCAGAAATTCAAATAAGACTAGAAGTAAACCAAACCAAACAAACAAACAAAAAAAAATAATAATAATAATAAAAAAAAGAGAGAGAGGAAAAAAAGAAAAAGAAAAAAAAGAGTTGATTGAACTTAAGAAAGAAAGAGAAGAAAAACACAAAATAAGGGACAAAGTAAGAGTCGAAAGATCTAAAAGACAGAAGAGACAAAGACAAAGTAAGAGAGTTTAGAGAGAAAGTGGTTGAAATGGAAGACAGGCAAAGAAGACCCGACATATGTATCCAGAGTCTCTGAAGAAAACAAAACAGTGGAACAGAACCAATAGTTGAAACTATAAACTATGAAATTTTTCTGGCAACAAAATAAGATCAGATTATACATACTGAAAAGGCCAATCAGTAGTTGGGAAAATGGAATCAGAACAATCAACTCAAAGATGTATTTGAATAAAACTATCAAAGAAAATACTCTCATAGCCTGTAGGCACAAAGACTAAACTGAAATGTAGGAAAATGAGGGTGACATCAAACTTGTCAAGAGAATATACCATGCCACAGAAAAATATAACAGCCTTTTGAAGAAATTCAAGAGAAGAAAGTGAAAGCCAGGATTTTACATTCAACCAAGCTGTCCTTCAAGTACCAAAGTCATAGATACAGTTTAAATATGCAGGACCTCCAGGAATACTCTATTCATGAACCTTCTCAAAGAATCTACAAGGTGATAACTTTCAACCAAGAGCTGATTGGGAAAACTTCAGGAAGAGATTTACAGTAAGCGTTTAACATACTTCATTGAAGGCTATAGCAAAGGTAAGGACAAGGGTGGAAGAATAACATATAAATGTTAGAAATGTTTCTATATGTTAGAAATGTTATGTTTCTACACTGTTACACACTACTGCTGACAGTGTAGAAAGTAATGCAATTAAAAATATGTTTAAGAAATGGAAGGGGAAAGAAGAAAGCAGAATAAACTCATTGATAACTGAATAGATGGAGGAGTAAAATATACCATTAAAAACAGACAAACCGGAGAATAAAAGTTAAATAAGAAAGCAGGGACTGGGGCGCCTGGGAGGCTCAGTGGGTTAAGCCTCTGCCTTAGGCTCAGGTCATGATCCCAGGGAGCCTGCTTCTTCCTCTCTCTCTCTCTGCCTGCCTCTCTGCCTACTTGTAATCTCTGTCTGTCAAATAAATAAATAAATAAATCTTAAAAAAGAAAAAAAAAAAGAAAGCAGGAACTAGAAGTGTTAAGAATATACCTGAAGAAGTGTAAGAAATAAAAATCAAACATAATACATAGAGAAAGAAACACAGATTAACATTGTACACATAAAAATTATAATATAAAACAATATGATAGAGTAAAGACTGAGGCTACTTTGCAGGCATCTATAAAGCATCTATAAAGATGAATCTGAGAACTTAGATGAAATGGGTAATTATGAAATGGGTAATTTTATTTTTTTTAAAGATTTTATTTATTTATTTGACAGAGAGAGAGGTCACAAGTAGGCAGAGAGGCAGGCGGGGGTGGGGTGGGGAAGCAGGCCCCCTGCTGAGCCACCCAGGTGCCCTGGAAATGGATAATTTTCCAGAAAAACAGAGTTTACAAAAATTTACCTAGAGACTGAGAATTTAAAATGGTTTCTATATAAGAAATACTTTTTTTTTTTTTAATCCCATGAAAAAGTACCAGGGGTCTGACTTTGACTACTGTGGGGTAAAGAGGTTGGTGAATCCTCTTCCTAAAACACAAGACCAGAGAAAATTTAAAAAACAACAACAACAACAACAACAAAACTAAAACCAAAACCAAAACTAACCCATAATAATTGCAGGCTCTGGAAATCAACCAAAGGCAAAAAACAAATTGAGAAGTATTTATTCATGATAAATTAGAATTCCACTAAGTACAGTGGGAGTCTGTGGCTTCTTCCCAGGGTCTGCTGCCTTTCTTCCTCTACCCCGTCCCTCAGCTCAGCAGGTGCAGTAGTTCTACCACTGTGAACTGGCCATGAACCAGAAGCCTTACTCCAAGAGAAAATGTGCTCGACATAGCTCAAACCTGTGACAGGCTGAAAACCTGTGACAATACTGTCAGTAAAATTCTTACAAATTCAGTAGGAAACAAACAGGAAAAAAGCCACAGCTTTGCAAACCTAAGGATGTGGTTCCAATAGGGGTGAGCTACAGACTAGCCAAAAATTTATGGGAAGATCATGGAAATGAAAGAACCATAGAAGGGTTAGGTTGGCTTTGCATATCTCTGGCTAACTGGGAAACTATGAGGAATGCACAGGGAAGATAAGGGAAGGCCCTGAGGGAAGTTAAGGCTGAAGCAGATTTGAGGATTGACTGAACTATGAATGTATAATGAATACAGTCTCCAACCCACCAAAGATCCACTGGAAGAGGGTGAAAGACTATGGCTAGAGTTATTTAGGTACCACTGCTGCCCAAATTATTGGGCAGACAATGGTGAATCCTAGAGAGCCAGGCTAAAAAATAAAAAACTTAACACAGACATCAACAGTCCCACACTTGGAAGGAGATAGATTCTGGAATACAGGCAAGTTGCAAAAAAAAAAAAAAACAAACCCGCACAAAAAAAAGCCCTCAGGAGAAAATTGGAATCCAGCATGGATAAAGTATCTAAAGTGTCTGGTTTTCAGTTAAAAAAATAATGAGACATACTAAGAAAAACGAGTGTGCCTGATATTCAGGGGAAAAAAAAGACGATAAAGATGGATTCTGAATGGACCCAGCTATTTTATTTAGCTGACAAAGACTTTAAAGTGACAAATGAAGAAATTGAATAATAATAAAAAATATGCCCACAAAGAAAAGGGTCAGATGGCTTCAAAAGTGAATTCTACCAAGTATTCAAAAGAAGAATTAATACTAATTCTTCACAAACTAGTCCCAAAAATAAAAGAGAGGAGACATTTCCTAACTCAATCCATAAGGCCAATATTACTTTGATACGCAGACTAAGAAATTACTAGAAAACTACAGATCATTATTCTCATGAATATAGATACAAGAATCCCCAACAAAATAATTGGCAAACCAAATCCAGACATATATGAAAAGGATTATATGTCTGATTATGTGGAATTAATTTCAAGAATGCAAGGTTGGTTTAATATCTAAAAATCAGTTATGTGTAACACCATAATAACAGAATAAAAGATGAAACTACATGACCATCCCAATAGACCTGAAGAAAGCATTTGACAAAAGCCAACATTTTCAACAAACCAGGAATAGAAGGGAACTTCTTCAAAGACATTTGTGAAAAATGTACAGTTAACCTGCTTAAGGGTGAGAGACAATGCTTTCCCCCTAAGACTGGGAAAATGATTTTGCTTTTACTACTTCTATTTAACATTGTTTTGGAAGTTCTTGCCACTGCAACAAAGCAAGAAAAAGAAATTAAACATTGTACAGATTAGAAATGGAAACTAATGCTGTCATTATTTGGAAATGCCATGTCACTATAAGCAAACAATCCTAATGAATCTATGAAAAAACAACTTGAACTAATGAACAAGTTTGCAATGTAGTAGGATAGATGATCAATACAGTAACATTGTGTTTCTATGCACTAGCAACAATTTGAAGATGAAATGAAACTAATTCTATTTATCATAACATCAAAAGAATAAAATATTTTGAAATGAATTTAACAAGTGAAGTGTAAGACCTCTACACTGAAAATTAAAAATACTGCTCATGAAATGAAAGAAGAGATAAATAAAAGGAGAGAAATGTCAAGTTCATGGATTGGAAAACTCAATTACGTTGTCAGTTCTGAATAAACTCACTGACAGATTAAATTCAATCCCTATAAAAACCCCAACAGATTTTTTTGGGGGTAGAAATTAACAAGTTGAACCTTAGATTGATATGTAAATGCACAGTAACAAGAATAGCCAAAGCAACCTGGAATTAAAAACAAACTGGGAAGACTTTTAATACCTGACTTCAAATTTTACCATAAAGTTATAGTAAATCAAAAGAATATGGTATTGGCGTAAAGACACATATATATCAGTGAACAGAGCAGAACATCAAGAAATGACCCTTTTTATTTATAGCTAATTGATTTCAACAAAGATGCCCTGGCAATTCAATGAAGAGAGAATGTTTTCAACAAATGATGCTAGGAAAATTGAGGTCCATATGTAACAAACAAGCAAACAAACAAAAACTTAGATACCTATGCAATATACCAAAATTAACTCAAATGAATCACAGACCAAAATGTAAGAGCTGCAACTACTACTGACTTCTAATAAAAACAAAGTAGAAAAATCTTTCTGATCTTAAGTTAGGCAAAAATTTCTAAGATATGACACTAAAAGCATGATAAAAGAAAAAGTTGATAAAATGGAATTCATCAAAATTATAATCTTTTGCTCTCCAAAAAAAATTGTTTTATTAAGAAAATGAAAAAATAAGCCTCAGACTGAAGAAAATATTAAAGGATTTGTATACACAATACATAAAGTCCTCTTATAATTCAACAGGCAGCCAGATAACCCAAGTTAAAAAGGACAAAAGATTTTTTTCAAGTGAACTCTACCCCCAACATGGGGCTCAAACTCATAAACCCAAGATCAAGAGTTGCATGCTCTACCAACTGAGCCAGCCAGTCACCCCCAAAATGGACAAAAGATTAATAGAGATATTTTACCAAAGAAGATATACAGATGTTTAATAAGTGCATGAAAGGATGCTATTAGTCATTAGGAAATATGAATTAAAACCAAAATAAGATACCACCACACATCCACCAGAACGGGTAAAATCCAAAAGACTGACAATATCAAGGATTGATAAAGATGTATAGAAACTGGAACTCTCACACATTAATGGTGGGAATGTTAAGTGGCACAGCCCCACTGGAAAACAGTTTGGTAATATCTTAAAAATTAAACATAAATTTAACATAAAAGTTAAACATAAACAGCAATTCCACTCTTTGGTATCTACTCAGGAAAAATAAAAATATACGCCTATACGAAGATATGCATACAAATGTTACAGTACCATTATTCATAAGAGCTTCAATTGAAAACAAACTAAATATCCATTAATCAATGAATGAAAATCCACACAATGAAATACTCATTCAACATTAAAAGGAAAGTACTGATACATGCTATTACGTGATAAGCATTAAAAAAAAAAAAAAGCTGAAGACATGCCATGTGAAAGAAGTCAGACAACTCCCCCAACACACATATTGTATAGTTCCATTTACATGAAATTGTAGAAAAGACAATGCACCACTGAGAAGGACCCAGCATCTCCTTAGTGGTACTGTTGCCTGAAATGCAAAACCTGAATCGAATCATGAGAAAAAAAACAGACAAAATTGGGGCACCTGGGGGGCTCAGTGGGTTAAAGCCTCTGCCTTCAGCTCAGGTCATGATCCTGGGGTCCTGGGATTGAGCCCCTCCCCCCCCACGTGGGCTCTCTGCTCAGCAGGTAGCCTGCTTCCCTTCTCTGCCTACTTGTGATCTCTGTCTCTGTCAAATAAATAAATAAAATCTTAATAAAATAAAAAAATTTAAAAAATAGACAAAACTTTGGCATCCTACAAATTACTAGCCTGTATTTTTTAAAAAATGGTAAGGTCATAAAAGATAAAGGTAAGATAAAGGTCAAGGTACTGTTCCAGAAGGAAGGAGACTAAAAAAATATGAAAAGGAAATGTAATGTGTGATCCTAAAAGGAATCTTAGAATGGGATAACTGTCAAGAGTGATAGTGGGATAACTGGTGAAATCTAACCATTGACTGTGGACGAGGTACTAAATTTCCTGATTCTGGCAATCTGTACTGTGGTTATGTAAGAAAATGTCCTGATTCTTAGGAAATAGACACTGAACTACTTAAGGGTAAAGGCACATGGTATCTGTAACACTATCAAAAGGTACAAAAAATGAATGTGCATGTATTTATATATGGAGAGACAGAAAAGAAATGATAAAACAAACGGAGCACAATTAATGAATGTAGATGTATGGGAGTTCATTGTACTTTTCCTGCAAGTTTGAAATTATGTTAAAATTAAACTATTTAAAAAATCTACATTTGGTGGGACTGAAGTGTCATAACTCACTTTTCTTCTGCATATCTACATTGAATACACCAAAAACATCTTTCTCAAACATCAAGATAATCAGATATTATCCTTCCTCAAGAGTGTCTTATGGCCTCTGATGCCACAGAATGAAAAAAAGATTATAGTAGGATACTTACAGTCTTTTACACTCTGGTCCCAATGTACCTTTCCCACATTGCTTCTGAGATTCTTTCCCAAACACTTTCAGATCTGTCTCTGCTTAAGTCACTGTTGAGAAGGTCTGACCCCCAAGTCCTCATCTTCTGCAGTTCAACTCAAATGTCCTTTCTTTTATCCTTCCCCAATTCCTTTTTTTTTTTTTTTTAAAGACTTTATTTATTCATTTGACAGACAGAGATCACAAGTAGGCAGAGAGAGAGGAGGAAGCAGGCTCCCTGCTGAGCAGAGAGCCTGTTGCGGGGCTCCATCCCAGAATCCCAGGACTCCAGGACTCTGGGACTCCAGGACTCTGGGACTCCGGGACTCCGGGATCATGACCTGAGCCGAAGGCAGAGGCTCTAACCCACTGAGCCACCCAGGCGCCCCATCCTTCCCCAATTCCTAAAGGCAAGCTCTTTCTCTGTACACATCCTGTGTTCACAACTCCCGCCACTCCCTTTTTTACACATTATTCATCACAGCTGACTTGCATTCTCAGCCCAGTGGCTGGCACGTGCCAGGTGCTCACCCTGTTGGAAGTGCTGCCATAACTTTATTCTCGAACCTTGCCACTTAATTCGAAAAATAATTTTCTATTTTCAGCAAAGGAAATAATCACATTTTGATGGTTAATACAGTATCTGGGCAGCAAATCAAGATCAAGCAGTGATAGAGCCATTGACAGGGAATAGATAAAACTGGTTGGAAATATTGTACATAGTCATTAGTGACCTTCAGCTGAGCCTATGTATCTCTGGGCTATGGGGCCTCCTGACTTCAAAATTTACCAAACACTTGACTGTTAAATTAATCAAGTTCTGTGTACAAAGGCAAAAACAGATATAGACTTGGACCCACTGGTAAATATAGAAAGATATTCGAGTAGATAAGGTACTTGAGTGGATCATTAAATTCTTTGAGTTTCCTATTTAATTTCCTTAGTCAGAAGGAAATGATGCACACAGAAACAGGAAACACTGGGAGGCAGATTATTTTCCATGATTGCATCACCAAGCACGGCCTGAGGGCTCAAGCACGCCTATGGAACGCACTGGGGGAAGAAAAACAAAATTAAGAAGGGGAGAGTAATGGGGTGAAAAAAAATTCATCAATCTCCTAATCTTAAGTTTATAAGAAACTGGTGTAAACAGTGGTGTTAGGAGCGAGGGAAGCAAGGAGACATTTTCAAGACCGGGCAAGCCCAGTTCAATTCTGCAGGCTTAAAGTCACAATGTGCGATGTTGTTTTACTGTTGTTTCCAGTGCACCCAAACTTGGTAGCATTCATATTTAACAGAACTGATCAAGAAAATGGGCTGCAAACGCATTCTGCATCTGTCTTATGAACATAATTTGAATTACAGAACTTCAAAAGTACATGCACCTGTTAATAAATGTCTTGGCGGTAGTACAATCAGAGTCATTAAAAGCATCCCCGGGGAAACCAGGAGACCGTATAATTCACATAACCCAAGAAACTCATTTTGCTTAAAACATCGCATTTCACATGTACACGTATCTGGAAGCTTGGCACAGTCCACCTTACTTCCAGGCCTCTAAAGAGATCTTGACCTTTTAAAGGCAGTCCGGCTTCTCGGCCACACACGGTTTCCCAGCGCGCGGGTGCGCCCCCGTTGTCCCCTCTGCCACCACCTCAGCACTCGCCGCCCCCGGGCCGCACCTCCCTCTCGCCCCTAGGGAGCCGCAGCAGGTGGGGCTTGCGGCCGGCGGGAGCACCCCGTCACCTCCGGCCCTCGCCTCCGCCCTGCCTGCCACCCCCCTTCTTCCCCCCCAACCCGCTCTCCTGCCCTCAGGAACTTTCCCTCACCTGGGCGCGTCCTGCAGACCCCGGCCCTCTCTCCGTCAGCACCCCCACTTACGGTGTGGTCGGGGGGCGCCCGCGACGCCGTCTCGCGCAACCCGGAGCGGTCCCGACCCGGGGGAGGTCGCTGCGCGCCGGCCGCCACCCGCCCAGCAACTGAGGAGCGAAGGGCCGCGGCGTCTCCGGGGCAACCGGACGCTCAGGGCGCGCGGGCCGGGAGGCTTCCGGAGCGGTCCCCCGGCGCACGCCGCACTGGAAGCCGGGGCCGCGCCGCCTGGCCTCGGGAGGGGCAGCCTCCGGGCGGAGCCGTGACGTCCCGGGTGCCCACGCTGCGGCGGTTTCTGCTCCGGAGCCCTGAAGACGCCCTGGAAGGCGCTCGGGAAACAAACTACTTTTCCATGAACGCCGTGACTGTAGCAAGTCTGGTTCCTTTCCAAGTTCTCAGCAGCGCTTCAGAGGAAGCCCGCGTCAACCGTGACACGAGGCCGCTTCCCTGCCCGCGCGGAGACCTTCAGTTTGTCAGATCATACGTCCCAGTCTTGCTTTACGGTCCACACAGCCTTTCGACAAACCTGTGGAGGCTTTGCCGTGACAGGCAGCTGTGAGCTGTGGGACACACCGCTGCCGTGTTCGCGGCTCAGCAGGCGCGCGCGCGCGCGGGGGCGGGGGGGGGGGCGGGGTGGTATCTGAGCGGATTCAGGAGGAGACAGATGGGCCACCCAGGGGGCAGCAAGTCGAACCAATCTTGTGATGAATGTCATATCGAAGTAAACGTGTTCACGCTGGGCGAGATCATTTTTGCCAAAGCTTACCCTCTCGTTCCCAAATGTGAACTTAAAAATACTGGATGTGACGAGCACATACATACTTGCTCGGCGTCAGTAACGCGCTTCCCACCGCGCGGGGTTTAGGGTGGGCACACTTCCCCCTCTCCCTTCAGGTGGCTGTACTCTTCATCTTGTTTTTCCATTTGCTTCAAGTGCTTTGGAAATAAAACCAGAAACCACCTTTGTCTCCGTTCTCGTTCAAGACCAAGCATCCTCCCAATAAACTCAAATCTACATGAACTCACACCTCCTCGTTTCTGCCCTCATCATGCTATAGAAAATATTCTCAGGAAGGATACAAGGGATTACCTAGGCACAAACCCAGCGGCCTGTTTCCACGGGCGTGTGTCCGATCGCTGCAGTTCCGAAAACTCTTGACTGTGGAGCTTCTCGCTCCTTTTCTCGTTGGGAAGCTCTCCACAGTCAGGCGCCACCCTGTTTTCTAGCTTTGTGCCCGTTGCTGTGCTCCAGGCTCGCTAAACAGCTCAGCTCCGTTTTTCCTTAAGGTCCTGGAACCCTAGTCTAGCCTACAGCTTTCTACCTTTTTGTCCGGCGCGCCTTAAACTCTTCATCTGTTAACACGGTTCATTCCAAAGGCTTTCTTTTTCCCCCAAAGTATAATTATGTGCAGTCTTTTGTACCTTTATTTTTTTTCATCCAAGTAGGCTTCTTGAATACTGGAAATGATGTCTTTTCCATCTTTTTCCCAGTGCCAGTGAGGTGCCTGGGTACACTGCAATATATAAGTTGGTTAAATAACTAGCTCGCAAAAGTAAAAAGTCTTTGCAGTAAGTTTTGATTACACTTACTGAATAAGCTTTAGCTGTAATTTTATGCAAATCCTTTTATTCTAATACAAAACATTTTGAATAAAGGAAATGCTTTTTGGTAAAGCCACAAAATTAAGATAGGAAGTTAATTTCTCTTGTTGCAAGAGACTGTGAAAATCAGCATTTGAAATCCAACTCCTGGAGAAAATAAATCTAATTTCTGGGAGAAAAAAATGCTACATGTATATTAGAGGACAGGGGATATACTGCTTGTGTTCTGTGTAATTCATACTTTAGTATAGTACTTACGGGTATACAATTTGAACGAAGTGGCCTGGGTTCAAGTTATAGCTCTACCACTTATTAGTTATATTCTTTGGCAAGTTATTTAAGCTTTCTGTGCCTCCGTTTCTTTACTTGTAAAGTGGCATTGACTTTGTTCTTTGCTTCTTGTGTTTTTCAATTTCCCTTTATGCACATGTTAACTTTTAAAAAATACTTTTTTTAAAACCTTAAAAAAAAAACAATACAATACCTACCCCACTGGGCTGTTCTGGGGCTTCTGTAAGACATTCTATGTAAAGCATGTAGAATCATCACACCTAGCACAGATATATGCACGGGGCACTTACTATATTCCCTCGAGCAATACTCTGAGTGCTTACCCATTATTTTGTATAGCACACATTTTCATCTTTCTTCTAGTAATGGTAAAAACTGCTATCTATCTGTCCTTTCTTCTGCGATCTCTCCTGAAATCAGCATAACCTGAATGACAGCCAGCAGGTCCATAAACAACTGATCTCATTCTTTTCAACACTACTAAGAAACTAGCTAATAAGATAGACAGCTTGAATTTCAATGAAGTATATTGTCTCTAACATTTAGGTGAGTAGCTCTTTTCCTTTTGAGCGAATAAAGATCCTTAATCAAAAGTTACTAGGTGGAGCTATAAAATTTGCATTTCTAAGAGTCATCAAAGATTATTCTGAGGTGTATGAGCCTTGGACCACCCTCAGAAAACTGATTTAAATTCAGGTCCACCAATGTTTTCCATATAGGGACTACACATCAAAATAATCTGCATGACTTTATAGAAATAACAGGTTATTGGGCTTGGCCCCCAAAGATTGATTACAGGGGTCTATGTTTTTAAAGAGCCCATGAGTAACACATAAACCACTTGTATATTTTCCGGGAATAATTCCAAGTGTTTGACAGTTAAATTGTTAAATTTTTTGAGGTATGACCCTTTATATAATTTACAGGACTTGGAAATTAGAAAAAACTGGCCAAGAAAAAGGACCAACAACCTGGTCAACAAATGCCAAGAACAGAATCTTGATGTCTTGAAAATCTTTTCTATGAGTCTCTGTTTTTCAATAAGTTGATGATAATGTTATATTGGCAAAGATGTGTTTTTAAAACAGCCGTTATTCAGTCATTAATGCTAAGATCAGTGACAATGTATTTATTGGGGAAAAGCCATATATATACACAACTGTTTTGACAACACCTGATTTCCAAGTCATGTTTTTAGATTAGGAAACTGTTGCAGAGTCAATAAACTACGTAAGTCACAGAGAAGGGTAGTGCAGTAGCAAAGGGAGAAATGGTGCCTCATGATCCACCATCCAGTTCTTCTCACCTAATTGTCCCTTTCTTCAGTCTCTAGAACTGCATTCTCCAACACTCTCCTGTTCCTTTCTGTGACCCAGGAGTTGGCAAACTTTTTCTATACAGGGTCAGATGGTAAATATTTAAGGCTCTATAAGCCATACGACTTTCTTGCAACCACTCACCTCTGTCACTATAGTGCAAACACAGCCACAGACAACACATAAATGAGTATGTGGTGTGGTGTTCCAATAAAACTTTATTTACAAAAACAGGCAGTGAGCAGGATTAAGCTGAGGTATGTTTGCTGACACCTGCTCCATTAAGACTATGAATGTTTCATTGATTTTCCTGATCAAAAAGTTGAAGAGTCTGTAAAAGATACCCCTTTAAGAAACTGAGATGACAGATCAAATAAAAATATGATCTGAGGGACCAGAATGGGTATGTAGGATTCAATGCAGAATAATTAAAAAATTGTTTTTCTCCTTAATAAATTTTAGTTTTACGCTATACAGAGATTAAGCCAGATGACAAGCTACTGTACAACCGCATGTTAAAAAACATGTTTATTTTACACTATGTACAATCAGAAACATATTTAAAAGCATTATCAATTAAAATAAATGAAGACCATAAATCACAATTTAGTTTGTTCCTAGTGTATATACCCACATTAAAATATAAAGAACATATACCAAAAAAGAGCCAAAGTGTGTATTTTGCTAAAACTTGGTATATACATATTCCATTGGAAAAAAGCAATCAAAAATGACTTTAAACCAAAACTAAGTTCCTGCGATGTGTAGTAACCATTATATTGTTTATATGAGGTAGTAACTAAATTATTTTGGCCATGTGTTAATACTCTAAGTCAAAAGAAATATGAAAATGATCATAAAATAAGGCCAACCAAAGTAAAAAATTTCACTAGAAATTTGAATCACTCCCCTCTATGGAATGTTATAGTTCTTCAATGTGATTCTATGAAATGTTTAGTGTGGGCTCTTTAATAATGCTCATTTATCCTTTGTGCAACTGTAATTCAAAGAACTGCAGTGTTATATCATGGTACCGCTATTCTGTGATTCAAAATTTTTTCGAAGGTGTGTTTTTTAAGCACAGACAAACAATCTTACAGGATTCTGCTTAAATATAAAAAGACCAGTTACTACAACAGGTGGTTAATTGGGTTGTTTCATACAGAAAACCACCCAAATACATTTAAAAAAGATGTTGTGGAGCCAAATGCATATTGACAGTGTCACAGCTTACTTTTGTGACAATACATCACATATCAATACTTTGTGCAAATATAAACACCAGTGTACTTGCATTAAAATTAAAAACAAGATTACAAAATGATTATAGCCTCCATTACAATTTTGAAAGTTACAAGATTTGTATTCATATTACTAAATTACATATAATAAAAATACAATAGTGTTAAATGTGCGGTTTCATTGCCAGCATCCCATTTTATAATACAGCCACACCTAAGAATATACTAAGAATTCTTAAAATATTAACCCCAATTGCATTTTCATCGACATTTACATCTGTACAGATAAGACACTTACTTGTACATCTCATAAAAGTACATTATCTACATAAATCCTTAGTGTATGTCTTCAGCAATATGAAGTTTCACAGAAAAATACTGCCTGTATGTACAAAGATTACATAACAATGAATTAAGCACTTGTGTGGTTCAATACGCTAAATCTATCCATACCACTTAAAACAAAACTTCTCCCCATCTTGTCTCATGCCACAATAAATTACAAGTGACTGAAGCCCGGTGACGGAGGCTTTGTCCAGCCTCAAAGCACTCAACGACGACGGTGCAGTCATGCTTGCTCGTTTCTCACAGTAGCTGTTGAAGCACAGCCGTCCTCAGTAACTGTTCTCGTGGCCCGCCAGGATGTATAAATTGCTGTTTGCTGTGGGATTATCAGTTGGCCTACTTTCCAAAACCACGACCCTAAAGGGGACAAACATACAAAAGTTATTCTTGAAAACTAATGTAAGCAGAAACATTTTCCATTGCTTCTTCATTTTATGCCTCTATAAATGCTGTTCGATTTGTGGGTAGAAAATGACTTGCAAATCACTATGACTAAAGAACCAGTTGCAGCTCCAGGAAGTACTTTTGCTGCCCACTGTCTCCCACGGCTCAGCCAGTGTTGTTTGAAGAGCCAGAGGTGCGGAAAACCTGTATTTGGAATAATTTGGGGGAACTTAATTCTCACGAAGTACAGAACAACCTGTTGTTCGAGAATCAGAAAGTATATCAGAATAGAACCCAAAAATTCTATTTGGCACTAAACCCAAAAAGATTTATTTGTTAGCATATGGTATTTCCTCTTTCTTGTGCTGTAAATCATACTTTAGACAGCACATTTAATGCAAAATAAGTACCGGCAGATCTATATATTCCTGTTACTTAGAAGATCAGGCACAGTCTCAAAGGCTTTAGAACTTCCTGACTTGTGAATTCTTTAGTGTGAAAAATACAAAGTTGAATATATTACTGTAGAAATTTCAATTCCCTTGAAAAAGAAATCAGTTTCATGCTGGATTTATAAAACGCATTTAGTACTATGTGTTTAATACAACCTCTTTCCATACCTGTCAGATCCAAGCAGTCTGAAAATTCTTGTGTTATCTGAAATTTCTTGTGTTACCTGTTCAATTAAAATATAAACTTAATTTCTGGAATTAAAGGCACAAAATTTTATATGGGCATTTAATTTATAACTCTATAGAAAAGAAACATAATTCCTAAGATGAAAATAGATCCCTGCATGACTGTTAGTCTGTTAAGTCAGCACACAGACACATCAGTTTGCTAGTCTAGGAAAAAGGTGCCTAATTTTGAATTAATCAAAAAGAGGAGAGTAGGAAAACTATTTACTTACTAAATTATAGACCTCAAGGGAAAAATTTATCAGAAACCGCTGTCGGTCCTGTTAATGCTGACAGCAAAGCCACTGCAGCAGCAAGCCACTTAGATCTGGTCCTTTTACTTCAAAGGCTGCACTGTAGTATGATGGGACAAACTCAAGACTGGAATTTGAATCCCGGTTCTCCCACTTAGTGGCTAGGACACGGGCCAAGTAGTAATTTGCTGAAAATGGTTCTGTCTTCAGTGAAACAGGAGGGAAAAGCTCTGCCCTGCACTAGTGTTGTGCAGGGCTCTCAGAAGTAGCAGTGGGTACAATGCCTAGCGAAGGCAGAGCTCTACAGATGACTTTTCTTTCCTGTATCTCCCCCAGTCTCCTGAAATAGTATTTGCTGATGGCAGATATCCTTTAAGAAGTCCTCAGTGTGACCCATTACCAGTTGGGGAGTTAAAGATAAGTCTATGGGAGAAAGAAAAACCCACGATTTGTTGCTTACTGAGTGCAAAACATTCCAAATTATAATGGCAGTAACTTCTCCCCACAATTTTGTAGGCTGAAAAAACAATTTGCTTTCCAAACTAAAAGTATTCTCTTAGTATCTCCACAATTAGTTATTCTGGAAACACCAGCGATTCTCAACCTCTTTCGGAACCCAGCACACCTGAAGAATCCAACATGCTCACTACAGTAACAGTGGGTCACCATGACTGATCTTCCATGTGTTTTGGGGTTTGCCTATTAGAAGGACACAACACTTTTGGAGAAGCAGTATTTAGTAAGGGCTGCCAGCACAGTTTGAAAAAGCCCCTCAGGGACTCCTGGGTGGCTCAGTGGGGTAAGCATCTGCCTTCAGCTCAGGTCATGATCTCAGGGTCCTGGGATGGAGCCCCACATAGGGCTCTCTGCTCAGTGGGGAGCCTGCTTCTTCCTCTCTCTCTGCCCCTTCACCTGCTTGTGCTCTTTCTGTCTCCCTCAAATAATTACAATCTTTAAAAAAAGAAAAGAGGGGTGCCTGGGTGGCTCAGTGGATTAAGCTGCTGCCTTCGGCTCAGGTCATGATCTCAGGGTCCTGGGATCGAGCCCCTTATCTACCTCAGCATCCCTGCTGAGCAGAGAGCCTTCTTCCCCCTCTCTCTCTGCCTACTTGTGATCTCTCTATCAAATAAATAAATTTTAAAAATCTTAAAAAAAAAAAATAAAAAATAAAAAAAGAAAAGAAAAAAAAAAAAAAAAGCCCCTCAGCTCAGGTGCTTTTTTGGATTTCTTTTTCTTAAACTGCTCTCTGGTATCCTGCCTACAGTGTCTTTCTTTCTCTGCCTAGTATTTATTAGATTGTTCTTATTTCCCTGCTCAATTCCCCCAGGTGATTTTAAAACATCTTCCTGAGAAGCCCTCTTGTGGGAATAACTACTAGCAACCTATTATCTACGAAGTTTTTCTTTTCTTTTCTTCAAAGATTTTTTTTTTAAGTAGTGTCTACAACCCAAATGGGGCTCGAACCTACAACCCTGTGGTCAAAG
Source organism: Lutra lutra (assembly GCF_902655055.1). Classification (NCBI taxonomy): domain Eukaryota; kingdom Metazoa; phylum Chordata; class Mammalia; order Carnivora; family Mustelidae; genus Lutra; species Lutra lutra. Next base: position 32,080,036 of record NC_062286.1, read on the forward strand.
TCACATGCATGCTCTACTGACTGGCCACCAAGGTGCCCCTCTTTTCCTAAATACCTATTGTAAGCCGGGCATTATGCCGAGCACATTATATGCTTCCTTTCAATTAATCTTAATAACCAATGAAGTAAGTACCATTTTGTTATCCTCAATTCACAAATGGGAAGTAAAGGCAAAGAGAAGTTAAGTGATATGCCACAGCTACGGATACAAAACAGCAGGGTGGAGAACTGAACCCAGTGTTTCAACTCTGGAACCCATGCTCATGGTCACTCTGCTATAACGTCCACGTGCTTAGAAGAAATACTCTGAGTTTAGAATGATAGTTTAGGACACAAATGAGCTACTTCTTGCTTGAGGCACCTAAGGTTCTCCTTTCCCTCTAATGCTCAAGTGAAAGTTATACTATTGAGGTTGGTTTTGGGGGTCCTGGGAGAATTTCTGATGATTTCACTTGCCTGTGATATTCCTCGGGGAAAGTACCACATCTTGCTCACATTTGTAATACAGCTCAGCGCTTTCTGGTGGAAATGCTGAGCAGAACTGAGTATGTCCTAGGACTTGGGAGCTGGGAGTTAAACTGTTCCTGAGGTTAAATTAAGGTAGGAAGAAACGGGGCAGGGTGCCTGGGTGGCTCAGTCAGAGCCTGACTCTTGGTTTCAGCTCAGGTCATGAGATCAAGCCCTGTGTTGGATTCTGCACTCAAATCCCAACCTGCTTGGGATTGTCTCTCCCTTTGTCCCCCTCCTTCTCATGCTTTCTTTTTCTAAAATTAAAAAAAAAAAAAAAAAAAAAAAAAGATGAATGAATGAATAAATAAATAAAATCTTAAACCAATCAGAATATACAATTGGCATGTCTCTACCAAGGTATCTATTATTAAAAGGCGGGGGGGGGGGGGCAAAGAATCTTACAAATGTCAAGTGAATCAGGCTAAGAGAGACAGGAGACATAGTGGCTGAAAAGTAATGTGCAATCCTTTACCTATAAGCCCACTCTGGTCACTATTTCTGAAATACAAAGTAGAAAGGTGCCTCAAGACAGAAAGAATCAGCATCCATGCTGTTGTTCCAAGTGATGTTTTTAATTTATTTATTTGAGAAAGAGACAGAGAGACCATGAGCTGCAGCAGGTGGACGGGCAGAGGGAAAAGTAGACTCCCTGCTGAGCAGGGAGCAGGAAGTGGGGCTCAATCCCAGGACCCCGAGATCACAACCTGAGCCGAAGGCAGAGGCTTAACCAACTAAGCACCCAGGCAACCGTAATGTACACAGTTTTTAAAAGATTACTTACCTCATTAGATCTAAAACTTCTACCTTGCATTCCGTGTTTCCAGAAAGCTAGCACACTGTCTTGTAGGCAAACTAGCAGGCAAGAACAGCTCAGTTACTGTTAATAGTACAAAAGTTCAACCAATAAGCATCATTTTGTCCCTCTATCTTGCATAGTAATACTTCATTTAATAACTAATGTCAGCTATTCCATATTTATATGGCATCTTTACTTTTGAAATTTAAAACATACATATACCAGACAGACTTTATTCATCTTTTAGGCAAGAAAAAAGAAAATTCTTCAAAAATATTGTTTTATTAAAATTTTTGTTTTGATAAAATGGAAATATTTGAAATAAGGTATTTTAAATATATAGAAAAATATGAAAATAGCACAGAAACCTATGTATCCACCACGTAACTATCAAATCTTAACATTTTACCATATTTGCCTTTTGTTTTAAATAAAACCAAATACAGCTGGCATCCATTTACAACCCCCTGTAATCCCATTCCAGTCCTTCCTTCCTCCCTGACATAACTACAATTATAAATTTAGTGTCTGTCATTCTCATGCCTGTTTTTATTACTACTACACAATATCAAACTTTATACTAAATGTTTCCAACTTTCATACATGTGATCTGATGAACATTTAAGTTGTTTCTAGTTTTTTGTTATTGCCATCTATAATAAACACTCTGTGCCTCTTTTTGAATACATGTGCACAATTTTCTAATTCTAGAAAAAGAATTACTGGGACATAGGCATATGTACTTAATAAAAATATTAGTTTTGTTTTTAATATTTACATATTTAAATACACATTATTGTGTGTATCCAGTGAGGAAAACATCCAATTTTGTTTCCTGCAGATAACCAATTGTACCAGCATCATTTGCTGAACGTCTACCATTTTCCACTGACATATCACGCTGTGAATTTCCATTTACATGTAGGTGCATTTCTGAGCCTTCTCTTCTAGTGCCACTGTTCTATTTATTTATCTCTGTGTTGATCTCACACTGTCTTAATCACTATGGCTTTGTCAAAGTTTCAATACTCAGAAGGGCAAGTATTTATTTTTATTTACTTATTTTACTATTTATTTTATTATTCTTGGCATTTGGTTCTTCCATTAAATTTTCAGATAAGTTTATCAAGTGGCACAAAACATCTTTGTGGTTTAACTTATAAAGAACTGAGACCTTTCTCGTAGTCCGTCTATCCATGGACATGGTATGGTTCTTCATTTGTTCTTTTATGTTTTTAAACAATAATTTGGAATTTCCTAGATAATGGTTTTAAACATATTTGGATTACATTTATTTCCACATATTTTATTGCCATTGTCAATGAGATCTTTTTTCCTATCAAAAATTTCTTAATTTCTGGCACACTGAAAAGCTATTCATTTGTGTTAGTCACATCCAGAAACTCCAAATTCTCCTACTGGTTCAGTAGTTTATTTAAAGAGCTATACATTCTATATAGATAATTGTACTATTGGAAAAAAAGGATCTTTTACTTTTTTCTTTCTAATCCTCTTAGTTTCCTTTTCTTGTCTTTTCTTATAAGATGATGTTGAAATATGAGGACAGCAGGTATTCTTATCTTGTTCTTGACTTTAATGGGAGAGTTTGACCACTGAAGTATGTATATTTTTAAATAACCTTTGCTAGATGAAGAAGATTTCCTTCTATTTCTAATTTTCTAAGAAGCTTTTTTTTCTTAAATCACAAATAACTTGGATTCTTTCTGTGTTGTGTATTTATTGAAAAATTATGTGACCTTTTACTTTGAAATGTAAAGTGCTATATTACATAAACAAATTTTCTGATGCTGAATGAACCATCCTTGCTTTCCTGAGATAAAGTCTATTATTTGATGATGTGGAATTCTAATTGCTAGTACTTCGTTTAAATTTTTTCAAAATCTGTTTTCGTAAGACTGGAAAATTTTGTTTTCTGTACTCCTCTTGCTTGATTTTAGTATCAGTGTTAAACACTAATTTGTTCAATAATCTGAAATAGTTTGTACAGGATAGGGAACCTCTCTCTTTTTCAAGGGCGGATAAAAATCTCCTATAAAGCCATTAGACCTCAGTGGGGAGAATCTTGGTTACTAGGCACCTCAAGCAAGGAATCTGGTTCCCATATTCTGTGGGATACTTTTAGTCTTCTTTATCACCAGGAGCCCAGCATGTCTGTTGGCTTCAGGCCTGCATACTGCTTAGAGTTTCTGTTCTTTGTCTTGCTTTTTGGCCCTGGCTATGTGTTTTTAAGCATGTATTCCTTTCTAACATCTTGAAGAGATTTCCCTCATTATTACCATCAGCATTTGCTTGCTGGCAGAGAGACATTCTAGTTGGAGGAGAGAGTAAAAACAGATCTAGGATTAAAACAAATCAACTATCTGCTCTTGGCCCTACCCTCGACCAACATATATAGGTGCAAGTATCTTTTCCTGATAATGAAGACCAAAAAAAATTGTGTCTAGTTAAATACTGAATTAGCTCTCCTCCATATTCTCAGCACGATCTCATATATGATCATTCTTACCCAATTCTTCTGGAATCTAATCATTTTAGAATACTGATTCTGTATGAAATCCTTTTTTAGAAAATACTTTAGTCAAACAAAATGTGAGAATGCCAGAGAGATTCCATAATATCCTTATGGAGATGCCTAAAATGCTCTGATCAGCAGATACAATAGCAAAAATACAAGAGAGTACCGTAAGTCCTAAATTTTAAAGTACTTACAGGGAAACTCTACAGGAGTCTGGAGGAAATGGGAATTCATAACTGTGTTATGAAATATAAGATTTATTTCTTTTGAAATGTCAGATCTCGGGGCACCTGGGTGGCTCAGTGGGTTAAAGCCTCTGTCTTTGGCTCAGGTCATGATCTCAGGGTCCTGAAATCGAGCCCTGCATTGGCCTCTCTACTCAGCGGGGAGCCTGCTTCCCTTCCTCACTCTGCCTGCCTCTCTGCCTACTTGTGATCTGTCAAATAAGTGAATAAAATATTTAAAAAAAAAAAAAAGAAAGAAAGAAATGTCAGATCTCTAAGGAGGATACCATTAACTATAGATTATATCAGTTATTAAATGATTTCACAGAATGTATAAAGTGAAGACTGCTACTGACCTCATATTCATTATATTCTGTATTTTAAAAAACATGTGTCCTTAGCAATATCTTTCTATAATTTCAGATAATTATCAGGTAAGTTACTTTAAGCAGCTCTTGCTGTAATCAAACAAGAAATACAAAACTTTCACTTACCTATTGATTCAATCTGGAAATCAAAGGTGAGTTCAGATGATAATTTTCTGCTAGATTTTAATCTTCCTTGAAGATTTACTATTTTTATACAACCTAAAGAAGGTGGGGGAAAAGTCACTCAGAAACTAAGCTTAAAAAAAATGTGTTAAAATAAGATGCTCATAAATAAAAACTTACAGTCCAAGCATACAAGAATGGTATCTCTCTCCAGCTGGGTAACATGAGTAACGCTTGTCTGTGGGCTATCTGTAACACAAACAAACTCAATGAACTTATATATAAAGTAACACTGAAAGCACAGAGATGTAAAAACAAGAATTCTGAACATCACTAAATTGGAAATGGATTTAAATTTTTAGTTATACATGTGCGGTGGTTGAGCAAGTCGGCTTGGGTCTAAATTCCAAGGCGGCGCTAAACGAAGTGAGCACTCAGTGGAGGGCTGACCGTTGTAACCGTTGTCCTTCCTACCGGTGATGTCATTATTTCCATTACTATGTGAAATCAGGAGTCTAATTTTCCACATTATGGTTATGAATGATTTCTGCTTTTAAGCTCAGAAGGCCAGGAACTAGGATTTGTACATCACTATATGGAAGTGCCCAGTACCACGTGCAGTAAATACTTATTGAGTGAATGAATGAAACTCAAACAAATTATTTCAAGTAAAAATGAATTAAAACTGAAGTATTTTGAGAAGTGTGAAGTATTACCAAAATGCAAAGAGGCATTATTATTATAATGATTTATCAAAGTTCTTACAAACTGAGAATATTTAAATGATTTGCCATAAAGTGAAAAGTAGGATATCCCAAATTTCGTATGAACATTAAAACTGAAAATGCTGAGCTATAGGCCTTTGTTTCTGGTCTTGTATTTCCTGCAGAATGAGTCTGATAATCTATAGTCTACCGTTTTCTATTTCCCATAGTGTTTAGTCTTAGGCCATCCCAGCAAGGACTGCCGTATTTCAGACGTTCAAATGTGTTTTAGACCTCGTACTTCTGTAACCAACCAGGGCTGAAAGAACATGGAATAGGCCTCCTGCAAATCCGATCTTTGTAGCTCTTTGTGATTTTTTTTCACTGCCAAAAAAGCCTCAACACTTAATTTCTTTCCTTCTGTGAACATTCAGGCTTCCAACAAACTCCTGAAAAATCAGTATCTATTGCCAAACTGGCTTCTTAATATTTCCCTAAGAACCCAAAGACTCTGACAAAGGGCCTCTGCAAAACCTTTAAAAACTGCCTTTTAGGGGCACCTGGGTGGCTACGTCAGTTAAGTGTGACTCTTGATTTTGGCTCAGGCCATGATCTTAGGTCATAAGATTGAGCCCTGCGTCGGGCTCTGCACTGCACACAGCGCCCAGTTAAGGTTTTCCCTAACTTCCCCCGTCCCTCTTGCCCCTTGCTCTTCCCTCCAATTTTCTAAATACATAAAAAGTGCCTTCTAAAACAGCCACTATTTTATAGCAAAACATTGTACAATGTTATTTTTAAGGGAAAAACATCAAAAAGAGCTCTGTAGTAAAAACAGTGCTTTAAATGTAAGAAAAAAAAGATTGTTCAGGTCACTTTTTTTAAAGTGTAAAAGTTCAATCAGATTTATTTACCATGAAACACAAGTTTTATTAATGTACTGACTATAACAACAAAATTGAAAGTTTCAACTATCACCAACTTTCTGTAAAAAGCTCATTAATTGGAAATATTTCCTAAGATACTATGAAGGAAAGATCTACTATGCAACTGGACAACACAGATCAAAATTTAAGGAAACAACTTATATAAAAGAATTATTTTCAAGTACCCTCTAATATTTCAGAAATCGCTGTTTAGTTATAATTTATATCCTAGTTACAAATCAATAAACATTTATTAAAGTTATTGCACAGTACCCGTGAATCAATTACAGGAGTATAATGGAAAATAAACTATACTCAATGCAGTTTTTCCTTTTATTTCAATCAACTTTTCTAGGCCTGGATGTATGTGTATATGTGTAGTTCTCAAAGTGTGGCTGCTGCATCAACACCATCAGCGCTACCTGGGAACACACAGAAATGAAAATTCACGGGCCCCACTCCAGAGCTAGTGAATGAAGGGCTCTGGCAGTGGGGGCCAGCAAGCCTCTGGGTGATTCCGATGCACACTCAGGTTGGGGGAACACATAATGTTTCAAATGCTTCAAACAAATTCGCTTTTTTAAAGCAAGCCATCTTCTCTTTTTCCAGTTTAATAAGTTATTCTAGATTGGATTTTTATGCACTGTTTTTGCCTAATAAGAGATATGGTAAATTTATTACTTATAAAATCAAATATATTGGCCTTAATAATTCAGTAAAAATCACACACCTGATTCTGTAAACCACGAAGAGGTAGAGTTTGGATTGACTGTTTCAAATCGAACCACTTGGTTGAAGTCTCTCCCCCTACTGACACCAACACAGACCAAAGGGTACTCCTGCTCCGGGACTACCAGCATCTCAAACATTCTAAGTGGACACGGTATGGGAAAATCTATGTGCTGGAGAGAGAAACGAAAGTATCTTAAACAAAGGAAAATAAAAATCAAATAATTTCATGAGAACACTATTAATAATTTTTAGCTCTATGAAAATACAGAACATAACTCTCTCCTAAAAAGTTTGCTTCTTGTCACAGAAACTTTGGATATGCAGAAAAATTAGCACCGTAAATCTTTTTTAAGTCAAAAATCACATTAATTTTGGGACATTAGGGCTGGAAGGGAACTTATAAATCATCTGTTCAACCCTCACTTTTCAGAGGTGGAAACAGAGACCCAGAAATTTGGTGACTGGCCTAGCATTGCCCACCCCTTTGTGGCAGAGCCTCCTGCCGCTCACTTCTATGTGCTTGTTATTCTCTGTCTTCTTATCCAACCAAGCAAACATGGGTAAGAGCATTGAAATGCTAATTAGCAAGCAACATTCCTCTTGTAAGTGGACAGAAAAAAACCACAAATAAGAGAAATTTAGCCTTATAGCTCAAGTGACTATTCACAAACTCACAGTTACAATGTAAACAATTTTAATTTTACATAACTTCGAAATTATTTTTATATTGCTACAAGGGGACTAAATAAGTTCATATTTTGTAAGTTTAGAAAAATAGGTAGAGACCATTAACAAAATCAGTGATCAGGAAATTAAACTACACGAGACTCTATATATCCACCCGAATGACTAAAATGAAATGACTGACAGTAACAAGTGTCAACAGGAGAGGAGCAGTCGAATGCTCACTGTAAGGGCCTTATTTAGCCAGAGCCAGAGCAGCTCCATCCTGACCCTGCCCACCACCCCCCTTCAGGGAACTTACTTAAAAACAAGTCCCAGAAACCAGTCCCAGGTAACAAAGCCCAAATACAAGGGTGGGTCAGGCCAGGTGGAGGTAACCAATCAGTGGGGGCGCATACGGTCTCCCTAGTTACCAAGGAGTATGGGCCCTGCCCTTTGGGCGCCAATTCTGACCAAGGTGATAGGCTAGTTCAATTATCTACTATAGGGTAAATTGTAATTCAATTGGTCACTTATGTGTGACCTAGCAGGACTGTGCAGCTTTCTCTGTGTTACAATTTCATTGGTCACCTGTGCGTGGCCAGGCCCAACCACATGGCCTTTGCCCTTAAAAGCTAGTCTGTAAAAGAGAGGGGTCACCTCTTTGCAAGGGACGGCCCTGGCCGGTCAGTTTGATTCTCAATGCTTGGCGCAAAATAAAGCTTTGCTTGACCTTCGCTTTGTATCAGTCTCGCTCCTTTGACCGTGGACCCAACACTCACAAAGTGATTGGAGCATGAGCTACACAGTGCAGCCACACAGGTTAACTACATTATCTGTTCCCGTTGAAGATACGCATTCCTCTGGGCCCTGCAATAATGCTCTGGTTATACGTTCTAGACAGTATAAGTGCGCATGTGGATAGAAGGCATATGCAAAAATGTTCACAGCAGTTTTGTTCAAATAACAAAAAAGTGGAAGTAATCCAAATGCCCATCAACAGTAGACAGATAAAATGACGGCATATTCAGCATTTCACACAACGGGAACTTAGAGCAATGAAAATGAGTGACTACAGCTATATCCCAACAACGACACAAACATAATGCCAGATATGAATGAATACATACTGCATGATTCCACTTACATGCTGTCGAAAAATCAGGTAAAATTAACTCTCATGTTTAGGGGAGTGTGCTTATACAGTAAAAATGGAAAGTAAGGGAGTTGACTTGGTGGGGGGGATCATGGGGTGTTCTGAGGTGCTTCACAATAAAAAGTTGTTTTTCCAAAAAATATCAAGTCTTACACATACTTTAATAAACCCATTGTTAATATATTTATATTTCTGTTGCTCTTATAAATGGGCTGTATTTTCATTTTATTTCCCAAAAGGTTAGCATTATTAGTATTTAACAAAGCTACTGAATTTATTCTCTAATCTAGCAACTTGTAAATTCTAAAGATAATGAAGTCTGGGGCTACCATAACTACTATTCTCAAAGTGTTAGAAAATACAATGTGGTCCTCGCACTTAGAAGGTGAAGCTCTCTGTGCACCTGCTGCTCCCATCCATATCCCCTCCTTCCCTGGGACTGCCAGACCACCTCCACCCCATGGATATAGACACTTCTCATCAAACCCCCTCTCTAGAAGCTCTTCCATTACCTGGGGAATAGGCTTTGCCTAAAATCAGTTAGATTTTTAATAAGGCAAAATATTTAAAATAATTCTCTTTGAAATGTGATAAGAGCAGTAAAGCAGGAAAAAATGCCTCTATTTAACTTTTTTTGTCAGCAAATAAGAAAACCAAGAGATTGTGAATAATTCTATTTAGCTTCTAATAATGTATTGTTAAGTCATTAACAGAAGAGAACTCCTAAGAGCTCTAAATCCAATTACTAATGGTGTTGGTCCTTGAGGCCAGTGACTATATCTTATTTTTGTCTCTGTAGTTAAAAAGCACTGTGCTTGGTTTGTAATAAATACATAATTGTTTGTTGGCCTTTAATTTCTAACTTTTACTTTTGATGAAAATGTAGTCTAATGAAGCAAAAACTGTCAAAAATGTCATTAAGAGGAAGGAAGACTACAGAAAGGATAAAAATGTTTTTGAACACATCTTTTAAGACTGTAGAATAGAAACATCATAAACACTAGTCACAATAAAGTCAAATACAGAAACAAAATACCCACAATATCTTGAAGAGAGAGACAGGGGAAGGGGAATTGGGTTAAGATTCAGGATAAGAGCCTACAGAGTGCCCAGGGAGTTTAAGAAAAATGGGAAGGTGGGAAGTCTTGAAGGAGACTGTATTCTAAGTCACTTATAGTATCTTAGAACACTAGCAACAGGACTCATTAAATTAGTCAGAGCCAGGCTCCCCTGGACTACAGAAGTCATGTAAAAGAAAAGATGTGGATGGGTAATTTTTATGCTCCTCATGTCTTCTAAGTATATATTTTCTCCTGTATGTTTTTCATACCTAAAATCCCTTTAACAGAGAAAACGGTCTTCCGTTATGTTAGGATAAGTGGTTTAACATATTAGGTAACACAAAAAATTCATTCATCCTTAGGTTTAATCAGACTGTATCTCTGAACACTGATATAATGAAACTATTTTTCATTCTGACAGAGGTTAGGAATGAAAGGAATAGAGAGGATATATCTAAAATAGACTAAAGGGGGAAAGGTAGGAAGAAGACAGGGAAGGGAAGGGTTGCAGAAAAATAAAATGGCGTGCACTTGACCACTCCCATCTAGGAGAAGTTGTGCTTTTGTCAAATAGGCAAGAACAAAGAGGAGCTAAGAACAAAATAGTTTTTTTGCCATAAATGGGCTGTATCCAGAAGCTCTGCTTTAGACAGTTTATACGGTTACTTACTTTTCCCCTTCAGCTTTTGGTTTAAACAATTTTTGTTTCAGTGATTTGTGGCAATAGCACCTCAATGGGTTCAAATCTCTTGAAGCTATTTTTCCATTTCTTTAGCCCTACTTAATGTTGAGGTTAATAAATAGTGGTATGAAATCAAAACCAGATTCCTTAATCACTTACAGAAATTTAAATAACAGGAATCCAATACTTTAAATACCTTAATGCTGTATTGTAAAATTTAGGAAGGATCCACTCCAATTCCAAGTTCCAGGGAGATCTCAAATGCTCAGGAAATAAGACTACTTAATTTATATTAAATAGCAAAGAAATCAGCTTTAAAAAATTCATTTGGTATTTCCCTGGTGTGAGTGAACCATTTTATTAGTTTTTCCTCCAATTTTAAGTTACAGCTGAGTAATGTTAAGTATTTTAAGGAATATTCATTAATTAAAGATTCTAGAGAAACTTAGGCACATACACACACATACACACACACACACACACACACACACACACACACACACACACACACACACACACACACACACAAAACAACCCACACTTGGGAAGGCCTGGGCAAATTAACAGTTAAGCATAGAACTCAAATAAATAAGTTCCCTCTCTCTATGGTTATCCCCAGTCCTCTTAGGCCAAATGCCAACCTGTAGGTTGTTTCTCTGTGATGGAGTGGGTCAACCAGGGAATATATTCAAACAACACCCCACTTCTTCACACCTCCTGTTCTGGACACAAGACTGTCTGTGAGAGGCTATTTCTCACTCCTACTGCCATTTCCCTGAACTATTTCTCTAGTCTCTTCTAAAACTTCTATCTGGCCAACTGATTACCTTACAGTCAGGCAGCTTTTCACTACCCTGCCACACAAAACAAAGTCATGAAATTAGCTTGAGAAGAAACGGGGAAAAAAGAAAACTATGTTTTTTTGTTTTTTTGAAAGAACAGGAAAATTAACTTAATGAAGCTTATATACTAAGAATGACTGAGGTTGCTTTTCATGCTTACCTTAATTAACATAAATTTCTGCATTGGTTCAACCCATTCTAATAAAACAATGCTAGTCTGAAGTGCCCCACATAGGTACTTATGGCCTGTGTAAGGATTTCGCACTGTCAAGGCAAAAAAGTATATGTAAGTTCTCTTATCATACAGAAAGTCCTAACAACAGCAGTCGCAAGCTCTGAACACAAACGAACAATAGCGGGCCGGAGTTCAATTTCCTAATTAGACTGCAGGGTGAAAACATTTTCAGTAAGAGCTGGACCCTCCTCCACCACGAGCAGGACTTTTGTCTTATGCACAGACAAAACAGGTGGTTATTAAGGGGTCTGGCGGTGGGAAGAAAGATTTTAGGTCTCACGGCAGCAGGGAGGCTAGGTGCGGCAACAAGATCCTGAAGGAAGGCCCCGAAGTACATCTGGGGAGAAGCCGCCAAACTGAGAGACTACAGCACACCGAGGGACAGGTGACTGAGGGTGCTTTTGGTGGTAATGTTCAGAGGCCAGAGGCGGTGATGCTTTGGTTCTAGCGACATGAAGACAATACTACTCAACTCTTGAAATAGAGGTTTACAAGTAACAAAGCCTCAGAGGTTTTTAAGGCAGGGCAAGGCAACTCTTTTTTGCCTTTGCCACATGCAAATAAAACAGCTGGTTGTGATGGGGGAGGAAGAAGACTTTAGGATCGTGGTGTGTGAACAGGGAGACTACAACTTTCACGTCACAGGCATAAGGTTTTACATATTAAAGGCATGAAAATATACGCTGAATGAATAAATGCAGTTCTTAAGCCATTACCGAGCAGCATGTGAGTGGATAAGGAGCAGGACCCCTGGAGAACAGGGTATGATAAAGTGCTGTAATAAAAGTCATCTTACTTTCTCCATTTATCCAGTCAATAAATTATCTGCAAAACAATTGTTACGTGCGAGGTACTATATTAGGTTTAGTTTACATGGAGACTGAATGGCCAAGACATTTGTTTTACTTAAGGGGGAAAAATAAACTATAACTGGCAGAATGCCCTGGAGAAGTACTGTTTTATACTAGATTTAAAAACGAGCCTCACACTGTTTTCTTATCTATTCTGCAAAGCAGGAGAGCTACATGTTATGTAACAGTTTACTTACCAACACAACATTTCTGACACCACTTGGTTTCAGGGATTTTTGCTGATACAGCAAATTTCCTAAATGTAAATGAAAATGAATATATAACACATGTAGGTGAAGTTAGTATATGATAATGGTATCATTACAGATCAGTGCAGAAAGGATGAGTTGTTAAATCTACTAGGTCATCTATTAAAAATAAGAATACATTTGCTCTGTTTCTCATCCCTGCTCCAACCAACTCCAAGTAGATTAAGGATTCATTAAAGTATGGAAAAATAAGACTATAAAATATTTAGATTTAGAAGAACAGACCTTGGGATTTCTTTAAAAAAATGCAAAAAGGACAAATTAAACAGGAAAATATTAATAAACTTTGATACTTTTTCCTGGATGGATCCCTACCACCACAAACTATAGGTGGCAATTTGTTGAATGAATTTGTTGAATATAAACTTTGGTTTACCAAAAGAAACCACCAAGAAAGTAAAAAGATAAGCCATAAACTGAGGAAATATATTTTTAGCACATATAATAAGCTGAAGCTATGTAAAATGTCTTACCACTAAAACAATTTTTAAGAACTTTTTTTTAGACATTTTTATTTCTCTACTCAGGAAGAATGGGATACAGATTTTCTGGCAAAGGTCCTTTAGGGGTTCTGCAAATATCTGATTCAAACTTAGTATGTAAAAATCCATTTAAAATTATTTTTTAAAACTAAAATTAAAAAAGTACACATAAACTCAAATGTCTTTTATAATGAAAGTTGATAAAACAGACTGTTAGTGCAAGGTTGTGCAAATGTCAAATTATACTTCCCCATTTCTGTACACATATTTAAACTTCTTTTACAATTGTAAATGTGCCACAGATTAGATGTCATTGTTCTGCATGTCTTTAAAACAAAACAAAACTGTGCTTTGCTGGTAATAAAAGAGTAAAGCATGCATGTGATGCTCAATACCATTCCAAACAAGCTCAGAATAATCTGCTGGGTGTTCCTGTCCCCGTACAATTAGCAGCTGAGTAATAACCAAGCGTATAATGCTGAGGTATTGTAACTTTAGCTTTTAATATGTTTTATATGCTGATGTTTATATTTATAAAAATCTTTAATAACTATTGCTAACATTTACAAATAAGACCTTATTGTTTGCCACGAATTTCACATGTTCTGTGTCAGTCCCTCTGATAATGGCACAAGATAGGTCACAGCACAGAAATCTGAGGGTTAGATTTAATAATTTCCTCAAGGTCATACAGTTAGCAATTCTAGGAAGAAAGAATTCTAATCTAGTGTCTTAAGTCTAACTGTCGTGTTCATAGTGATTCAACTTCAAAAAAAGAAATCTACTTCTCTTTTATAATTCTGGATCAGTTTCACTAAAAAGTATTCTGAGCTTGCAAGAGAAGTTGTTAAAATGTTACCACTTGTAAGTACATTATCTGTGTGAATTAGAATTTTGTTAATATTATGGGACCTAAACAATGACAAATTCATCAGATACTGTGGCACTAAATGACAATGATGATCTAGAATACCTTGATTTCAAATTTTGGGTTAAAGCACCTATTGTTCCCGTCAACTACATTAATATTGGGAAGAGTTTTATGTTCCAATTCATGCATTACATTAATATTTATAAAAATACCCTTTACATACAGTGAAATTTCATATAGCTTAAAACAAAAATTCCCCATACCTTTAAATTAAGTAAACTGCTTGAACCAAAGTGCTTTTTAGGGTTTAAAAAAAATCTGAATCAAGGTCTTGATAGATTTCCACTGCAACAAACTTAATGCTCCCGGTCCATACTTAGGAAATTGTCCCCTGGGTCCCCAGGTTACTTAACGGGTTAAGTTACTGAATCTGTCAAAACCCAGGAGGATTAACTGACTGCAAGGTTCTGAAAGACTGTAAAGAATACTACGCAGTCAATACAAGATCAACTACTAAGTACAACTGAGGGTTAACAATAATGAAACTACTCAGACTAGCTGTGAACAGCACACTGAAATATTATCAAAATTTTATAATTTTCTCCAGTGATCTATATAGACTTACCTTACTTTTAAGTCATGATTTTACAATAAGGCAGTAAAATTTATTTACCAGCACCCAGCTAACTAGAATCCGAAGTGAACCAACATTCTCGGTCTATTTATTGTAAGCTATTTTAGGTTACATTACAGACATTGTTCAAATTACCATGCCCAACAATGACGACAACAAATCTGCTTAGTAAGAGATCTTACTAAGATCTCTGGCACTACTAGGTGCCAGAAACCATGGCAAATACTATACATACATAATTTATCATTTTAAAAACAACTTTACAAAATAGGTATACTGGTTCCATTTTACAGATAAGAGGTTGTATAATTTATTCAAGGTCCCAAACCTACTAAGTGAACAAGGCAGGATTTATCAAGTCTAACTAGATCCCAAAGACTACTCTTTACTAAAGCAGCTTTACAGTACCAGACAGTGAGTACCTAGATTTATAATGAGAACCACAGGACATTACAAGATGCTCAAAGGAAGTTTAATTTGTGTTCACTTTACAGTAGAAGAGCTGGTACTAATACACACACAAAATTTTATCATGCAAAAGAAGTTCTCAGATTTCCAGCCAGTAAATGAGAGAAATGAGAGTAGATTTTACAACAACTGACTTCTTGATAACAAAACTGGAGAAAGTGAGAAGGACACACTGCTGAGTGTTACTAACACTGAAGACTGACTATCACAAAGTTACGTGATGTAACAGCCCAGATCTAAAGTACTCTTAGAGGTAGTATCTTCTTCTACAGAAATTCCTTAAAGGAAGAGGTAATACATCATTCAATTCTGTCTCATGTGTATACTAGGAAACTTTCTGCACATCTGATATATTCAGTAAAATATGAAAAATTGAACACAGCTACAAATAAGCTCAAATAAGCTCCAAATGTCTCTATTCTGACAAAATGATATAAAAATAAGTGAATACATTAAAATTTATGTGCTTTATACTCCTTGGAGGGCTCTTGTACCTCACATATATTTTTATTTTTTTAGAGATTTCATTTATTTGACAGAGAGAGAGCATGAGCAGGGGGAGCGGCAGAGGGAGAGGGAGAAGCAGGCTCTCCAGTGATTAGGGACCCTATGCAGGACTCGATCCCAGGACCCTGGGATCATGACCTGAGCTGAAGGCAGACACTTAACGACTGAGCCACCCAGGTGCCTTCCTTACATATACTTTAAAAGCTTGGTGGTCGGTTTCCATGGCCAGAGGAATTTAGGATTACCAAGTTAGAAACTAGATGGAGATGTGCTATATAAGAAGACAGAAAATCAACAGCACCAAGTGGCAGCTGGGAAAAAAAGAGGGACAAACACTATCTGAAGAAAGAAACTCCCTGACCCCATTCTTGGGGCTGGTAATAGCTAACTCCAGTTGTAGATATTATAATGTAAGTATCATAAATCAAGTCCAGAGTTGCAACTCTGAGTCATCATGATAAGATCCAGTTATACTCAATGTAATCTTTTAAGAAGACACTAAAGCAAGAAGTATAATTTTTAAATGATTTTCATCAAAAAGGTTAAGTTTAAAGTCTTTTGCATAATGGGGCAAATTTTAACTCTACTGTAAACTCAGCAATTGAGAACAACAGCTTTTCAAGGTACTTGAAAGCCAAGGGTGTAGATTAGTTGCTCTACAACTGAGATGGTAAAGGAAGAATGGCTACAGTACAATGTTTTCTTAAAATACAATTTATACTAGACTCCAAAGACCTTTTGGTCAACAAATGAGGCACAACACGATAATAACCAAAGGAAGAGAGAGCAAAATGAAATATTCCTGAAAGTAGAAAAGCAAAACCCCTCAGTTCCTAAGTAATTATTTTCTAATGTGAAAACCTTGATTTAATAAATCATTTTGATTTTTTTTCATTTTGATTTTCTAAGTTTAGAAATTGTACTTTGAAGAAAATCCACTTTATTCAAATTAACATAGTATGTCAAAAGCACTGTATGAGATGGAAAATTACTAGCAAATCATAGAAAAAAATTAGTTTTAACCTTGTAAAAAACACTAATCAGTTTTAAAATTCTAGAGGTGCTTCCAGTTCTTGTGAAAATATATTACCTCTCACAGTTTTTTCATTACAAATGATTTCTACTAACCCAAACTGAGTGCTTTTTTCAATTTCTGTAGTATAACTGTTATTTAGAATTAATTAACATACTACCCCTAAGGATAATACATAAGTAAATGTACAGTTACCTTGGCAGTATCCTGTCAGGGAGTTTGTGTGCTGGAATAGCCACAGGTAACTTCTGCATTTGTCTTGCATAATCAAAAAGCCCCGGTAAATTATGGGAATAAAGCTGAGAAGCTTTACCTGTAAAGAAAAATAACCATGATAATAAAAGCTAGTAACATAAATAGGAATAATTTTAAGATATGTAAAAACTAAGACTTACCAGATATTGATAGTAAGCAATTGTTCATTACGTATAACCATGTACACCTTCGGGGGAATAGCTGGTTTAAAAAAAAAAAAAGTGCAAAGTTTACAAAAGATAACAGATAAAATAATAACATAAATATGTACATAATTAACTATGTAACCTGTCTTATCAATGGGCTAGTCTTAAAAAAGAAATTTATTTTTGGGGCGCCTGGGTGGCTCAGTGGGTTAAGCCTCTGCCTTCAGCTCAGGTCATGATCCCAGGGTCCTGGGATCGAGCCCCGCATTGGGCTCTCCGCAGAGCCTGCCTCCACCTCTCTCTCTGCCTGCCTTTCTGCCTACTTGTGATCTCTGTCTGTCAAATAAATAAATAAAATCTTTAAAAAAAAAAAAAAAAAAGAGAGGGGCGCCTGGGTGGTTCAGTGGGTTAAGGCGCTGCCTTCGGCTCAGGTCATGATCCCAGGTCCTGGGTTCGAGCCCCACATCGGGCTTTCTGCTCAGCAGGGAGCCTGCTTCCTCCTCTCTCTCTGCCTGCCTCTCTGCCTACTTGTGATTTCTCTCTGTCAAATAAATAAATAAAATCTTTAAAAAAAAAAAAAAAGAAATTTATTTTTAATAGACATTCATTTTAGAAGACATTTAAAACAAGATGATATTTATATGGGAGAAAAATAAGTAAATCAGCGATATAATTTCATTACCTAAGTCTCAAGATGATCTGATTAGTTCTAATCTCCCTTATGGTTAAGAACTATATAATCCCAAATGCAAAGGGAGAAAGGACGTTTCCAAATGTCTATTCCTTTATTTTGGTTCTGGGGTTAAATAATTCACTTTCCTGAGTACTTCTCTAGATACTTTCATATCTAGGCATATGGACATGCCCAGCTTCTCTAGCAGAAGAGACACAAAAAAGAATCATGGTGCAGTGGAACATAGGGTATCAAAACACCAGGTATGGAGGAAAAAAGGTTGAGGGCGCCCCTATAAGGTGATTTTTAAATCTTATTATATCCAAGAAAAGTATCACTACCTTTGAGTTATTTACTAATTATTACAATTAGTAATTGTAAGTACAATTATACAAGACCCTTTCCATTTTTCTCTAGTTCCTAATATTTTTCAGCCACCTCATTATATACCACTTCCATCCAGATTGTAAGATTTACAGTATATCATACAGTTTAGGATCTTGTTAGAAAATCTGATTAAAAAATGCTGCAATGAGGGGTGCCTGGGTGGCTCAGTGAGTTAAAGCCTCTGCCTTCGGCTGAGGTCATGATCCCAGGGTCCTGGGATCGAGCCCCCGAATTGGGTTCTCTGCTCAGCAGGGAGCCTGCTTCCTCCTCTCTCTCTCTGCCTGCCTCTCTGCCTACTTGTGATCTCTGTCTGTCAAATAAATAAATAAAATCTTTTAAAAAATGCTACAATGAGAAAAGATGGAAATGTTTGGTTATGAAGAAAATACCATTACTTACAGATTTTTTTCTCTCCATTGTATTTGTAATCAATTTATATTGATAATGGACAATCAGTTATACATCCCACAGGCACCCAAAACTCCGTGTGACCAAACTTCATGCACTATCATGCCCTTCAAACCTACTTCCCCTTCTGCACACGATACCCTGACAGGTGGTACTAGTCATTCACTAGCTAGAGACCTGGAGTCAACCTAGATTTTTCCTGAGCTTCCATATTGAAGAGGTCATTTAATATGCCAATTCCCGCTCTTTAGTCTTTCTCTAGGTCTGCTGTTTCTCCACAGGAGCCACACAGGTGGGGAAGGCATTGTGGTGAAGCAGTTAATGATACGGCCTCTGGAGCCAGCTGGCCTGGGTTCATATCCCACCCAATTCAGCTACTTAATAGTTGTGCGATCTCTGAAATTTACTAATCCCTTCCGTGCCTCAGATTTCTCAACAGAAATGTGATCCATGATGGTATCTATCTTTGAGAGTTGTTGTGAAGATTAAGTAAGTTAATTACATTAAAAACAGTATCTGGCAGGTGCCTGGGTGGCTCAGTTGGCTGAGCGTCTGACTCTTGGTTTCAGCTCAGGCCATGATCTCATGGGTCATGGGACTGAGCTCCACTAATCGGGGAGTCTGTTTGAGATTTTTTCCTTCTGCCCCTCCTCTCTCTCTCTCTTTTTTCTCTCTGGAATAAATAAATAAATCTTTTTTAAAAAATGTAAATATAGTATCTGGCGTCCAGTCAGTTTTATATAGGTATCGGCTACTAACACCATCATTACCATTGTGTAGGTTGTTTAGCTTTGCCGGCCCTTGGCTACTAAATACCAAAAGCTTCCCCCAGTCCCTGGGACACTAACCAATGTCCCCATACAATTCCAAACCCCTTTCTGTCCTCTCCACTTCTGCCCCGACTCAACACTTCTTCACCCTTTGACCAAAATCTCTCCTGCCATCTCTCATCACTCTGCAGATAGTTCTAAAATGCGGACCTGGTCATCAGCATGGTACACAAGCTCAGGGGTTTGGCAGCTGCCTTCCCCACCCACCTCCATCTACTGTTCCTATGCTGCAGTTATCCTATACTCCAGTCAGACTGTTCACAGCTCCCCGTCTTGCCATGCTGATTCACAACTCCACACCTTCCTATTTACCCCCATCTGTCTGGGAAGCTTCCGCTCATTGCCATGAATGGTCTCTTCTCACCTGCCCAGAGGAGAGGCTAGTGACTTGCACCTCTGTGGCCTCGACCTGTGCTCACTTCTAAGGTGACAGCAGAGTGTTGCAGTGACTGCCACATCTCTTTCTCTATTACATCATGAGGTCCTGCAGGGCAAGGACTAGTCCTGCGAATGTGTCCTCGGGACCTGACAAATACAATATGCTCTGTGAAGCTCTTATGGATACAAGAAGCAGAAAATCCTAGAATTGTAACTTATTTCTTGCCTACTATCTATATGTAACTTTAAAAAGGGGACAATACAAAATAACACACCTGTTCCATTGATGTTTCATGAAGTTCATTAAGATTCAAAGTATAAATCCCTTCTTCGGCACCAAATATCAAGTACTGATCTGAAATGACAAAGTAATTCACCGGTTTTGATATGTAAAATACTTTCAAAAAGGATTTATATAGAAATTAAGCAAATATGTATTAACATGAAGAAAGAATTATGTGATGGCTAAGCAGTAAATATAGTTTAATACAACTAAGTGGCTAAACACTCTACCTTAATGAGCTGAGCTATATGTAAATACCAGCCTCAAAGGAGATGATAAAGAGGTTCTGAAGCCTGGAATGCTAGGGTTCCTCACATATCAGAGGGTTCCTCACATATCAGGGGGTGCTGAAGACTGGCAGAGAATCTGTAGCTTCTTTACTACAATTCCTTTAAGAGAGCATCATGTACATTTGATGTACAGAATATAAATACAGAAGAACTGATACAAAATATTTTTGCAGATGAGCTACCATTATAAGCAGTGTCATCGAAACACCAGGATCTAAAAACAAAAACAAAAACCAAACCAAACAAAACCAAGCCCCAACAAACCAGGATCTGGCTACTGCCTATTCAAAAAGTTAACTAAAACTTGGCTACCTGCTAGGGTACTCCGTATCTGCTAGAACAGGGTAGTTTAGCCACAGTCCTGTCTGAGCTACTTTTGATAATAAAAACCAATAGGTCAAGAACTTCTCCACACTAAACTGAAGTAGGCTGAGAACAACTGAGAATGCCAAGAGCATTCCTATACTGCCCAGTATTTAGGATTAGAGCCGGCAGATTAAAGGCATAAGCTTTGTAGTCCGACCCTACAAATGAACAGGATTCCAAGTGCAGCTATATCCCAGACTGGTGACAAAACGATGAACCTCTCTTAATGTCATTCTCCCTATTTGGGAAATACAAGTTCCTCTACCTTGGATTTTTAAAAAAGATTTAGTAAGACGTGCAGGCACGTATTCGTGTAGATCTTACATACACAGATACTAAGATATATAGTGAGAGAATGCTGGTAGTCTTTTGTCAGTGACTAACGACAACGATTCTTACTATGACTCCCTTTAAGGTGGAGAGGCCCTCTAGAGTGTTCACTACACCCTGGACCCTTGGCAGTTAACTCCTTTAACAACAGCTATACCTAAAACAGAAAGATACTGAACGTGCAGCTACAGAAAAAAACTTCTCTGGAGGAAGTCAGGGTGGCATAGAGTGTATGGTTTCACTCTATTGATATGGGGACCACACAGTGAGATTTTAGTGTTGCAGGTCACTTCAAACACTGCTAATAACACGGAGAAACATATTTACCTTGAACAATTTTTAAAAATTATAACAAAAAAATTTTCAGAAGGGTATTCTGAACATGAAGAAAACTGAATGCTTTCATGGCCTCAGGTTAAAAAACAGTAAGAAAGATAACATAGAAACATATAGTACTACCTCTTGTGTCTGGGTTTATCCATGATGTTGCACAGTGAATTTTCAAGGGACATCCATTAAAAACCTTCGAAAAACATGCACCCATCTGGAAAAACAAAAAATAACCAAGTAATACAATATTCCCTGATAAGAAGGAAATCATAAATTCTACAAAGGTGAAAAGTTTCTTCTTTCATTTCATGACCTAAAATGTTCTTAATCATTAAACTTAACATTAAAACATGAAAGAAGTATAGCTGATTTCAAAATTCATATTGTGTACTTCAAAACATGGGTCTGTATCCCTTTAAAAAAAAAAAAAAGCAATGTGCTTCTTCTCCCTGGATGGTCAATAAAAAGCTTTATTTCTTTTTGTTAATATTTATCTAGCCCATTTACAAGTCTTTTATATAATAAGTACCTTATAAGGAAATATAGTATCATTCATTTGAACTTTTTTTGATCATTTGAATAAAATGTTAATTTTGAAACTGTTGTTCAGGTTCGAATAAATAAATACAAGAAAGCTTATTCATTTAATCACCTTTTCTACCAACAACTTGGGGGGCGGAAGAATACAAAAATATTTGATGAGAAGAGCACTGTGCATCATTTTATGGCTGGAATGTTTTCTTCACAAATATGGAGACAATACCCAGAGACAGAACGCATTACTATAGTTGATAAGGGATTAAAAATACTAACATGAAAAAATAAAATCATAAACTTTGAGATTTCCTTTTCCTCAAAGAAACCTACCAACCAATATTATTAAGATTTTAGTACCAAATAACAACAACCTGGCAATACCAGCAGGTGATAAAAGATCAATAAAAAATGTTCTTATGCTGTAGGGCAGAAATTGTTATCATTTAACTAGTTCATTATTCTTCAAGATAACTGCCAAACTTTCATATGTAGAGGTGCTGCCTAATTGCTAAAAATCCAAGTGACAAAATGAGGTGCCAAACAATGAATGAAACCAACCCCGCCCGTAAGCTAGTCTGGACAGCTGACAGGACCTGGCTTTCCAGTTACGAGCTCTTCCCTGTTAGCGGCACCTGACCTGACAGCTCTGCACTGTACCCAAACAGGCAATCACGCCCTGCTGTTTGAGGGTCTCTGCTGGATTTGGGAGCCCTTTACTCTCAAAACTTTTATTTTGTAAAATAAGGTACAAATATTTAGATCTTTATATAATTACAAAGTGGAGGGAGAAACTAAAAAGGCTAAAAAGGAGAGTCAAGAGGTTACAGACTAGAAAGGCAGCAGACACCTTCTAAATTAGTGTCATACTACATTTTAGGTTACAGGTTTGCAGTGGTGAAAGTGCAGTTCTATTTATACTGATGCACAATTACACAGAGCTAATAATTTAATTGAGCTAATATAATTTTATAATATAATAACATAATTTTAATACTAAGGCAGCAAAAAAAACCAACCAGGACAGAGTGGAACACAGGAGTATACCTAGGAAAAAATCCTGCAAACATTCTGGGGTCTCAGTTTTACTCATGGTCAAAACAGAGTTTGGGCCAGATGATCCTTTAATGTTTCTTCTAGTTTTAAACTTTTGTTTTTGACAACTGAAAAATGTGTCATGTCTACATTTTGTACTTCCTATTGTATCCATGTGCCTTTTCTACATTTCTTCAAAAATATCTACAAAGGAGATATTAACAAATTTTGGAATAAAGGAGTTTTAAAATGTATAATTTACCATAATTTTATTTTGTAAAGCTACTTTTCAGATGTAACAATATTTAAGTTAGCAATCTTACAAATTTTTTTTTTTAATTAATAAAGGAGATTCTTTCAAACAGGTAGAAAATCTAACCAAAGATACACAGCCAAGCAATTACCTTTCATTGTATTTAGCTTGAAAACAACCTATTTGATATTTATACTTACATGCACTTTAGGTGTTGGGGGTAGACCATTACTAATAGGCTTCTAGAAAAAGAATACATGCATGAATACACTTTTTGTTGCTGTTTGGTATAACAATACTGTATTTCAAACACATGTATCAAAATAAAATACATGAACCCTTTCCTTTTGTAAAACGAAACAATATAGGTAAGGCTGAAGTTCCCTATAACCCTTCTATAGTCCACTTACTCCTGGTACCTGCCCCCCCAAACTGATTTAGTGTGTACCCTCCCAAGCCTTTCTTCCAGATAACTATATGTACTCATGTATTTGTGTATATTTTCATACCTCTTTCGTGTGCATGTATGTATGTATATATGTGTGTGTGTGTGTATACATATATATATGTATATATATATTATTACCTTCAGAAAACACTTTTTGTTTTAGAACATAAATAGTCATGTACTGTTTTATCAACCTCTTCTTTGCCTTAATGTTGGGTCTTGGACAGATCTTCATATCAGTACACATAGATCTGGTTCATTTGTCTTAACTGTAGCACAGTATGAATATAACATACTTTATTTAGTTATTCTCTAATTATTACTGGATATTTAAGTTATTTTCCATTTTTTACTATAACAAAAATGCAGAAATGGTCACCCTTGCATGTACCTTACTATGCAATATGTGAATGATTTTTTTAGGGTACACTGTGAGAAGAGAAACTACTGGAACAAAAGGGCTGTACCTACATTCTGGCTGCCAAACTTTCTGAGTACTCATCTCATATCATACCCATCAGCAATGTAGGACAGCACTGGTTCCTTATGATCTCACAGACACTTAATGTTATCAAACTGATCAATAAAAATGTTTTCTCCTTAATTTGCATGGCTCTGATTGTCAGGAAGATTGAGAATATTTGAAAAACAGAATTGGCTATTTGTATATTCTCTTCTGTGAATTGTCTTTTCCCATTTTTTTTACTGAGTTATGTTTTTATTATCTATTTCTTGGGAGTTCTTTATGTAATCTAGATTTGAAATTTTTTTTCTAAAAAAAGACTTTACTTACTTTTCAGAGAGAGAGAGAGAGCGTGCGCGTGCGCATGTGCATAAGCAGGGGGAGTGTTAGGCAGAGGGAGAAGTAGGCTCCCCGCTAAGCAAGTAGCCTAATGTGGGGCTCAATCCCAAGACCTGGGGATCATGACCTGAGCTGAAGGCAGATACTTAACCGACTGAGCCAACCAGGCCCTTTAGATGCAAATACTTTATCTATTAAATACATTACACATGTCTTATCCTATATTTATTTATTTGACAGAGATCACAAGTAGGCAGAGAGGCAGGCAGAGAGAGAGGGAGAAGCAGGCTCCCCGCTGAGCAGAGAGCCTGATGCAGGGCTCAATCCCAGGACCCTAAGATCATGACCTGAGCTGAAGGCAGAGGCTAACCCACTGAGCCACCCAGGCACCCCTATCATGAAATATTTTTAAAAAAAAGTTTATCAGATACAGTACAAAAGCCTCTAGCAGTGTGCTTTCTACCTAAAATCACAGCTATATGCACATAAACATTTTAAATACACTATAAATATCTATAAAAACAAATATTAGTATACATGAAAACTTTTAAAAAAATACCATCTCATCTCATGATCTCATCTGCTGAATTGGGGATTTTAAGGATTTTTTTGTTGCTTTAAGTTCTATGATGACAGACATTTGTCATCTGATGATGAAGAGATTCTTTACAAATGTTAAAATATTTTTAATCCCCTGATAGAGAACACTTATTTATCTGTAACACAAATAGCTGTTAAGGTTAACTTCATCTTTCCTGAAGTGATATTTTATATCTACTAGAAAATAATTTTTCCTCCTTGTTAGGTATTTTCTTTGAGTAAGAGTAGTAATACCATGAATTATGTAATCTACAGTTAAAAATCTGTCCTGAGTAAGTCCTAGCTTCCCTCATCTGTCCATGTCCTACTTTCCATAACTTTTTGAGACTGAAAAAGGAACTTTGTGAGAATCAATCTCATCACCATGAAAATAGTCATCTGTATGCAGAAGGTCACATTTTATAATACACGATTATAACCAACTGGCCATCATTCAAGTTTGCCACAGCAAAGTTGCTTTTTTTTTTTAAAGATTTAAGCAACCCATTTTCATCATATTAAATACCATATTGTAAAATATGTAATTGCTAAAGTTTCATTAATTACAATAACAAAACTAACAACAATGAGAAAGAAAAAGAACAAGTAGAGGTTATAAATATAAATACCTACTGGTACATCTTTCTTTTCTTTCCTTGAAGGGTTTGTGCCTCTGTGTTCATTCTGTTGTTGATATAAAGAACCATCTCGTTCACCATTTAACTGGAAGGAGCTCACTCCATTTCCTTCAGTGAGATGTTTAAATATATTTAAAAAGGATTAATTTTCACGAAAACTTTTATTCAGAAAATTATCAACTAGGAAAGAAAAATCCGATCTCTCAGATGGTTTCTGTCTTCACTTGGGATCGCCCAATCAGAAATATTTAGTACTCAAAGAAGTCTGATACACATGTTCTGCTACTTGTATCTTTTTTTTCATACAAATTTAAAATCAGGTTATGTCTAAGCACTTGTATTTGTGTAAAAGACAAAGATATATATAACTACTTTCAGGAAAGGGGCAATTCACACTATGTTATCCAGGAAACTTTAGTAGTTCTTTTTTTAATTCCTTCTTTTTTTTTTTCGCTGCTTGTGCATAATGTGCAAGAATATAGTATTAAAACAGCATCTTCTGGTATTAATTTGGAGGCAAATACCTATCAAGAGTGACAATCATTTTTCTAAAAATGATTAAATGAAATAAAATGAAGAAGTTAGACAGAGTACCCTCCCTTCTTTTTCTAAAACACAAGTAAGCCTACAACCAAAACACACTTTCCTTGTTTGTTCAGAGTTGTTTCTTCTGCTGCCACGCTAAGATAAATGATGAATTTAACATTCACAATTCTCCAAGAGGGAAGAGGTTAGATAAGAAATGAGAAACAAGGACATCTGAATCCCAGAATGGGTCACAGGTAATCCTGCCATATAAACACTTCAAATCATGTGGCAAAAAGCAGAAAACATCTCTATGGTCATTGTCTTCCTTCTCCCCTCTCTCAAAGGAATTTCAAATACTCTTTTAAAAGAAAGATACCCTCCATTTTTTTCATGCAGTACTAAACCCTGGTAACGTGGTTATCTCACCCTCCCTACCCCCATTACCTAAAGCAATGGGCTTTTGTGGAGGTAATCTGGGTGGCGGTGGTCTTGGCGGAACTTGGGATGGTTTTGCTGGGCTCTCTGACGTGGGACATCTCTTGATAGTTCCTTGGTTATCATCCTCAGTAGAATGAGTTTCCTGTGGTATGAATATGGACTTAGGCTGAAATAATACAGAAAAGGAGACCAATGGTTAAACATGAAATTATTCATGTTTCATTCCAAAGGAAAAATATTAAACATTTTTTGAATTGTGTTTACTAGCTAAACTTCACGGTTATTCAACTACTTGATTCAGATTATCCTACATACATCCTTAAAATGTACAATAAGGTGTTTTCTCAGGCAGAAAAAAAAGCCCCCAATTCCTTCACAAGCTTTCCTACCTAGACTTGCTAAGTAAGAATATTCTATTTTTTCTGACCTTCAATTTAAATGATTCTCTTTTTAAATATTCAGGCTAATCAGATTTCAGTTCTTTATAAGGCTAAACTGTCTCTTTTAGATGACTATGGATTTTATGTTAATGTTTAATCTTTCAGACTGGGGCAGGAGAAGATACCGATTAAAATTTTTATCATACTGGAGAATACTAACAAGCAATATGGAATGGCTAAGAAACTTTCTGTGCAGACAATGAAAAAAACCTCTAGTCTGCTGACAGTTTGGAGATTTTATAAGTTTTTATAAATGTGTCCATTATTAGGAAGATTGCTCAGCACTTTTTGAAATTCTAATATAAAACTAAATAAGCAAATACTGTGTGAATTATGATTTTTTCAAAAGCATAAAATGAAAGCAAAATACAGTAATATATTAGTTGCCAAGACTGATCAGACTGCAACTTTCTTTTATAACCCCTGATTTCAAACCTTGGAATAGCTCATTTTATAAAGAGTTCAATTTTATAATTAAAATTTGCTCTGCATATAAACTCATGAATTTTTACTACCTATATCAACTCATTTTGTCTTAAAAAGAAAACTATCAGAGTAATTTTAGTATTTTGTTTTTTAACATTGTAACAAAAGGATTTTGTTGCTAAAAAATTTTTGAAAATTACTCTCCTATTTTGTACTTTTAATGTAAAAGTACCTTCTGACAGTTACATATCTATGATGATAAATCATTATCCTTTACCCATTCTCAAGAAATCAGTTACTAGTAGATCAGAGATTTTGGAGGAAAAAAATCTTACAAAAAAATGTGAGATTTCTAACCAGGTGAAATAATACTAACCTGTTAACTTAATCATTTTCATGTACAAATTTCTAGAACTTATTATTTAGAATAAACAGTAAGTGACAAGTTGGATAATTTAAAAAAGACAAAAATAATCACAGTCATCTGTATCCTGGTTAGTAACTTATTCATGATTTTTTTTGGTGGATCCCAAGTGAAAATAAGCTACAGAGGAAATATTAATCCAGTATTAAGGTGGCAGAACAATCACAACAAACACACACACATAATTCAAATTGAAAAACCTGCTTTACCTTTGGTGGCAAAGGAGGTGGAACTTTCGCTTTCATGGTTGAACTATAAAAACATGAGAGTTTAGAATCAGAATTGAATTAGTACTAAAATATAATTTTTCAAAGATATGGAAGAATATTTGCATAAACAAGTTCTCTTTTCTGAGATTATGAGTGTTTTCCAAATATTCTGTGGAATGTTCAAGTTATACTGAATGAAGTTTTATTCGGAAGTAATTAAGGAGATACGCTTTCTTGGTTTCAAATTTAAACAGGAAAAGATAACTATAGTTCCAGTTTATATCAATTAGAAGGTAATTATTAAAAAACATAAGCAGCAATTAGTTTGGGAAAAAATAGCAAAATGATATGGTATAAAAATATATTACAATGTAAGCTTCATTTTTACTACTGTTAGATATGAAATATCTCTGACGAAGTTCATCAAAAGCTACACATATTTGCTGGAAAATTTTAGGTAGAATTTATTTGACTGAAGCTAAAATTCATTGCAACTCAGGACTGGCATTTAGATGTACAAAAAAATTAAAAGATGATCGAGCATTAACTCTCAGATGAGGAAAGGGGCCCCAGAGAGGCTAAGTGACCTGATTCAAGGTCACAGATAGTGAAGTATAAAGGAAAACCTATGCCTCCATGCCTCCCACTGCCAGTTAGGTGTTACTCTACCATGAAACTGCACCTTTCTTTAAAGGGGGGAAAAAATCTAAAAAAACCTAAGTATCAATGCTTCCATAAGTGAGAATATTCCCTCTTTAAAAATATACTTATATAATGGGGCGCCTGGGTGGTTCAGTGGGTCAAAGCCTCTGCCTTCGGCTCAGGTCGTGATCCCAGAGTCCTGGGATCGAGCCCCGCATCAGGCTCTCTGCTCAGCGGGGAGCCTGCTTCCCCCCACCCCCCCACCCCCCTCTCTGCCTACTTGTGATCTCTGTCATATAAATAAATAAATAAATAAATAAATCTTAAAAAAAAAAAAAAACACCACTTATATCCAGTGTTTATTTAAAACATATAAGATGAAATTTAATCAACCAAGTACAAGCCTCTTTGTAGTTGTAGTAATAATTATAGCATCTACCAATTACTACATGACGACATTAAATTACAAGATATATTTACTACCTTTGTCAATTAGTTTCTTTCAAAGTTCTTTGTCATCAGCCAGTGCTATGAACTGAATTTTGTCCAACAAAATTCCTATGTTGAAGCCCTAACCTCCAATGTGATCGTATTTGGACATAGGGCTTCTAGAAGGTAATTAAGGTTAAAGGAGGTCCTAAGGGTGGGGTCCTGATCCAACAGGACCTTATAAAAGGAAAGGAGATTATTCTTTCCTTCTCTTTTTTGTGTATACACTGAGAGAAGACCATGTGTGGACACAGCAAGAAGGCAGCTGTCTACAACCCATGAATAGGGCCCCACCAGGAACTGAATGGGCCGTCAATTTATCTTAGTACCCAAGACCCCAGAGCATGACAAATTTCTGTTACTCAAGTCACTCAGTTCCCGGTATTTTCTTATGGCAGACCAAACTAAGACAGACTCGCTTGGTACCAAGAAGTGGGGTAATGTTATAACAAGTACCCAAATATGTGGAAGCAGGTTTGGAACTGAATAATAGGTAGAGGCTGGAAGAGTTCTAAGGTACAGGCTAGAAATGAGGACGCTAAGAGTGATTCTGGTGAGTAGCCAGAAAGGAGAGCTGGAGAGAGTTTCCATCTTCTTAGCGAATACATAAAGAGTCACCAACAGAATATTGGTAGAATGTGGACATTAAAGGTCATCCTGCTGAGGTCTTAAATGGAAATGATGCCCATATTATTGGAAACGGGAGGAAAGGGGATTCTTGTTACAGAGAGGCAGACAACTTGCCTAAATTGTGCTCATATTCTAGTGTTTAGTGGAAGGTTAACCGAAGTCCTAAGAGTGAGGTCCTCATAGGAAAAGGGGGAGAGACTTCTGTCTCTGCATGCATGGATTGAGGAAAGCCCAAGTAAGAACATGGAGAAAAGGCAGCCATCTGGCAGGCCTGAAAGAGACATCTCACCAGGAACTAAACTGGCCTGCAGCTTGAGCCTCAGCCTCCCAGCCTCCACAACAGTGAGATCAATTTTTAAACCACCAGTTATGGTGTTTTGTTAATGTTCCTTGAGCTAACACAACTAGAATAAAGAAAGAGCAAGAAACTGTGGTATAACCCATAATATTGTGTTACTACTAATGATATTAAAATTCCTGGCAGTATAAGCTGTCAGATTTATGAAATCAAGTCAAATGACACCTTTTCTTTTTTTTAATCAAAAACAGAAACAGAACTTACTGTTTAGATTCATCATCATCCCCTTCATCATCTTCTAAATGTGCCACATGCCCTCTAAGGACAAAGGATAATTCCACTGTCACTAAATGGACTTTACCAAAATGGCTTAAGAGAAAATTTTAGAAAATGCAGGAAGGGCTACTGGAAGACAGAATTTTATTTGTGCAGCTTTGCAGAACTCAGAATTAGACAACAACAAAACAACCTTAGGTTATATGACAGAGAAGGGGCAAACAGACTTTACTCATCTATAACATAAAGTATTTTAGGTTTAATTCAAAATCAAAATTACCGCTGATGTAATTCTTCTTCAACCGACTTCAGAAGACTCCTTAAAACAAAAACAAAAAATACTGTCAATATATAAGCAAAGGAATACCAAGTACATTATTTTTATCACTTTAACCTTATCCACAAATTTTTAAATTACTTTTTCCTATTTACTAATATCTGCTACAATGATCTCTATACCATAGAACATCAAGTTATATTTAACGATATGTCTGTATTTTCTGTTGCTAATGTCTTTATACATGTATTTGAAATGAACAAAATAAATCCTAATGTTTATTGGAAAATACCAATTCAAACAGAGGACAACCCACCATGAAATGTCACAATAGGACTGACAAAACCATAATTGCAGGGTCATAGTCAGGGGTTTCCAGGATTCAAATTTTCCCTGGAACATTTTACCTGACACCTGAAATTATATTTTCTTTTTCTTAAACTAAGGAAGGTGACACACTTTAAAAAAACATGCTCTCAGGCAATCCTACAAAATGAAACTCAACATGTTGGATCTCTGCGAAAGCATGCATGCATGTGATGTGAATACATGAATGTAGTAGCACTTTGCTTCCACAGAAGACACTCACTTACCTGACGGATCTGTTCTCCAGTGGTGTACTGGCAAACACATTTACACTTTTGGGAGACTAAGCCTGTATCAGACCAGGTGCGAGGATTTTATCATTAGGAGCAATTTATGAAACTTTGATATTCAGGAATGTAAAAGCGCACTTGTGGCATTCCTGGAGTTCCCTTACTTCTTTCAACTGCAAGTTCATGTAGCGTATCTCCTACCTCCTACGTTACACTCTGCAAGCGTAAACACTCTGCAGCTTTCGTAAAGCCAGTGGGATAGGGAGAAATGCGGTTACAAACAGATTACTGAGGTAAAAGTGAGTCAACAGAAATTTACTCTCCTCAAAAGCTGTAAGGCAGTACCTTCTAACTATGTTCCCCTCCGATATATACTGGAAAAAACTGTGCTTAGAATTATCCAAACATAAAACCAGAGAAACTGAGAGGTATGGTTACCTGGTCTAAGCAATTAATAGAATAGATTTTGGTCTTAAAATATATTAATTAGGCCAGCTTACTAACAACCTAAGTATTAACAAATAATAAAGCTCTAATTCAAGTTTAAATGACATGGGAAACCCATAAACTAATTGCAAATCTTATTTTGCAGGTTAAAAAAAACGCTGAGGTATTTCAGTGAAATCTATCACCTAACTCACAAATCTCGTCAAGGGCTAGCTCGAGGAAGGCAGGAGCTTCTGACTAGAAGCAGGAGAGCAAAATGATGCCAGGTTGTGAAGCAAAGACAGCCTGAATCTGAGTCCTGCCTCCATCCCTGTAAGCTATGCGGCCTTCAGTAAGTTACTCTGCGGTGCTTCAGTTTCCTTATCTGTAACACAGGAATTGTAACAGCACCTACATCCAAGTGTTTATCTGATGATACCCTGAATACGGGTAAAGTGCTTAGAATAGGAATTTAGAATATAGTATCTGCTCAATTAGCATTTTTTTTTTATTATGATTGAGCAACATTTCTTTAAACTAGCAATTCTCGAAGTGTGGTCTAGGGATCTCTGAGGTCCCTTGGTCTCCTGTAGGGCGTCTGCAAGAACAAAACTATTTCCATAATACATATAATACAAAAAAGCATTTACCTTTTGCATTCTTGTTCTTTCATTGAGAATGAAATTCTGGAGTTTTCCAGAGATTAAAAAATGCATGATAACACAACAGATTAGTAGCAGATATGAGAATCCAGCTGTCTTCTATTAAGCCAGATATTAAAGAGATTCACAAAAAAATAAAAAAACAATGCCACTTTTATTACTATTACTTTGTTTCAGGAAAATAGCTGTTTTTCATAAAAAATGTTATTAGTGGGCCTCAACAAAAAGTCTTTTGAATTATACCAACATAAATAGAGTCTATTATCACAATTATTTGCTGCTTCTAAGTCTCATGAGAGAAATCAAGTGGTGCTATAAGGAAGGTATCATAAAGAAGTGGCATTTAAATTGGTCCTTAATGATGAGTAACTTTTAACACACACACACAAAATGTTACTTATGTTAACATGTATCAGGTATATTTTAAATAAGGAAATATTTTGAAAAGTTCTCAGTGTAAATTTCTAATACTATAAATATTGACAGTTATAAACCATATAAACAAAAGCTCACTGGAGTCCTCAATAATTTTTAAGATTGTAAAGGATCCTGAGACCAAAAATTGAAGAACCACTGCTTTAAACTATTTTACTAAGTTAAACATAGTATCTCCGAAGTGTATAGTGGGTTTTTATATCATTTTAGAAGATACAAAAACACTTCTTTTTTAAACACATGACAACAGTTTTGGGGGGGGCACCTCTTTATCCAGTAGAGAATATTCAAATTTGAAAATAATTAAGAGGGAAATTAAAAATGTAGTTTATTTTCAATTACCATATTTAATTGAATTTACATGGTATTCAATTTTTTTTTTAAAGATTTTATTTATTTATTTGACACAGAGAGAGAGAGATCACAAGTAGGCAGAGAGGCAGGCGGCGGGGGGGGGGAACAGGCTCCCCGCTGAGCAGAGAGCCCGATGTGGGGCTCGATCCCAGGACCCTGGGATCATGACCTGAACCAAAGGCAGAGGCTTTAACCCACTGAGCCATCCAGGTGCCCCGGTATTCCATTTTTTAAAAAAGGATCTTCCTAAGAGTGTTAGATTCTCTAAGAGTAAGAGAGAAAGGTTAATAAGAACACAGAAAAGCAGCTAACCTATGGCTAGGGACTCACGTAAATTTTTTATTTATTTGTAAATCTCCTACTACGTGTTGCAGATATTTTGTTAATAAAGCTATAGAATTCATGAGGTTTTAATGAAAAGAAAGATATACGATTTGCTTTTCAGGCTTTATAATAGAGAAAATGAAACATGGCTAAATTTGCTAAGAGGTTCATTTACAGTAAATATTGTATCTTGAGAGCCCTAGAGAAAAATGTGACACTGATACAATAAACAGTATCACTATTCACTAGTCCACGTGGATTCTTATGGAAACTTCAGAAAGTAATGAACAAAATAAAACAAAAATGATGCCCAGAGATACTGAATTACTAAGTCAATCTAACATAATTTGGAAATCTGGATGAAAAGTTAAAAATGCAACAATATGCAATCATAGATTAACTGGTGAAGTGAAGAAACTGATACAGGGAAGTAAAAACCATAGCCAAAATATTTAGCATATTCAAATTAGCTAAGAAATTCATGCTGCTAAAATCTGAAATTGCCTAAATGGCTCAAAATAATCTTTAAGTATTGTCCTGATTATATCTGAAGATAAAACAAACTTCCTATTTCTTTACACCCAAAGAGCAGTTTTATTCACTCATATTTATTTGTTCTTACAATCAAAATTACTGAGTAAGTACTACACATAAGGGTAATTGGTAAATATTTATTAAACTCCAACTGTCCTAAATGCTTTGCAATGATTACTACATTTCACCCTTGGCACCTTACAAGGCAGGGACTATTATAATCCCCATTTTACTAGAGAAAATTGAGGTAAATTTCTCAAAGTCACATAGCTTACAGGAACAGAGCGTTCTGACTCCAGATCTAGCATTTATTACTACTACACTCAATTGTGCCAGGAACTGTGTAATTCAGTTACACTTTTCACCAATATTTAAGTCTTTAGAAGAGAATTCATCTTTAGAATTTTTATTCTACATTAAAAACAAAATCAGAAATAACTGTTTTTTTAAAAATAGCATTTTGTTGGTTTTAAATGATCAGAAGAGTTGATCCCAATAATAACAGCATTCAAAAGAAAAGAAAACCCAGTAAGTCAAAATACATATCATTCTGTTAAAAAAACAAACAAACAAAAAACTATCTTAAGTTCCTGTTTGGTCTGGAATAGGTAGAAACCCATAAATGGAAATCTGTCTGCCTGATCACCTATGGAGAAAGCAGGAAATCCCGTGAGTTTTAAAACACTGCCTAGTCACAAGAATAAAGCAGACATCAGTACAGTAAGAGAAGTGCTACATCCATGCTCATGTCACATGTATGTATATACCTATACAAGAAGCACAGCCAAAGGTCAAATGTCTGGCCAACCTACCTTGCCAGTGATTCGTTATATAGAATACAGTTCCTTAAGCAGGGATCCAATTAATCA
This sequence comes from Lutra lutra, assembly GCF_902655055.1. Classification (NCBI taxonomy): domain Eukaryota; kingdom Metazoa; phylum Chordata; class Mammalia; order Carnivora; family Mustelidae; genus Lutra; species Lutra lutra. The sequence goes on from NC_062286.1 coordinate 32,114,947, forward strand.
AAAAATGAAGGTTGGGCAAATTATTAACATTTTACCTAGCCAAAGTAACTATATACTATGAAAATGTCTAACAATCAGAAATTAGACAATGGGAACTAAGGAGTCTGGAAAAGATTTAGTGATGGGCCATATTTTTTTTTTTTTTTGCATTTTTGCAAGTATATAATTTAAAAAATATATTTAAAATGAAACAAAAAAGGATAAATGAAATATTTCTCCAAATTCCCACTGTCTCTTAAATATACCAAAATTTGTTAACCAGGTCCTTAAAACCCGTGACCTTAAATTTAGACCCAAAACAAACAAACAAACAAAAAACCAACATAAAAAGCACTCCAGAATTTTTATTTGCTAACCACTGTAAGACAAACTTTCTTTGCTGTCCATCAACGAATCAGGACAGATTATAAATAATAGCATATAGTTAACTCTTAAGATAAAATTTCATTTTTCTACTAGGGAAATTTTATTTTATTTTTATTTTTTTACCATTTTAGGAAACCTAAATTAGGTTAATAAAAAAAAAACCCCAACTTCATTGTATTTAACTGAAGTTCAGCTTAAATCAATACTAATATCATTTCTTTAGGTTGTCATTCAAGGTCTTTTCTCTGTGTTGAGAAAAGATAGTGCATTTAAACATTTAGTCTATAAAAAAAGGAGAGAGACATGATTTTGCATTATCTTTAAGTCTGAGCTACTCGTTTTTAGTCACCATTTCTCAAGTGCTTAAAGTATGGGTGTATGTATACTTCTCAACTCCCTAATGTAAGTGAAATCATATGTTGACATTTTAGGTTGTTGTGATTATTAATATCTACATTGCTGGGAGATTTCGGCAATTTAAACAGTATTTCCTTACAAATTAGATTTCAAAATGATAATCTCTTCATGAACTCAGGAAATGAGAACCTACTGGGAACAGCAAGAGTCCTGTCCCCCCTTACCGTGCTGACTCAGGACTGCGAGCAACTTAAACTGTTACACCTTGCAAGCTGCGTTTTCACCCCAGTGCTGCATCACCCAGACAGTGCCTGGCATACAGGAGGTCTTTAATAATTGTTGGATTTACTTCCTGCATGAATTGATAATGCTTAAGGCTCTAGACACATTTTAACTATTATCTACTTATTGAAAAGCTCTTAACAGCTAAAAGTCAGGATAGAGATTTCTAAACAGTGTGAATATTCGCAGCTATTTTCAGAGCTGCACACCTGGAATATGCACCAGCACAAGTTTTATAAGGAATAACCAGGCCAACTTTAAAAATAAAAGAAAAAAGAATCCTGAAACATACATTATTTTAGTCGGAATGTACTTCATTTTTTCTAGCAAGTAAGGTCTACAAAGTAGCTTGATATAAAAAATTTAAGATGACTGTCCCCATTAGGACAATTACCGACTAAATGATTAGCAAAGCAGCAATGAAGAAAAGTTAAAAGCATATTATAAAACATACCTACCAGACTTTACTTCTGGAAGTATTAAAATATATCATATATTAAGTATTAAATATAATAAAATATACAATAAATATAAATACGAAATAGAACAAATACGTTAAAACATAAAGTAACTTAACTATTCTTGAATTTAAATTTAATTTAAAAAGAACTTTACTTACTTGTTTGCACCCAAAAAGTAACTACTTTGGTGTCCTTGTCCATATTCTAGCTGTAGATCCTAAGAGTATAAAATACATATTAAGCAAAAGAGTAGTATATTACAAATCATGATACACAAATATATATATTTCAAGAGAAGCCCCAGACTGCAAATAAATCTGTATTGCTATATGTTCTTTAACAAAAAAAGGCATAGTAGCACTTCCAACAATAAAAGATGTCAGAAGTCTGTAGTTGTGGTTTACATATTTATTTAAGTTCAGTATTTTTCTGGGAATTTGTTTGAGTAATACATGCAAGTTTCATTTATGGTTATTGCTTTTGTAATTAAAATTTGTAAAAATCAGTTTTTAGAAAGAAAAATGCTCAAATAAGACACTTGACATCAAGCTATAATGAAGCAAAAATGATTACAGAAGAGAACAAGCAACAAAAATCTTGACCTTGTATGTAAGATCTGCAATAATGCTGTATATATACACACATTCACATATTTCTATTATTGCTTCATGCAGGTAATAATTTATTTTTATTTATTTATTTGAGAGATGGAGAGAGACCACAAGTAGGTAGAGCAGCAGGCAGAGGGAGAGGGAGAAGCAGGCTCCCTGTTGAGCAAGGAGCCTGACGCAGGGCTCGATCCCAGGACCCCGGACCATGACCCGAGCCAAAGGCAGCTGCTCAACTGACTGAGCCATACAGATGCCCTGTAGATAATAATTTTTTAAAGATATAGAATAGGGTGCTCTTTTTAAGTAAATTATATAGATGAACATGCACAAGGTTGTAATTACACTTAAAGGGTTTTTAGTAATTCTTTAGAGAGTTAAGTAGCAAAACGAGTATCCTTAACTAAACATTTCCACTGAATGCTACACGTTGTGGAGAGTTAAGAACTGAAATTTAAAGGGACTAACAATATATCTCCTCAACTCAAATGCCTTCTTGAGGAAAAAAAACGTTTTCTAACAACAATGGAAAGTACAAAGTAAAGCTTCCCTTCCTCTCCGCTTCTTAAGTCACTGTATTTCAAGCATGGTTTTAATAATGAAGGGGGAATACTTAACATTTTAAATGAATTTTATTTTCACTAGCATACAGTGTACTTAAAGTGTTTTCTAATTATACAAGATATTGCCAAATGCAAAATTATACAAGATATTGCTAAATCCTGATACCTCCTTTGACTAGCCTTCCAACACTGTGCAGGAAAAGATGCAATCTTTTCCGTGTCTCCACATCATTTAATACACAGTTGTCTAGCACTTAGACTGCCTTTTAATTAATTCATTTATCAGTCTATAAAAATAGGAGCCAGGCTGTGAGCTCCTCAAACAAAGGGAAACTGTTAAATCCATCTTTCTTCCCTAACAGCCCAGGATCTAGAATAGTACCTAGTACACACTAACTAGGCCCTTAAAATAAATGCTTGTTTAAACACCGATAGTTTATTTTCCTGTAAAGAGACAACTAACACTTCAGCCTCGTTAAGATACACAAATTCTAGGTCACAAAAATACGAAGCCCAGCAATATAAGGATTCTAAGCAATACAGTGCATTTAAATAAAAAGCACTTTAACATTTAAGTACTCCTGCACCTGTCAAAAAGATAACTGATGAAAAACAAAACCAAAACCCTGGTTCAGACAAAACTCAAATTTTGTCTTCTTCAATATTTCTGTTTCCATGCATAATAAATGTTCTTACATAATAAATGACAGAAAAGATAAAAATCACAAATAAGATTAGTCAACTCTCACATGGGTATCACAAAAATTCCAATGAAAAAGGATACCTGTTCTAACTGATAATAATGCATCTTAATAGGATGATAGCACTGTTATCATAAGACTGCCACAGAATTATGCCGCACAATTGAAGTGGTCATGACTTTGTACAGGAACTTTTAAACTTTGGCATTCGGGAAAGAGAAGGACTAATCTCAATGAATGCACTTCTAAATTCAAGTTTGTTTTCTTCAGCTATAGGTAACTGTACCACCTCTATCATACCAGCAATCTCTTTAGCCAAAAGAATCTCTTAAGTCCTTATCAAATGATGGCTTCTAAAAGCGTGCATTTGAGTAGAGTGCCCATGATTTCTGTTACATGAACATAGATTTGGCTGTTGTAGGAAGAGTCACCTTACAATACATGACAACTACCAGGTTGATGATAATGATTTTTAAGAAAAAAATCAATTGAAATTAGCAGACTACTTAGGAAGGTAAGAAAGGAGTCTAAAATAACTAGTGTAGTATTTTAACAGAAAAATTGAACATAGGTTCATATGCAGAACAATATTCAGGCTAGGAAGAAGCTGTAGATACATCCAAGTCAGATGATTAAGTGTATCATGTATCAAGCCCTACCAGGAAAGCAAAAATTAAAAGGGGCTGATTCTTTATTAATTCCTTCTCCATAAATCAAGTTATGTTTTTAGCAACCATGGGACAAAAACAATGTCCTAGGAATATCATCAAGTAAAAGAATTATACTAAGTCCTTTTATAAGCATTGAATCTCATTTAGCTCCACTATTACTTACTTAGAACCCTATTATATGCCAGAATTCAGACAGTAAATCATTCAAGGAAAATGAGAAGAAATAAAAAGGAAAGGAAGAAAAATAAAATTTGGGCAAAGTCAGTATCTATTTATATATCTTCAAAACAGTCTAAGAAAGATTGATCTAAAATGCTTGTCAAGAAGTACTTGGAAGCTATACTGTAACAGAAAAATGCTACCAAAATCATGCTTGGAAAAGCACTCAAGATAACCTTACATGATGGTAAAACACAGGACACCTTTGTAAGCTAAATAAGAATACATTTGAACATGCCAAGAGAGATATAAAAAAAATTAGCAGCACAAATGAGACATCAGCTTATTAATGAATGACAATGTTTACACGATAAAGTCAAATAAGTAACAAGGACTGAAAACACACAATGGCCTCCTCATATAGATTCAACCTGAATGCTCAAGCAAAAATTGAAGGTGGTCACTTTAGCACAATGAAAATCTTTTTAGGTCAGAAAAAGCCTAACTTCAGTTTTAATGAATGGAGAAGCACAGAAAGCACTGAAAAAAAAAATAAAGGACAGAACATAGAACAGCAGAAAAGGAAAATACATGCTCAAGAAATTCTTATCATTGTTTTTTTAATAAACCCCTTAGGAGGTTGCAAAGTCTATACCTGATGAAAAAAACAGCAGAAGTTAATAGAACTGATACAACTGGCTACAGAAACATAGAAGAAAAAATACTTAAGCAATTTATTTTAACCAATAAAAAAGAGAACAGCACAAAAGGAGAGTATTTTTTCTCATCAAAAAATGAAAAAATTATAATATGAATAAAGTCATTTTAAGACACTTTTTAATATGGTAGATAATTTATAGAAGTAAAAAACAACTTAATCATGGACAAATCAAAAGAAGATTTTATTTTTAAAAAAATAGAGAAGCCAGTGAGGTCAGAACACTAACAGATGAGCACTAAGCAGTATTCATGACTTACATGTCAAACTTGGAAATAAAGATCAGCAGGGTAGGTTTGCCATTCCAGAAAATGTGTTATCATTGTGCAGCTATGAAATGAATTCTCCTTAAAAACTGTCTTTATTAAGTATCAGGTAAGAAGAGTAACCACACCACCAAAGCTTAATGATAAGTAACAGTTTAACAAACTTGAAATAAACAAAGTTAGTATTTACTGTACTTTTTCAGAATAAATTAAACTTTTTTAGACTTTTCAGTTTTGACCTAATTAAGGGGTAATTTTAAAGTACTTTTATTATGTTTACTGATAATGATCTACTGGGTTTATCTTTCTGATGTTTTTAATTATTATTAAAATATTTTGTTCTTACTTTTTCAGGCATAACTTATGTTTCTTCAGAGCAAAGATTATGTTACTATTTATGTTCCTCCACAGCAATTAATATAGTGTTTTGCATATAGTTAACTTTAAGTATATTTTTCATTGGTATATGGGCTAAAATATCCAGTAAAATTAGGCAAACTAGAAAAAAATTGGCCATCAGTTAAATAGAAGTGTAATCTTCTAATCTGAAGACAGGATTTTCTTACATCAGATAAATCCATTTTATGGTTATGGGCCAAACTCTTACTAATTTTTAAAATAATATATTTTAATGAATCAGAATATCCAAAGTACTATCATTCCACCATGTAATAAATATAAAAATGATTAAGGATATGTTTCCATTTCTTTCTTTTTAATTGAAGTAGAGGTGACACATATCACATTAGTTTCAGGGGTACAACACGTGATTCAAAACCTCTATACATTACGCGGTGCTCCCCACCACTGCAGCTGCCTTCTGTCACCACAAGTTACTACAACACCACTGACTATATTCCCTATGTTGCACCTTTATCCCCGTGACTATTTATTCTGTAACTGGAAGCCTATACCTCCCACTCCCCTTCACCCATTCTGACCATCTCTCACCCCCTCTCTTATGGCAACCACCAGCTTGTTCTCTGTATTTAGGGACGTGTTTCTGCCCCCCCCCCTTTTTGGCTTGTCCACTACTTTTTTAGATTCCACCTGTGAGTGAAATCATATGGTATTTGTCTCTGATTTATTTCACTTAGCACACCTTCTAGGTCCATTCACGGTTTTGCAAATGGAAAGGTCTTATCCTTTTTTTGATTGCTGAGTAATTAATATTACGGTGTGTGTGTGTGTGTCTACCACATCTTCTTTAGCCATTCATCTATCTATGAACACTTAAGTTTCAACGTTTTGGCTACTGTAAATAATGCTGCAATAAACAGAGGGGTCCATATATCCTTTAAAATGAGTATTTTCAGGGGCACCTGGGTGGCTCAGTGGGTTAATGCCGCTGCCTTCGGCTCAGGTCATGATCCCAGGGTTCTGGGATCGAGCCTCGCGGCGGGCTCTCTGCTCAGCAGGGAGCCTGCTTCCTCCTCTCTCTCTGCCTGCCTCTCTGCCTGCTTGTGATCTCTGTCTGTCAAATAAATAAATAAAATATTTAAAAAGATTTAAAATGAGTATTTTCATTTTCTTTTTGGTATCTCTAATTTTAATTTTTTTCAGGAACCTCCACACTGTTTTCCACAGTGGCTGCACTAATTTGATTTACATCCCCACTTAATAAAGTGCACAAGGGCTCCTTTGTCCCATATCCTTGCCAGCACTTATTATTTCTTGATTTTTTGATTCTAGCCACTCTGACAGGTCTCGAGGTGTTATCCCATTGTGGTTTTGATTTGCATTTGCCTAATGATTAGTGTTGCTTAACATCTTTCCATGTGACTGTTGGCTATCTGCTGTCATGGGAAAATGTCTATTCAGGTCCTCTGCTCATTTTTTAACCAGATAGTCTTTTTTTGGTGTTGTGAATTTTTTTTTAGATATTTTGGATATTAACCCCTTATTGAATATATCATTTGCAAATATCTTTTCCCATTCGATAGGTTACATTTTCGTTTTGCCGATGGTTTCCTTGTCTGTGCAAAAGCTTCTTATTTTGCTGTAGTCCCAATAATTTATTTTTGCTTTTGTTTTCCTTGTCTCAAATATCTAGAAAACTGTTGCTAAGGCAACAAAGGAGATTAATGCCTATGTTTTCTTCTAGAAGCAAAATTCGTATTATTTAATTATTGTATCATGGTGAGGCTTTTTAACTTTGGCATCTTCTCAAAATCTGCAGACCTTTTTTTACTAACAATTCTGGAAATCAAGCTTTGTTCTCCTGGTTTCATACATTATGATTATCTAATTAAAACAAATCTCTGTACTGTAATAATGAAAATTGAGATGTAATAGTCTCAATTCACTTACAAAATTATAAAAATGAAGACCCTTACCACTTAAAACAATAAGAAATCACTGATGGTACAGGACATTTAAGCAGCAAAGTCTTTAAAGGGGTAAATGTTTTGGGGTACCTGGGTGGCTCAGCTGGTTAAGGGTCTTGACTCCTGGTTTCAGCTCAGGTCAAGATCTCAGGGTCATGAGCTTGAGCCCCCCACAGGCTGCACTCAGCATAGAGTCAGCTTGAGATTCTCTCCCTCTCCCTCTTCTCTTGCACATGTGTGTGGACTCCCTCTAATAAATAAATAAATGAATAAATAAAATATTTAAAAACAAACAAACAAAAAAAGGGGGGTAAATGCTCCCTCTGGGTCCCAAAAGATTTATAGTTGTCATCTTGGTGCCAAGTGCCTACTAAGATGACAACCAGACATTTTGGGTTCATCAGGTTTCTAGTGGCAACAAGTATTTCTAACAGCTGGAAATCTTGCTCACAGTGCTAAAGTTTTAGGACTGGTGAAATCAGGCAACTGAAATAGCTATGGACACTTCACACCCATTAGGATAGCTGTCATGACACAGACACATACACACACACATCCCCAAAATAACAAGTATTGATGAGGATGTGGAAGAATTGGAGCCTTTGTGCACTGCTGATAGGAATCGTAAAATGATACAGCTGCTACAAAAGTGGCATGGTGTTTCCCTCAAAAATTAAATGTAGAATTATTACATGATGCAGCAGTTCTCCTTCTTGTTACATGCTCCAAGGACTAAAAGTAGAATCTCAATAGATACTGCACACCCATGTTGACAGCAGCACTATTCACAACAGTCAAAAGGTGAAAGCAAGCCAACTGTCCACGACAGATGAATGAACCAACAAAATGTGGTACAGATGAGCGCGAGCACATGCGCGCGCACACACGCACACACACACGCACACACAAAGAGGAACACCATTCAGCCTTAAAAAGGAAATTCTGATACATGAAACAACATGGATGAATCTTTAAAGATGTGACATGATATTAAGTGAAGGGAGAGCCAGTCACAAAAGGACAAATATTGTATGATCCCACTTATATAAGGTATGTTAAAGAGACAGAAAATAGAATGTGGTTGCCAGGAGCTGGAAGGAAGGGGGAATGGGAGTTCTTGTTTGATGGGTAAGGAGCTGCAGTGTGGGAAGATGAGAACGTTTTGGGGGTGGATAGTGGTGATGGGTGCACAACAATATGAATGAACTTAATACCACTGGACTGTGCACTTAAAAACGGCTACAGTGGTAAATTCGGTGATATGTATATTTTACCACAATAAAAAAATAACTATGGAACATATATATGTTCAGTAAAAAGAGAGATCATGAGTGCGAGCTCAGTATTCATGGAAAAAACAACTTGATGCCATGGGGTAGAGGTAACACGGACAATGGTTTTAGGTTTGAATTCCTGACCCAGGCTGCCTCAATCAAACCCCACCTTGGCCATTATTTAGCTGGGAGGTAAGATCAATTTCACCTTCTTTATACCTTAAATCCCCTCCTCTGTAAAATAAGGATTTTAAGTTATTAAATTTGAAGTGATTAAAATGCTTTGTGTTTAAAAACTTGTAGATAAATGTTAGCTTTTATTATCATCAAAAGTGAACTTTTGAAGACTGATTTTATAAACTGTAGAATGTGACAAATATGTCGTTCATCCCTCTTCTGCCAGGGCTATCTAACTAGTTGACTGTCCCTAAAGCCCTCTATCATAAGAAACTCCTGATGACTTGGGGGTGGGGGCAATTCCAGGGAACAGAACCAAGATAACTTATTTGGGTTACTAGGCTAGTTCCAGAAACATAGGGCACAGAAAGGAGTAACTGTAATTCTAAAACTATGTTTCTGGGTTTGTTGTTATTTTTTCTAGACAATATTGATAAGTCAATTTAAACTTCTGATTCTGTGGTTTTATTTCCACAACGAATTTCACTAACTGTCATTCTAGCCTACATATGTGTAATTCTGGAAAAAATCTTTAATCTGAAAATTACTGTTTTCTTCAGACATTTCATCTCTCTTGCCCCTTTGGACAGTTAATTCTCAATCCTTACACTTTCTGGTCCTCTCTGGATCATCTGATGCATCCTTCTTTCTTTTTTGACAGTCCATGTACTGATTCTTCCAGCTTTTCAACTGCTTCTTCCCTCTCTCCCATGTTGCATTAACCGCAGCATTAACCGCAAAACACAGGGATCACCCATCATGGTAACCTGTTTTCTGTACTCCATCCTCCTTCAGCCCTAACTAGTGAACATATGCAGTCTCATGGTTCCATCTACCATTTCTTCTTTGAGGATTTCAATCTTCCTCTTTTGAGCTAATCCCATAATTCTAGTAGTAGTATGGCCACTTCTGGAATTTCAGCTCTTTATCTGCCCTCTCTCAAAACGGTGGTCCGTGCTGATGACCGTTCCCATATCAATTCCCATGAAACATTGGAGGCATCCGCCCATTCAACTCCTGAAGAATCTATAATGGTTCCTACAATGAAATCAGTCCTAGTCCCTTCCAGAAGCCAGATAACCCACATTAACCCAAAAGCATTTCTCTGATTTCCATAGCACATATTACATATGTTAGCCTCTTGTCATTAACAGTCACCACCTGTTGGCAAGCCGCTGCATATTTTGTTGCATGGCTGAAAGTTTGTATGCCCAAATATTTTTTGCCCATCAAGACAACTTCCTCCCAGAGAAATTATGTGTAAATAGTCTCCTCCGCTTTCTACAAATATTATAGGGCATAGATTTAAGAATGTATATAATCATTTAAGCCAACCAGAATCGAAAGAAGTACGTTATTAAAGCAGAGAGAAAGGGAAGAGAAGGAAAATTCCAATGAAAAGGCAAAAAGTAAAATCTAGGAGTAAATATGGAGGCAACTTGGAGCCTTGGCTAGCTACAGAGAAAAAAAAAAATTTAATAGCAACTATTAAAAGTAGTATTTATTTAATATTTACCAGGGTTAATTTTCCTCTTTTCTTACCTAACGATAACACAGCCTTAATATTTATAACTTCGGGGAGGCTTTAAAAATCCCAATTTCAGCCTGAGAAAACTGGATATTACTTAATGCTACTAAGTTAAAATTTCATCTGAGACTCATTTCATTGTTAATTAGGGATGCTATTTTTAAAAATTATATGGAAACATTAATATGTAATATATAAAAGTTGTTTAATATATATGAATGGATATGTGTATATATATATACACACACATATATATGTGGATGGCTTCTAGTTCATTAAAATAAGTCACAGTATTAAAACTCAACATTTTTATATGAAGAAGTAATTTAAAAAATACATTTGAGAAAACTGAGTACTTTTCATTAAAAAAGGAAAAATTTTAAATTTTTTATTATAATATATTTGAGTAGATAAATCTACTTAACTTGATTTGGAAAAAAATGGCTATAATCAATATAAGGAACCTTGCTAAATGGCAGGTACTTAAAAAACAATGCTTTAAACTGGTTCATTAAAATTGGACAAAATATTTGATCAAAAAAACCAAAAACAATTAAGACTAAACAATGCTGACAAAGAAAATCAGAAGATAAGAAATACCAGATTAGATCTTGCAGTGTAGTATATTTCTTCTGAACTGTCCAAAAAACCATCACTGTCGGGCTGTTTAGCAGAGACCAAGAAACCCAAGTTATTTACACTTAGACTAAAAGCCACAAAGTCACAAAGGGAAACTGTCAGAAGTGAGGTAAGTCCTGCTAACATAATTTTATTAAGGCAAATGCGAAGTCAAATCATATCAAGGAGCTTCTAAAATATCAATAATGCAACAACTTTGCTCTATGATGCAGTTATTAAATTAGTACAGAATTTAAATACATGCAATGCCAACTTAAAAAGAGAAACAGAAAACTCCAACTGCCTTAACAAAATACTATTAGCAGTTATAAACATCATGACTAGATTACTTTTTGTTCTTAACCTTCTTTCATCCTCTACATAAATGTTGGGCTTAAGCATTTTAATATAATCACTTAAAGAATTTTTACTTAACACTCCTTTCCTCCATGCTGGTATACTGAATCAGAATAACTCCATAATTTAAAGGCTAAAGATACACTTTGTACGTATGCGTTTAGTCAAATGGGATAAAATAAGCGTTAAATTTAAGAAGAAAGTTCCCATTTCAATCCTTAGTACTTATTCACAGTTACTTCCTTCTCATTACTGAATAGGAAAGAAAAAAATGAAACCTACAATCTGGAGCTGCAGGAAACTATTTCATTAAGATTAATTTTGTTGTTTAAGTCTTACTTTTTATTCTTCCATAGAATATTATCATCTCAAATATTTGCAAAAACATGTTGCTTCTAAGACTGCTTCTAAAAATATATTATCATATGCCTGGGAGGCATATATAAAACATTAAAAAGAATCATGAAAAGAACTTCATGTAGTTAGCAAAGCCTTAAATGAATGGCAGATTTGATCTACTGTGTATGCCTAGCCTCTCCTGAGTTTTAGTCCAGATCTGACTCTACCCTGATGTTTAGAAAACTGGCATACACTCTTTTATAAAAGACTGCCCATAAATTCAGTGAGATGTGTTTTTATTGGCCCAACATCCTAATTTAAAATAGTGCCATTTATCCCAATAAATGCATATAAAAAAGCCCCTCAAAAGCTGCGAAACAAAAATGGAAGAAAAAAAAAGAGGCCAACATTAAAAACATGTAATCAGAGAATGATAAAACTAGTTTCTCCTAATTTTGAGAATATTCAATCTCAGCAACACAGATTTATTTTTTATAAATTTCAGAATTACTTACCTTTTTATTTCCCCAAGTGCTTTTGAAAATATCAATAACTAGATTTTTTTAGTCAGTACCAATATCACAAAGACTAATTAAAATATTTATTTTCAGTGTTAACATTCCAAGACTACACTACTTACAAGTTCATGATGTGGTTCTGTTTCCTTCCTTAAGGGTGGATCAAATTTTACCTGGCCAACTAAAAAAGAAAAGAAGTAAAGCCATGATCTGTATCTATGTTCTTAAAGATGTAATACTTTTAAGTTACTCTATGGCAAAACATTTAATTTTATCATCTATCATATAGTGATTACAATCCAAAGATTTAAATGAAAAATCTGTTGGCTGAAAAAAGCCCAATAAAGTCTAGGTAGGATATTAAAGCTTAATCTGTTAATTCTAGACCTCTTCCATAGTAAAAAGTAAAGAAAAAAAAAAATAGATGATTAGCAAAATTACAGTTAGGATCTAACTTGCTACTTTACTGTGACCCAGCACTAACTAAAGGCAATCTAAACTTGGGATTTAGGTGGGTAGACAGCAAATGAGGCAGAGTACTTTTGGAAGCCAGCCTTCAAGATGGCCTCTAATGATTCCTGCCCTCCTGGTGTTCATAAATGTGTGTAGTGCCTTCCCACATGACCAGGGCTGGTCTATGTGACCAAATGAATATGGCAGAGTGATGGCCTATCGCTTCCAAATGAGGCTTCTTCAATAGTGGATTCTTCATACCTGTCCATACACAATCATACAACAAGGACCATAAGGTAACTTTTGGTAAGGTATTAAAATTAATATACATATTTCACCTTGACAGAAGCCTAGTGAACAGCCTTTACCTACATTTGTCATCAATTAGGAAAATTAAATCTATAATAAAGTTGCATGAGGATAGTTAGTGGATCTACCTGCCTTGTGTTATTGTCACATGGGAACAGTGTGAACAGGGCTGCTTTCCCCGCATGTATTTCTTAAAGCAAGTTTTTACTTATCATATTTAACTGAAGGCAGAGAGGATTCCCAAAAGGGAAAGAATGACACCTTTTCTGCAAATGTGTCCATTTTCAGATGAATGTTGTCTAAACACCATTTAGTTTAATAAGGAGAAAACCCTGGTTGCATGGAGATACCAAGTAACTGTGAACATTAAAACATTATCAAAATAATTCTTCCAAAGCCTGTCTTTACAGTTAACAACATTAACTATTCTCACATCTCACATAAAATCATAAAATATTCTAAGAAAGCAGATATTAGAATATGTATAAGATTTAAAAGCCTCAAATATCAAACTCATAAATTATTAAAAGTGGTGGTTGCTACCACAACACACTAGAGGGATATGACACCTTTCTTACTGGCAAATAGGGGAAAAGGGAAGAGGTCTACCACACTTTACCTGCTCCCACCAAAGGAAGGGCATATCAGAATCTCAGAAAAACAGGAGTACTGGCATCTAGTTTCATGTAGCCTATTCAGGCCTATGCAGTTAGAAGCTGAGAATCACTAATACAAATTTGTAAAGAATGATTCAGAAAGAACTGCCCTTTGGAATAAAGAGCCTGATAATATAATTTTTTTTAAAGAACTGGATAACAAGATAAAAGTACTTTATATTAGATTTTCATTAGTACTGAAAATAAGTTTTCTAAATCAACAACATAGATATCTCTGATCACCATCTGTATTATTAAAGAAATGATAAAGACATCTTGTAATTGCTTTTTGTATATTAGAAAATAGGAAATGCTTATATATATGAGTCATATAAATACATAATTGTGTGTGTGTGTGTGTGTGTGTGTGTTATATACTAAGGTTGTCATTTTCAGAAAAATATGTTTGGAGGGAAATTAGCAAATTTAAATCATCTGGCTTCAGATGGAGCTTTAAAAGGTAATCTTTTGGGGCGCCTGGGTGGCTCAGTGGGTTAAGCCGCTGCCTTCGGCTCAGGTCATGATCCCAGGTCCTGGGTTCGAGCCCCACGTCGGGCTTTCTGCTCAGCAGGGAGCCTGCTTCCTCCTCTCTCTCTGCCTGCCTCTCTGCCTACTTGTGATTTCTCTCTGTCAAATGAATAAATAAAATCTTTAAAAAAAAAAATAAAAAAATAAAAGGTAATCTTTTTTTTTTTTTTTAAGATTTTATTTTTTTATTTGCCAGACAGAGATCACAAATAGGCAGGGGGCGGGGGGCGGGGAGCAGGCTCCTGCCGAGCAGAGAGCCCAATGTGGGGCTCCATCCCAGGACCCTGGGATCATGACCGGACCTGAAGGCAGAGGCTTTAACCCGCTGAGCCACTCAGGCGCCCTAAAAGGTAATCTTATATATATTCACACAACCAACTGCTGGCAAACAAATACCAAATCCCAGTTCTGGGCTTTTTGTACAATGCAAGGTATTTTCTTTTAAGAGTTTCTTTCCTTTTTTTTTTTTAATTTTTTATTTTTTATTAACATATAATGTATTGTTAGCCCCAGGGGTATAGGTCTATGAATCGCCAGGTTTACACACTTCACAGCATTCACCATAGCACATACCTTCCCCAATGTTCATAACCCAACCACCCTCTCCTTACCCACCTCTCCCCAGCAACCCTCAGTTAAGAGTTTCTTTCTTTTAAGAGCATTTTCAAGTAGCACCAGCACAAAGCTTTTCTAAGAACTTAATACACAAGTGTATGGTCCAGCCAAAGTTTCAATGGAAACTCTGCAAAGGATCTGCAGTATAAAATCCACAAGCCATGATGAAGTGGTTTCTGAAACATAGCAGTGTTAGTGAAAGATAACTGAGCTGGAAGTTGAGAGATCCCAGGCTTCCTGTTAACGTGGTATATGACTTCATCCCACAGGCAAATCTCTGCATCTCTGCATTTTTTTTTCTATTAAATGGTGATAGTGTCTGCCACTACTTATTTAGCTTTTCAGACAAAGAGATGGCTTCATCATAAAGTATGAAACGTACTATTATCAGTACTAACCTGGCTAAAAATTGGGAAAAGTTTCTTTCCAGTAGTTATCTTAAGTTACCATACTGCCTAACTTCACTAGTCATTCTGGATATCAGGTCTCTCAGGATAAATCTTTAACCCATGGAAAACTGTTACCAGAAGCCTCATTGCACTAAATTAGCATTCTAAGTCACAGAGAATTAATGCTTCCAAGAAGAAAAAAGAAGTTTAGGCACTAGTATTGCAGATTCCCGCTGGCAGAGTTTTCACTGGCTGGTTGACAGTACAGATTTCATGTAAATGAATGGTCTCAGTGGGCCCATAACAAGGGTGTCCATAAGAAATACCTGGGGGGCTCTTTTAAAAGACTCCTGGGCTGACTCAAGACCCAGTGAATCAGGATCTATGGAAAAGTGGGGCTGGAAACCCACTTTTAAAGGTGCTCAGGTCATTCAGATGCTGAGCCAGTTTGCAGATCTCTACACCTCTCCTTGCTATTCAAAGTGTGGCCCTGGAACCATAAACACCTACAGAACTCGGGAGCTTGTGCAAAGTGAAGGACCTCAAGCCCAGCCACAGATCCACGGAATGGGAAACTCTACTTCCACAAGCTCTCTAGGTTAGTCACACACCCACCAGTTTAAGAGGCACTGCCTCGATTATCCTGTCCTGCCTGGTCGAGGAATTTTATTCCTCCTCCCAGACTGTAACAACATAAATACATCCCACATCCCCTCTCTTGCCAAAATTCCCCAGGGAACAAGGTAGAGGAAATTCTTTCTGCCTTAATTAAACTCTACATTTAAAAAGGTTTACTAAGAAAGACTAATCGGAAGAAAATGAAGCAAAAATAACTGTAACTAAATTACAACTTGAAATCTTATTTCTCATTGTTAAATTACGAAGTGTGTATAGTATATACTTACAGTTTATCTCTGAGCGTGTTTTTTCTTCTCTTACATTTCTACTTGTTGAGTGAATTCTATGCGGTACAGCAACAAGAGGCTAGGAAAGAGCAAAATCAATGACATGTGGCATTTGACAATCAAGTCACAGCCTGATCCACAAAATTACTCAAACGTGAAAGAGATACTCCATTTTATACAAAAATGGGACAAAATATAATGAATCTGTGATTTTTTTTTTTCCCCTCAGAAAGAGGCAACTAAAAACTGGGAGCTTCTAAGATTATGGATATATTTTGTCCACAGCAATTTCCCAATAAATGTTCTCTGAATTGAATATATATAAATATATAAAATTGAGTGTTTCAATAATTCAACAGTGGTTCAAAAGCTGTAGCTTTCCTTGCTGCACAACAGAACTGTTTTAATTAAAAAAATCTGCCTCAAGTTCTTTTACCAAAAATAATGAGATAAATAAAATGAATTGATGCTAAAGGTATTTGTGATCTGTGGTCCTTTTACTTAGTAAACATAATTTTCACCCCTTTATGGTTTTTTTTCCTTGTAGGAGTAGTGCTCTATTTTCTTTCCTTTCACTGTATTAAAATCTCTGTGTATCGCCACACTCAGAGAGAAACATTCGGGCTGGGGGGGGGGCGGGAAGAGGTGGAGCGGTGATGAGTTCTCACTGCTGTATCACAGACATTCCTCCAATCTTTTGGGGAGCACAAGGGGCCCTATCTGTAAAGCCTCTGAAGCTCCATCCCATACACTTTAAGATCTCACCTTAAGAGGTGATGCCAGCATCTATTTCATGTACCAAACAGGTTTTTTTTCTGCGTGTGAAACGCTTCCCTTGAAATTATTACCTTTGAAGGAGATACACTCTTAGGCATATCTTCGTGGAAAACGTAATTCATAAACACTTGAGCTCAAATGATCAGATTCAAAAGGCAGATCAAGAACAAGACTCAAGTTATTCTCAGTATAGGCACATCTCAGGAAATAAATATGAATCTAAAAGACCCAAATACTGAAAATACTGACGTAGAAAAGTAGTAGCAAAAGTCATTTCAAAACGGAAGTATGTAAACTTGACACATACAGTGATTCGTAGTTTACAAAGCGCTTTCATATACCTGAGCTTATTTTGTCCTCAAAATTAACTTATGAACCTAGTACTGTTCTTCATTTTATAGATCAGAACACTGAGACTCAAAATTAGGGTGCTCAGCGAATTAGAAGGAGAGCTGGGGAAAAACCCCTGTACTTCTGATCACAATATATAGTAGCAAAAATAGGTATCATGTCAGGTCACACAGATTACTATCATCAGTGAACATGAATAAAATCCACGACTGCCTATGAGAACAGTTTTACTTTCCCAGCTTAAATGGTTAATTGTAAAATTATTATTATTATTTTTTAAAGATTTTATTTATTTATTTGACAGATAGAGATAGGCTGAGAGGCAGGCAGGCAGAGAGAGAGGAGGAAGCAGGCTCCCCGCTGAGCAGAGAGCCCGATGCGGGGCTCGATCCCAGGACCCTGGGATCATGACCTGAGCCGAAGGCAGCGGCATTAACCCACTGAGCCACCCAGGCGCCCCTTAATTGTAAAATTATTAAATCTTAGAATGCTGTTCATAGAATTTTCTTCTCCTACATGTTAATCCATTTACTATCAAGTAAATAATCTATAGAAGTTTTTTTGCAAAAAAACGAAACTCATTCTTACTGGTTCTAATATTTTAAGTAACAGTGCACTAGGTAAACATTAGTTTTACTATTTTTTTCACCTTCCTTATACATTTAAAACTGACAGTAAGAGAATTTTTAATATTTTGACAAAAATTTTTTAAAGTCACAGAACTGTGGTTTCCCCTGCTGATTAGATTAGGATCACTTTGCAGGGTGTCTCAGCTTACAGGGTCATTTCTACAGTCCTGTGTCACCATGCAAACTGAGGACTGCCTATATGTTGAATGATGGGAGAAGAGTTTATAAAACTCAAGTTTTTAAGAAACAAAAGTAAGCAAACAACAAAAATAATTTTTTCTTATTATAAGATCAGTAATTCTTCATGTTTTACTTTCCCAGCTTAAATGGATAATTGTAAAATAATTAAATCTTAGAATGCTGTTCATAGTAAATGGATAAACATGTAGGAGAAGAAAATTCTATCAAGTAAATAATCTATACACTTTTTTTGCAAAAAAAAAAAAACGAAACACATTCATTCTCATTTGTTTTCAAACTCTTTTACAAACCTTGAACAAAAGGGGCAGATAGCTCATTTAATTACAGCTGTGTAGTGATGGCAAGCTAGAACAATGGTGAATTGATAGGTTCTCTCTGACTTAAGATGATGTGCAACTATCTGTCTGACTACTGACAGCTATCATTCCCGCAGTACCATCAATGAAATTTATACCATTTTAAGTACCTTCCAAAAAGCCTGTGAGGCAGGGTCAAGGCTATCCACAGCAGTTACACACCCAATAACAAAATTCTGCCATGTCACATTTACTAAGTTTATGTTAGGTGCCACCATTACTAGCTAAGCTAGGAATTTTAAATATGCCAACAGAAGAGAGGCTTCCTTTGATATCAATGCTTCTATCATTAGTTACTCTCTAACAACTATACTGGCTTATTTTTAAACATTTCCATAGTGGATAATTAGGGTTTTAGTCACTAACAAGAGCAATCCTATACTTTCTATTAACTACTAATAATTCATCAGGTACTGTACAAGGATATTTTTTAAAAGAGGAAAACCGAACTGAAATTTTGAGTATATTCTAACATCTGGTTTAAGTGCTTCCCATTTGTGTTCTCTCTTATAGTGGACGATTCATTTGGCAACATAATCTGAAATGACTACTTTGAAATAACTATAGTAATTTCACCAAGTGGATTAGATGATCGTGCTTTGCCATTTCAGAAAACAGTCACCTATAAGCCAGTAAGAAAACCCCTGCACATGACTTCCCTAAGAGAGGCTGAGTCAAAGACTTAATTATTTCCTTAGGAGATTTTCATTTAAACTAGACCCGGAACTTCAAAAAATTGATTGAGATGCACATACCTATATACATATGTGTTAAATATACTAGTTGGTAAAGACAATTCCTACCTCAGGATCATCATCATCAAAATCATGGTAAGTGGAATGATCCGGATTATTCACTTTATCCAAAAGTTCAATTGCCAAAGATCGTGTCAAAGGTTGTGTGACAAATGGGTGCTATAAAAGTAACATAATACAAAACACTCATTAGAAATCTAAGTAAACATTTTATTTTTTGAAAAAAGACGTATTTCAGGGCAAAAATAATACCTGTAATAACTTTTCAGCAGTAGGTCTTTTTTTTGGATTTTTGGTAAGTGCCATTTTCACGAAATGATGAAAACTATTTGACCTAAGAAATTTTGAAAATTACAGAATTTTAAGTTTTATTTCTTTTTTTTTACTCATGATTATAAAGTAAATAACACAAAAATACTTACCACTTCATTTTATCCTTTAGTTTAGGAGGCTGAAAATTACTTTTTGTCATTAGAAATAATGCTCTGAAAAATCAACAAATTACACAGCATTTTAAGATTTCACATCTTAATATGTAATATAAATCTATTACTATTAAATAATACTATTACTACTAATAACGTAGAGCAAGACTAAGAATATTATTTGTTCATGATGTAACAAATACTGGGCAGGGGGAGGGGATTACCCTTAATCTGAGTATAGAGTTCTTCAATTATGACACACTGACCTCATTGGGTGTAAATCAAACATAGGCGGCTGAAGCTCAGCTAGTTCTATGGCAGTGATTCCTACTGCCCAGAGATCGCAGAGCTGATTGTAACCCCCTTTCCTTTCAACAGCTGCGACTTCCGGTGCCATCCTGAAGGAAATATTCCAGGAGAGAAAAAAAAAGAAAATAAAAAACAACTTCTATTTATTGTATTTTCCTTCATATTCCCATCAGAGGCACTTGAAACTAAGCTGAGGCCTATTTAGGCCCTGATATCTGAAAAATATGTAGTATATCAAAGATCTCTTCCAAGATCTTGACTTTGTAAGATTCTCCATCCCAAGACCCTACTGGTGACTCCTTGGTTACTTTGCTATACTAATTATAAAGGTTTATAAAACTTTGCCAATTATAATATAGCAACACATCCTATATTTGTCCATATCTCCATCACTTCCTTTGTACAATTCTGCAGAATTTTACAGAGAAATAACACCTTGCAATAAATGTTCTACAATTTTTAGCTCTACCTACTTACACCAACAAATTGCAATCTGGCCTCTGTTTTCATGTGACCAAAACTATTTATTGGGGCATCAATAATTTTAATTTAGTACTTAATTCATATTTACTATAAAGTTAATTGGCAGTTTTTCAGTTTTATTATAATGGTGGAAATTATAAAAATGAGTGTTTGCTTTTTAAAGCTGTATTTATTTAAAGGAAAGTGACCCAAACTTAGTTTTCTTTTTTTTAACTTTCCTATATAGTCTTATTCTAATTATATTTCTATAAATTTGTATTTGACTGATTTAAATTATCATACTAATTCTCAAATATAAATATTTTAAATCCTAAACAACAGTTTTAAAAATAACCAACTCTTGGGGCGCCTGGGTGGCTCAGTTGGTTGAGCTACTGGGGCTCGGGTCATGATCCCGGACTTCCAGGATCGAGTCCCGTATCTGGCTCCCAGCTCCTTGGGGAGTCTGCTTCTCTGACTTTCTCCTCTCTCATGTTCTCTCTCACTCATTCTCTCACAGATAAATGAATAAAATCTTAAAAAAAAATTTTTTTTTTTAAATAACCAACTCTTAATATCAGAAGAATGATTTAAATAAGTAACAAATACACATCTGTCTTCCTAGTATGATTTCAGGCAAGTCAGATAAGTCAGTGAAATTACACACACACACACACACACACACACACACCCCAACCCTTTAGTTTTCAAGGTGCTTGTTCTAAAATCTTTCTAATCCTAAAGTACTTCTTAAAAATATTCAAATTATTATAAGAAAAGTAATTTTAAAGTATATCAGTTATTACTTCACAGCTGTGTAGTGATGGCAAGCTAGAACAACGGTGAATTGAGAGGTTCTCTCTAACTTAAGATGATGTGCAACTATCTTTCTGACTACTGACAGCTATCATTCCTGCTTTCCTATTATTGCTGGCTAGATTCCAGCTTGCTGGGGGGAAATGCACTTGCAGAGAATCAAAGTGCATAAAGCTGATATGCCTGGCTTGCCATGTTAGATGATGTTCTCCATTCCTCTATAAAATATAAGTGAAATTGTCTAGCTGGTATACTTCTACTTCTGCCAGTTAGGCTGTATGCTTACCACTGTCAACTGAGTTCATCTCTGAGTCTGTTTATTCATTACATTATATATATCATATATATATGATATATAATATATATATATGTGTTATATAATACAATATAATACAATAAATAATAATATTTGTTATAACTGGTTTGTTATGAAGTTGAAAAGAGTTATGAAAATTAAAGTGAATGCTTCCAAAAACCCTGTTAAAGACAAGTTTCTAAAGACAAAACCAGATGACCTGGCAAATTAGGTGAAGAATATGACAACTGCAAAAGACTAGGAAGGCTACAGACTGTAATTCCGTTTGTATGACATTCGGGGAAAAGGCAAAACTAGAGAGACAGAAATCACACTGGGTGTTGACAGAGGCTAGGGACGAGGGAACAGAATTTACTAAAAGGGGACAAAAGAACACTTCCTTGGGTGCTGGAAACCTATCTTTTATACTGATTATGGTAGTATTTCTCACTACCACAGTATACAAGTTTCTCAACCTTGAGAGAACTGCATACGGAATAAGGCTGAATTTATACCTCATACATCGGACTTAAAAAAAAGTCACACGCTTTATACGTCCAAGTTCTCACTGCATTTTAGAGAAATACAACCCAGGAAATACAGCTGAGGCATCGTGGGTATTGTTTATATTATTAAGACAGAACTCTAATTAGTGAGCCAAAGAAAAGGTCCCATGGCAAAGAAAAAAAAGTGCACTCATATACCTTAAATTAAAATAAAATGTTTAAGATATATACGTATTAAATTTTGAGATGTGCCACTGAACAGACATTTTTTATTAACTGAGTAACTGCCAACCTTAGTCACTTTGGACAAGAGATTCCATTCTGTTCTACATCCCTAGAGTTCATGTGGTAAAGACATGATACTAGAGAGAGAGATGAAGTGTGAGAATTGTCCCAAAATTTACTTTGCCTAATTCACAATTTCACAAGCTCCCAAGATAGTTCTTACTTTCTTAGAAGAGAAATAACATTAGCTTTTAATCTCTGAAGCTGGAGTTGGAAATCAGTTCGACAAACATTTACTAAGTATGTGTAAAAACCATGCTGGACCCCAGAGAGTCAGTGAGAGTTCCTTTGTATCAAGGTTCCCAAAAGCCATTGTCCATCTTTTTAAAGCCTTTTGCTCTTAATGAAAATAAACATGATAAAATATTCCTTGGTTGTGTAATCCATCTACAAGTGTACATGCCTAAATTGCTTAAGCTACCGATTATCTTCTTAATCTGTTTTAGTCCTAAAAATTTTGGCCAGTCTTAATCTGTTTTAGTGCTAAAAATTTTGGCCAGTCTATTTTTCTTTTTCAATAGATGCTGTACTCAATAATGATAGAATAACAAAAAGTTAAAATGTCAATTAAAATACAATTACCAATATGGTGTACCAATGAAAGACTTCCGTTTGGCAATTGTAGCTGTAATCTGTGCAGATACTCCAAAATCAGCTATTAAAAAAATAAGAAACATTTAGAAAAGAAAGCTGAGGGAAAGTAAAACTATTTATGGTAACATGAGAAATAACTTTTAATAATTCTTTTCATTAAACTAATTTCATAGAAATCAGATATTCTTAAACATCACATTAAAATTTTTAACTTTTATGGGTTAGCACTAAAATATCACAAAGTAGTCAGTTTGTATCACAGCCACATATATTCCCATATATCCCTGCATGAATCAAATGACAATAAGTCAAGAGCAAATGATTTTGATGAGAAAGAGACAGCTGAAAAAATTTAAGCTGCCAGATTTAATAATGTAATTTCAAATTCCCAGGACCTAAAATTCAAGGAAAATCACTGGAAGGGATGGTAAGTAGTAATATATTCCATTCACTTCCTGCCACATTCATGATGACTGACATCAAACAAACTAATAATCTACTGGCAAATCTACCCTAGCTTGAAAAGACATCCAAACAGAATATTCTACAAACTCTCACCTCAGCAATACATTCTAATACCAACACCAATCACTATCAGGAAATCTGTTTTTATGTAGAATTTGTTGCTATTCTTTCAGTATGCTGAGTTCTAAATATTTTCTAGTTTTTAACGGTCATTTCTAAGTCCTTATTAACCAAGATCTATATAGGATGTTAGCCAGGAAGGCACATAATATTAACACTAAATATTAAACTGCTGACAGAAACTGTTCACTAAGCCATCAATAGTTAAGATAAATGCTTTTTTCATCTTTAGAGGAGGTTTGAAAAATTTTTATTACATGTTAATTTTCAGCTATATACGTTTAAATCTGATTAGTTGTATTGCAGGCTACAGTTCAAAACAGTTTTGTGTTTTTAAAATTTCTGATTTATCTTATAGTAATATGTAATTCAAAATAACTTTCTTATTTATTAAATACTTCATTTAACACGTAACAGCTATGATCTTATTTATAAAAACTACTATACTATACATGTTTGCAGTCTTAAACTTTTAAACTTATTTAGGGTTTAAACTCTATTTCAGTCATAATCAAAAGTTACAAAACAAAAGGTACAGTTTGAAATAAAGCAACAACCTACATCGGTATTATATTCTTATATAAGTAATACTGTATTTTATTTTAAGCTAATGTAAAGGATGTAGGATCGCTGGTGCAATTGATTTTTTGGATTGGTTTGTTTACCTTGTTTTTTAGTCACAAGGTAATTCTGTACAGATTATTCTTACTAAAAGTCACATTCTTCAGGTTATAGGTAAAAGGATCTCTAAAGAATTATTATTTTATTGTATCTTTACAACAAATCTGTCATATGTGAAGATCAGACTTTATCCCCGTTTAAGGGAAAAGGAACCAGATACAGAGAGGTTACATATGCCCCGCAATGAGATTTTCACCTAAAAATACAGAAATGCTGAGGGAAAAACCTAGTCCTAGCAAAGCAAAATACAAACTTATTATGTTCTTGAATAAATTGGAACAAATGACAAAATTTTAATTTACTTACCCAATTTTACATGACCATTATCCGTTAACAGAATGTTAGCTCCCTTCAAAGTGAGAACATTTTAAAGTAAGAAACATTTTTTCAGACACAACATAAAATAGACCCAATTTCATATTTAAAATAAACACAAGTAGCAGCCTTAGACCTAGAAATACTTAAAAGTTTAAAGTATCCCCAACTAAAGTGTTACACATCATTATATTCACAGGAAAACTTACCATCCACATTTTAGTCAATCTGACTACTTACAAAATTTCCACCTTGCAAAAGGCTGCTATTAACACAATATGAATGCTATAATAAAATCATGTATTATTTTTCATCTAAATGTTATTTTCTTACTGATTAAACACTGTGACTGCACTAAAATGTGACCTTATACTGGCATTTTCACTTCCTTCTATTACATTTTAAATTTGTTATTTCTGTTCAAAAAATCCACAAATTTCCCTTCATAGGAATTGATCATTGATGAAATGGTTGCTGGTCTGTAAGACTGAACCTTGCTGCTTAGTACATGGGGCTGTCTATCTTGACATGTCTGCCCACCGTTTAGGCCTGTTCAGAAGATAAACAACTAGCCACGGGCCCACCAAATCAAAATGTCACCGTCTACATGACTGTGAGAGAACAGAAAATATAGATTGGTTTCTCCCCCCAGTTTCTGGCATGGCCCTCTGGAAACCCTAGTAAGTTCTGAAGTGACAAAAGCGCTAGGAGCATCTTTTGTTCTAATATATGATCTCAGACCCTGGTTCTTGACACAGTGCTCTTGAAACACTTGTAATTTCAGGGGGTGACGGGAGTGTCTTCTTGTTCTAATGAAGCAACTATGAGTGGGCTCCTGGACAGCTCCTGGATAAGGGATGGTCACCGGAAAGACCAAGCCATGATTAGAAGCTTGGAATTTTCAGCCCTGCCCCACAATCTCCTGAGAAGGGAGAGGAGCTGAAAATGGAGTTAACGACTGATCATGCCTAAAGAGGAAGCCTCCATAAAATGGGGTTTAGAGAGCTTCCAGGTTGGTGGAGGTCCTAGGAGAGGGTAATGTCTGGAGAAGGAATGGAATCTCCACAACCCTTACCTTGCCCTATGTATCGCTCCCATCTGGATGTTCACTGGTATCTCTTACCAAATCCTTTAATAAACTGATAAATGTATACAATTTCCTGAGTTCTGTGAGCCACTCTAACAAATTAATTGAACCCAGGAAGGGGGTCTTTGGAACCGCTGAGCTATACAGCCAGATGCTCAGAAGCACAGCTGATAACCTGGGCTTGCAACCTATTATCTGGAGGGTGTGTGTTTGTGTGTGTGTGTGATGGGAGAAGGGACAGTCCTGTGGGACTAAGCCCGTATCTGTGGGATGTGATGCTACCTCCAGGAAACAGTGTCAGAACTGAGTTAAATGGTATGGACACCCAGCTGGTGTCACAGAGAACTGCTTGTTGTGGGGGAAACCACCACATGTTTGGTGACCAAAAGTGTCAGAAGTGAAGTGTTCTGTGTGAGGAAGTAAAGTAGACTCAGGAAAGAAGCACACAGTAGGGAAGATCTGGGTTTTTCCCTACACAGAGAGGAAATAACTCAGTGTTTTCCCATTACAATGACCTAGTCGCACTTTAGCTACTCCTACTTCCTGACCCGAGCCCAAGTAACCACTTCAATAAGCTCAAAGCTTTTAGAAGAGGTAGAAATACTGTGTCCCAAGATGTACAGCCTTTTTAAATTGTATTTTTTGCCTTTTCTATAACTTTTAAATGAACAAGCGAAAGCAAGCAGGCTCTTTAATCAAATCAATCACGTAATTATAGGCTTAAACGAAAAATACTAGGAAACCCTTTTCCATCCAAAAAAAGAGGAAACCATAATGTAAGACTGCAGCACCTGATATTACTGCAGCCCTATGGAATAATGGGAGAAACAAGAAAAAGGAGGGACAAAGAACTACAGCGAGGAGCTTTTTTTTTTTAAGAGGGAGGAGGGGGCAGGGGCAGAGAGAGAGAGAGAATCTTAAGCAGGCTCCAGGCCCACAGCAGGGCCTGGTATGGGGCTTAACCTCACAACCCTGAGATCATGATCTGAGCCAAAATCAGGAGTTGGGCACTTAACCGACGATACAGCACGGATTTTAACTTGATCTGGGCCCCAGCCATCTAGATGTCTGCCACAGTGCTCAGTTTGGTCTCTCCCCAGCTCCAGGTAAATTTTCCTATTATAGTCTATATCACAACACATGCATCTATGGCCTTTGAAGCTCCTTTCCTTCCACCCTTCCTTTCCTCCCTCCCTGAGCAACCAACTGCTATTTTAAGCTCTAGGGTTGTAGTAACAAATACAGTAAAAAATAAAAGTTCCAGCTCTCGTGAAGTTTACACTGAATAGGAGAGAAAGAAAATCTAAAAATGAATACACACACACATGAATGAATGGACACAAGCAATGATTCAAAGGCAGGAAGAGATAAGTACTTTAAAGACCGTGGTATCTGAGCAGAGATCTGGATGAAGAGAGGGTGCAGAGCCATGCCAAAATCTGGGAGAAAAACATTCCAGGAAGAGGATACAGCAAACACAAAGCCTTGGTGCCAGAATACATATTCCAAAAACATCAAGTTTAGTGTGGCTGAAACAGAATGAGTGAAATGGAGAGGCGTGAGATGAGGTTAAAGAGAAAAGCAGGGGCCAGATCATGGATAACCTTACAGGGTTGTATAGTTTAAAAAAAAAAAAATAAATCTTGATTTTACACTCAGTATGGTAGGAAGCCAAGGTGGTTTATAAACAGAAGAGTGATGAGCTGTGATTTAAAAAGATCACTCTGGGGCGCCTGGGTGGCTCAGTGGGTTAAAGCCTCTGCCTTCGGCTCGGGTCATGATCCCGGAGTCCTGGGATCGAGCCCCACATCGGGCTATCTGCTCAGCAGGGAGCCTGCTTCCCTTCCTCTCTCTCTGCCTGCCTCTCTGCCTACTTGTGATCTTTCTCTCTGTCAAATAAATAAATAAAATCTTAAAAAAAAAAAATAAAAAGCTCACTCTGGGGGTGCCTGGGGGGTTCAGATGGTTAAGTGTCTCCCTTCAGCTCAGGTCATGATCCCGGGGTCCTGGGATTAAGCCCCGCATCCAGCTCCCCTCTCAGTGCAGAGCCTGCTTCTCCCTCTCTCTGTGCCACTCCCTCTGCTTGTGCTCTCTGGCTCTTTCTCTATTTATTTATCTCTCAATTTCTCTCTCTTTTTATCAAACAAATAAAATCTTTAAAAATAAATAAATACACAAATGAATAAATAAAAATAAAAAGATCACTCTGGTTGCAAGCTGGAGGAGTGACTATAGAAACATTCAAGCAGAGCACCTGGAAGGCTGCTGGAAAAGTGCTGGTGAGAAAAAATAATTCAGTGGCTTAGACCGGGGTGGAAATAATGGTGATGGGCTGAATCTCCCCAGTTAGGCGCAAACTCTGAAGTTCGGCACACAACTCTTCGTGTAATGGAGCCAAGCCCATCTCCTGTTACTCTCACACGTTTTCTTCAATAAAACGGTAAAGCTTTTATGCTACCCACACTTTTATGCTCCCTTTTTATGACCCCACACTTTCTGACATCGGTATCTTTGCTTCACTGTTCCCTCTGCTTGGAAGGCACTCCAACCTCCACTTCTGACAAAAATCTATCAGACTTTCCAGATCATCTAGGTGCTGATGACACAGTACCTTTCTTGATTTACTTATGTTATGATCTCTTCTCCCTATGAACTCCAAAGCTCTTTGCTTATGTCTTTTAAGTGGCTTATAAAAAATACTTAAAGTAAAGGATCTCAGCAGCTGATCTGACAGTCCACTGAAATTTTATGCAAAATATGAAGGCTGGGCATAAGGACATTTTCTGAGAAGAGGGTCCATAGCTTTCAGGGACTCAAAGAGCAACAGGATACCCGCCCCCCTTTGACCTTTATGTCAAAGAAAACTTCAGAAAACAAAAAGGGGAAAGAAGTAGAAGAAAAGATGAACAAGGAAGAAGGTCAAAGAAAAATAAATGAAAGGAGAAAATACTAAGTTGGGAAGACTGCAGAATGTTTAGAAATAACTTCAGGAGTCCTGCCAGAGCACCAAATTTACCACAGAGCTAACCCCAGCATATCCAGTGCACCTGCTCTCCTCTGCCAGTTAAATCAAAGACCACAGGAAAATGGTACAGTTGAATTTATCCATTTTGAGACATTACTAATGATAGTTCTTTAAGACCTCCAAAGTTTACTATAATATTTGAAGCATGATATGTTCTAAAAACCCTAACTTAATGGAAGCAGACGACCTAATCTGCTTTTTACAAAAAAGTAACTACAGATAAACTAATCCGGGTTATTATAACACTAATCCACAAATGTATACTTTAAAAGGGTAAATTTTATGGTATGTGAATTGTATCTCAATAAAGCTGCTACAGAAAAGTAATAAAACTTGGGACGCCTGGGTGGCTCGGTTGGTTGAGCGTCTGCCTTCAGCCAGGACCCTGGGATCGAGTCCTGCATCGGGCTCCCTGCTCAGCGGGGGGCCTGCTTCCCCCTCTGCCTGCTCTGCATGCAGCTCTTTGTGCTTCTGCTCTCTGACAAATAAATAAAATCTTAAAAAAAAAAAAAGTAATAAAACTCTTAAAAGTAACACTCAATTTTATTATAGTGACATATTTCAGGTAAGAAATTCATCAAAGAGATTAAGACAATAACAGTTTGAGCCGAGTATTTAAAAACGAGAGATGCCATTAGGTTAAACATATGATGTATACCTTTATATCTCTGTGCATTTTTCCTTTACTGTGAAGATAGTATAATCCCTGGAGTTTCAAAAAACAAAACACAAAAATTAATAAGACTTTACTACAGAGCATATTTCGGGATGTAAAGTGATTAATGGAATTAAACCAGAAACTGCTTTTTATTTACTCATTACAGAAGGTCTAATGGTAATCATTATTTTACTGAAATAGCCTAAAAAGACAAAAGAATCAAGAAAATGAAAAAGGCAAAGCTCAGCAGGAACCACTAATTTTCTAGAGACAAATACCTTCCACTAAACTCTGCAAATAGTCTGAAAGAACATTGAAAAAGTATAAATGCAGTTAGTATTAGAAAGTTTCAATTCCTGTAAGAGTGCTTAATTTTCAAGCCTTTCTTTGATATTAAGAGGAATATAAAAATATA
Source organism: Lutra lutra (assembly GCF_902655055.1). Lineage (NCBI taxonomy): Eukaryota > Metazoa > Chordata > Mammalia > Carnivora > Mustelidae > Lutra > Lutra lutra. The sequence continues at coordinate 32,144,619 of NC_062286.1, forward strand.
AAATAACAAATCCAGAGCACTTAAATTTTAGAAGGTCATATTATCACACTAAGGGTTTATAGTGTTTATCTGCAAATATAATTTTAGTTTACTACACAATTAAAAATATGTTAAAATCCAAGAGTTTATTGAACTAGAATGCTCAACCTTTACTTAACAGATAATGCACAATAATTAAACACTGAATCCAATAAAGAATGGTACTTTTTAATTTGCACTGGACCTACCTGTAGTGTTTCTCTGCTAACATATGCAATTTGCAGTTCTGACAGAGGTCCTGTTACTATAAGAGAAGAAAATTAGTATCAGTGAAAGCACATTTTTCAGTAAATGATGAAGTCTTACAGGTTCCACTAAGCAATAGCTTTGATATACCTAAACAACTATAGTAAAATGTAAGCTCCATGAGGGCAGGATTTTTAAAATCTGATTTTTCTCACTGTTGTAGCCCCAGTGTTTAGAACAGTGCCTGGCATGGGAAAGCTGCTAAATAAATGCTGTGGAATGAATAAAGGACTGAAGTAGTCTCTGAAATTAATTATATTATCATTTTTGCACCTCACTGATCAATATTACCTTTTAAATGTTTAAAGAAATAAATCATGGAGAAGAGGCTTAGCTAGCTAGTTTTTATTAAACTTTTCTAAAATTTATATGTAATGCATATATTAAGGCTAGTTTTATTTTATTTTTTTTTAAAGAAGGGTGAAGAGAGGGGGCCTGGGGGGCTCGGTCAGTTAAGCATCTGCCTTTGGCTCAGGTCATGATCCCAGGGTCCTGGGACTGAGCCCCATGTCAGGCTCTCTGCTCAGCAGGAGTCTGCTTCTCACTCCCCCTCTGTGCTTTCTCTCACTCACTTTCTCTCAAATAAATAAATAAATAATTTTTTTAGAAAGGAGGGGGCAGAGGGAGAGGGAGAGGGAGAATCTTAAGTAGGCTCCATAGCTAGCACAGAGCCTGAAGCAGGGGTTGATCTCACAATCCTGGGATCATGACCTGTGCCAAAATCAAAAGTCGGATGTTTAACCAACTGAGCCACCCAGGCACCCTGCATTACAGCTACTTTTAAGTCAGTATTTTTTCCCCTAAGGTTATTAGCTTTATAGCTATAAAATTAGTATGTTCACTATAAAAATCCAATCGATAGACAAGTTTGGAAAGTAAAGGTCTCTTCCTTACCCATACTATTACTCAATAATAGGCAATATCAATAATTTGGCCTATAGCCTACCAGATAATTTTATGTAGAGACATATTTTAAATAATGTATGTATAGATCTCCCAGAAGAATATGAATGGAATCATAGTACACGTACAATTCTAAAACCTTTTTTGACTTACCACTGACAATTTTCTGTATCAATACATAGAACTCAATCATAATATTTAAACAATATCTCTCTGCATCTATCCACTACTGAAGACATTTAAGTAGTTTTCTCTTTTTCCATACTAAATCACTTCAAAATGAAGTCTCTCCACATTAGGTGGGAGAGACTATTCTAAAAATTGAATTAAATTCCAACAATGGAATCTTTTGCTAGATAGTAACCTCTTCAAAAAATGTTTATTTGGAGGGTATTTGTTGTATTTTACAATTGTGTAAGAGAGAAATCTATTTCACTTAGATTTTCTTAAGGACAAGTCTGGGTTTAAATGTCTGAAGATAAGTCATATAACTAATTCTTGTGGTTTGTAAGCCCTTCTCATTCAGTAAGATGGGCCTCCTTTCTATTTCTGTTTCCACAATATGGCAAACACCCTGAAAACAATACCTAGAAATGACAGAAAATAATATTTTAAATAAGCTTTTAAATGCCTAGCTATGTTAAAAAGTTAGAGACTTTCCCAGGAGCCAAAAACAAAAAGGGAAATGAAAATCAGAATGGTAAAAATGTGAAATATTCTAGCTATCTCTAAAGAAAAGGTCAATCTTGGTAAGCTGGCGCTTTAGTTTTATCCCCTACATGGGGAACAGAACAGAAGAAAAGGCCAATGATCTGTAGAGGAACAGTTAAAACAAATATGCCCATAAAACCAGAACCTTCAAAGGGCTACATCTTCACTTTAAAAGGGTAGAAAGGAAAAGAAGACCAAGGATTTTGTATCATGGACAGGATCCAGATAGGGAAAAATATCTTCCAGATTCTGTCACCACAGGCCTCTTGACTCAGGTTTGGGGTTCAAATATACTGGATACACTGGGGTCTTAGGATGACAGAAAGAAAAAACCACCATAACCACCACCGTGGAAGAACCCATTCTCAAAAGCCATATGGTATTCCTACTGAAAATGATCTGAGAATTCAAAATTATTAAATAAGTGGGAAGAAATTCACCACGAATGACATAAAAGAATGTGGAAAACTGTCAAAAGAACAATATTAAACAGAGGGAAAATGTTCAATGGAAAATAGAGAAAAAATTGCATTATAATGGAATGAAATGAAATATAATGAAAGGTTCCAATGTTAGTTCCTCAAAGAAAAAGTAAACAAAAGGAGAGAAGAAACTCATGTAAAAATATAAATTCAAAATGTATCCCCTTCACACACCTGTTGTAATTTAAAACATGTCCATGAATGCTTTGATAGTTTCCACCTCAAGTGTTAGAACTTAATTCCCTTTCTGAGTATGCGCTGGACAGAAATGATTTGCTTCTAAAGAACAAAATATGGCTGAAGGGACCGTATACAACTTCTGCGACTACATCATAAAGGCTTTATGGCTTCTTCTTTGCTCTCGGAGACTGCATGCCTGGGGACACCAGCTGCCATATCGTGAAGACACTCAAGCTGTCCTATGGCCAGATCCACATAGTAAAAAACTGATACCTGCCAAGAGCCATGCACCTGAATGAAGCTTTCTGCCAAAAGCCATGTTAAGTGAATCAAGGTGAAAGTGAATTCCTGAGCCCTACCCAAGCCCGCAGAGGGCTGGCGTCCCAGTTAATAGTGAAGCCTGCAAGTTTATGAGAGAATTTGAGCTAGACTTGCCCAACTAAACCATTCTTGAATTCTTGACCCTCAGAAACTGGGACATAGTATTTGCTGTTTTAAGCTGCTAAATCTTGGGATCATTTGTTATATAGCAATAGACAACTAATACAGTTCCCTCTTGTAAGAAGATTTAAATTTTTAAAAAATCCTATGGAGTGATGGATATAAGAGCAGTAAAACAAATTATAAAAATTGGTTTAGTGATATTTCAGAAAGCAGAAGTTAAAAAAAAGAAAGCAGAAATAACAGAAAAAAGCAGGCTTTGCAAATTTTGCATGACAGATCAAAATATGCTTTGTATTACACATATAAAAAAGCAAAATCCCACAAGCATTAGGGTTATTAGAAAAGAAGAACTTCTCTGTCACTAGGTGAGGTAACCCAAGTTAGTACACTACTCCCACAGAATGACAGTATGACAGAATGACAGTATGACAGAATGACAGATATTTGAGAATATCCAGGGTGTTGTAAAATTATCTTTTCTTCCACTGACCCAGCAGCTGATCAGTATAAATAAATCAAGACTAATAAACTTATATTACTTTGCTACTTCCAACATTCGGTTGAAATGGAATGACAACAATCATTACAAAAATATTTCTGTAACAAAAAACTGGTCTTCTTTCTTATTCATGAAGAAAGCAGAACCAGACACCTCAAAGCAAGTATATATATCTGATGGAATTACTTAACAATCTGAGAAAGACTGAAGAAAGATATGCTTAAAAACTAAAGATGTAGGGGCACCTGGGTGGCTCAGTGGGTTAAGCCTCTGCCTTTGGCTCAGGTCATGATCTCAGGGTCCTGGGATCGAGCCCCGCATCAGGCTCTCTGCTCAGCAGGGAGCCTGCTTCCTCCCTCTCTCTCTGCCTGCCTCTCTGTCTACTTGTGATCTCTGTCAAATAAATAAATAAAATCTTAAAAAAAAAACTAAAAATGTACAAGAAGTAATGAAAAATTCTAAGAGAATAAGACACAAATATAAAATGAAGGGAGACTTAAAATAGAACCAAATACTTTCTAGAAATGAGAAATACAGTCACCAAAAATTAAAACCTAATGGATGTACTAAACACAGCTGTAAAATCAGTGAACTATAAGATGGTTATGTGAATCTTCAGTGCTCTACTGAGGGATTGAAAAGTGCAAAATATACAGTCGAGTTTTAGAGACACAGAGAAAATCTAATGTATATCTGACATTCTAAAAGGAGAGATCAAAAAAGATTTTAAGAAATAATAATTGATAACTGTCCAGGCTTGATGAATAAATTAAATCCTTTCTGATAAGCACTTTAAGTCCTAAGCAAGAGAAGTAAATGTAAATCCATGTTTAGATACTAAAAACACCTGAAATTTAAGAGGAAAAAAAAAAAATCTTAAAATCGATTAGAAAGGAAGATTACCTGAAAAGGACTAATACGTAGTTAGAGTGACAGAAGATACCAACAATTATAGAAGCTAGAGGACACAGGTCTAATATCTTCAAAATGCAGACAGAAAAATATCAGTCTATGCCCCACTTAACCTATGACTGAAGAATGAGGGTCAAAGACTGAGAGTGCACCCCTAGAAGACCCAACTGAAAAAAACTTCAGGACAAAGGAAATTAAATGAATAAGTATGAGAAAAAATAGTAGATAAATTTAGTCCCAACTAAAACAAAAAAGGGAAATAGCTTTTTGAATAGCTTCCATAAATACTGTATATGTCCTGCAATGCAAAATAATGCCAAGTATTTCTCAATTTTCACTGAATCTTTGAAATCAAAATGTCATTAATAAAAAAAAATTCTCAAATATAAAGAACAGCCATTTAAAAAAAATATTCTCAGAAATGAAGTAACTTTTTATAAAGCAGAAATGTTCCCATGCTCTCCCACCTGGCTTTCACGGCTCTCTGTATCTGACCCTATTCCTCAAATACAAACCCTACACCAATGAAAGTAATCTCACGTGTCACACCTTCACAGCACTGTACTGCTGTTTCATATCCTAGGATGCACTTCTACCTCTTCTTTCTACCCAGAGTTTATGTATCTTTTAAAGACCAATTAAAAGCCCATTTTCTTCATTAAGCTTTCGAAAACAATTCCAGAAAATCTATCATTTCCTTTTTCTCATTCCAGCTGTAGTTAGTAGTACTTTAATATTATTATGTCAATCTTTATGGTTAAGTAAAATCTACACCAAGAAGATACATACAGTAAAGTGAAGTAAACAAAGACAGTAAAATTCCCGTCCAAATAGTCTTTTAACAGCTGCTTTATTACCATCAGTCCCAAAATTACTTAAGAGGCCCTAATGGGAAAATGTGAGCCCAAATCCCATATCAAGAAAAATGAAAAAATTTTCCAAAATATTTTCTGGTAAAATTGACATATGACTTATTAAAACAGTATTTTATTTTACATTAATCAAAAAGCACACCTCCAGTAAAAGAATATACCTACTCTGCAGTCTGTGACAATAACTCATTCACAGAAGCAGAATGGGACAGAGAGAGAAAGGAAAGACCGTAAACACTGTTACTGTACTTTACAAATCTTTCTTACATACTCCACTGAAATCTCAATAAAAAAGGCTTTAATAATTTTAATTCCCCAGAATCTAGTATTTAAAAAGGTCAACAATTTAATTGATGTTTCTTGAATACATAAGAGCAAAATCAATTATCTTTGTATTAATACTACTCATGTATTAACTGGATATTCTTTTGGCTTAACCATCAAGGCCTTTACATGTTTCTTACAAATCTGAGTTTGGAATTTTGAACTAACCATATATAATGTCTTCTTCAGAATTAGCTAATAGTTCAACTGCACATAATTTTGCAACTTATAATGCAAATGTTCCTTTCATCCATAAGATCTTAAATTCTTTTACGTATCTAAATAACAATAATAAAACAAACTTTCCTCCAAACAGCATTAATGCTTTAATATAGTAAATAACTATATTTTAAGAAATTCTACTTAATGTGTATAAAACATAACTTTTGTCTTACCATGATAAATATCCTGTAAAGAACCACCTCCACAAAACTCCATGCAAATCCAAAGTTTATCTCGCCTATAGAGAAAAAAATAAGCATGTATCACATTGTCATTAAAATTAGGTGAGGTAACAAGTATTTTAAGGTACCCTACAACCTTGAAAAACCACATAAGTGCAAAGTGCTAAGTAAGAAAAAAGTTAATCTCTATGAGTAAAAGAATTACTCAGTATGTTGTAACTCAACCCAAGGTTTTAATCCTTAAAAATACACCATTTGCAGGATATAAATAATGTCATCAGGCACATCCAAATGATAGGAAATTTCCATTTAGTTAAAGCTTCCCATCCCCTATAGTTCACCCATCTACCCCAAGATAGTATTTTAAAAGTTAAATGTTAACTAAAACGTTCATACCAAAAACTATGTAGAAAATTCATTACAGAATATACCTCAAAGCTTATCACTTTTAATAGTGCTGTCATCAACAAAACAGACAAAATGTATACTTTACCCTCACATCTAGATTCAATAAAGGTCTTTCCAAAACAATCTGTTAAAATTTATCACTGTGAAGGGTGCCTGGGTGGCTCAGTGGGTTAAAGCCTCTGCCTTTGGCTTAGGTCACGGTCCCAGGGTCCTGGGATCAAGCCCTGCATTGGGCTCTCTGCTCAGCGGAAAGCCTGCTTCCTCCTCTCTCTCGGACTGCCTCTCTGCCTACTTGTGATCTCTCTTTCTGTCAAATAAATAAATAAAATCTTAAAAAAAAATTATCACTCTGTTAAGGTAGCATTTCTCTCTCACACTCAAGATAACATAATCACAGTCACAGGAGAAATGATTAGCTAAGATTTAATAGCTTATTCCTTGTTCAATCTTCAATCTTCACTACTTCATCTCAAAATGACCAAGAAATATACTATTCTTCAGGGACAGAGATGGAATAGAAAGTCTTGGGCGCCTGGGTGGCTCAGTCGGTTAGGCGGCTGCCTTCCGCTCAGGTCATGATCCCAGGGTCCTGGGATCGAGCCATGCATCAGGCTCCTTGCTCAGCGGGAGCCTGCTTCTCTCTCTGCCTCTGCCTGCCACTCTGCCTGCTTGTGCTCTCTCTCTCTCTCTGACAAATAAATGAAATCTTAAAAAAAAAAAAGTCTTTGAACTCAACAAGTTCAATCGAATGCAGAAGATTCTGCCTTAATATGTCTATCTCATACTGCACTCACAGTACCTAAAAGAGCCAGTAAATGAATATTTCCTAAATGAATGAATGCAAAAGTGACTGAAAGAATAAACATATGGATTAGATGAAGAGTCAGCAAACCACAGCCCGTGGGCCAATTCTAGCCTGCTACCTGACTTGTACTGACCAGGAACAAGGAATGGTTTTATATTTTGAAATGGTTGGGGGGCAAAATCAAAAGAAGAATATTTCTTAACCCATGACAATTACCTGAAATTTAAATTTTAGTGTCCATATAAAGTTTTATTGAAACACAGTCTCACCCATTTATGGCTACTTTTGTACCAAAGCAGCACAGTTGAGTAACTGTGACAGAGAGAAAAAGACAAAGACTAAAATATTTACCATATAGTCTTATACAGAAAAGAACCTTGGATTAGATTATAATTTGATTAAATACACAATCCAGGCATGCATAAAGCTCTATGAGAACCCAGAGGTAAGAATACCTAGGAAAGTCAAGGGAAATCACTAGGGAGGAAATATTTGAGTTGGGTCTTGAAGTTTAAATAGGAATTCATCATATAGACAGGAAGTGGTCTGAGCAGAGAATGAAAATTTGAAAACTGTGGGTAGTTTATTGAATGGAACCCAGACTAGCTGAAGAGACAATGGCAGAAAGGGAGCGAGAACAGGTTGGGTCACACTGTAAAACAATGCTTGGTTTGCATACTCAGTTTAGTTACCTTCATCTTGATGGTCTATACTTTGTCAATGTCTTTCAAAACATGACATCCAGAATCAAGTATTATTCCAAGAGCTGCATAAACATAAACAGTGCTGCTGTTATCGGGAACAAATCACACATGGTGGCGGTGATGAGATTAACCAGACCTAAGAGGCCGGCCTGGGTGAGTGTGATGGGACGATGCAGCATGTAACAAGGGAACACAAGGATCCAAGCATGAAGGTCAGCAAACTATGAAAAGGGAAAAAACTAACTCTAGAGGCAAAGCTGAATACCATGAAGACCAGAAGAAATCTGAAGTCATTTTAGCAACTAAAATTCCCAGGTGGTCCACATACTAATGAAACCCAGGCATGACGGTATAGTTAGAGTAAGAGCCGCCCGGTGGCCTGGTTTTAATAACTCTTGGAATGGACGCCGGGGGCTGGCAGATGTGTGGCCTTATCCAAAAGGATGAAGGCATTTATGACTGGTGACTGCTACACAGGGAGAAGTCTAACTACCCCAGAAAATCTAACAATTATCTCCTTTATTAGAACACTTATATTTCTATTCACCTGGTTAAAGGCTATCTTCAGGTTCTTAGCAACTGCTCTAAAAACTGCTGGTCTGCAAGGCTGAAGTCAACTAAAACCTCTGGATCTTTATTGTGTAGAAAGTAGTCGGATGATTTTCTCCAGCTCCACATTTACCTGGTTCATTAAAAATATGCAGAGAACTTCGTCCTTATTTGTTAAATTTCATTCCTTTAAAAAAAAGAGTCTTGATTCACACACTTTGTTTCTGACATACATCTTATTAGCTCTCCAATTGTTTTACTGAAAACACTTGAGCACAGACAGTGTGACACAAATTTCTAATTGGAAACATCCCTCTGTGCTGCTGCCCACACGCTCCAGAAGTGGTTGATTGGAAACCCCCTAAGCAGGAGTCTACCTTCCAGAGACAGCTACGACAAGGGCTTTGCTTTTAAGCTATTTTGATCTGTATGAGTGATTGTACTAATGAGTTTAAGGAATGTTAGAAATACTTTCTTCTCTGACGATATACTTGCTACTCTGTAGAGACTGCTTACAGTTACCACTTGGCACCTGTCCACCTTTCCTTAAACTGAGGTGTAAGACTGGCAAGTCCACCAACCAATTAACTTCAGAATGGTGCTTCAGTTCTAATGTGATATGTATAGATGCAAGATACCACAGCCTGTTCTCTCTCCGTTAGTTGAATCCTTCCTCTAAGAACAGTGATTCTCAAACTGTGGTCTGGGGCCCCTGAGGGGAGAGAGAGCTGTTCAGCAAGGTAAAATCATTTTCATAATAACACTAAGAAGTTATTTTCCCTTTGTATTCTCATGAGAATCCAGAGGAATTTTCCGGAAACCAGACAAAATGATGATGATGTCATCCCTCTTACAGCTACTGTAAGCTGTGTTTACGTGTTCCTGCTCCAAAAATTTTCTGAAGTTTTAATTTCTAATACAGTGAGTATCATAGATAAAACCCACATAAACAAAAGTTCTTTGTAGTACTCATTAATTTTTAAGAGTATAAAATAAAAGGGGTTCTAATAGCAAAATGTTTGGGAACCACTGCTCTAACATATCTTCACATCTGCTCCAAATGAATCGTTCATGTAAAATACCTGTCCCCGGTGCTTAGCGAACAGGTACTGAGGACTTCTTACACATCTTACAAAAACTGGGGAGATGGCTGTTTTGGGATCTGCTCAGGATAAAAATGAAATAACATGTAAATTGCTTACTGAAGGACCCAGAATATAAACCCAATAAATGTATGCTGTTTTCTACTCCTTTTGTAATAATTCCTCTTGTAGTATATTTATGGAAATCACCTAAGTTGTTCCTGGAACTGAATGAAGGTATAAATAAACTGGCATTTTCTTCTTCAAGGAAAAACAAAACAAGAGAGATTGGACTGACTGACATGACTTCTTACTACTAAAGTCATGCTAATCACCACTTCCTTCTTTTAAGTGTCCACTAATTATCTGATTAATAATTTATCCTAGTGGGAGCTGATGACAGACATCAAGTTTAACAGTCTACTTTGTAGAAATTACCTTTTCTTTTCATTTGCAAATTGGTCACTGCTGATCACTAATATTTTGGCACCTCTCCTATTCGTCAAAAGATACTCACTGATAGTGGGTACCAATCCCGTCTGCTAACTTTTCAGTATAATAAGATATAATTTATATAAATCTAAAAGCTTAGATTCATTTAAAGTGTCTAGCTGTTCTACAATTATCTCACTTATCTCATGCTTCAATCCCTTCTTAACGCTTTTCTAACCCTTTCCAATTTGAAAACAATTCTCCTCAGTGGAAAAAATGGACATAGGAAATGAGTTCTCTGCTTTCTTACATATTTCAATATTACATCATCCTCCACTTGATGCTGTTCTATCCCCTTTTCCCATCCTGCTTTAAAACATAATTTTCTGGGTGCCTGGGTGTCTCAGTCTTTAAGCCTTCAGCTCAGGTCATAATCCCAGGGTCCTGGGATGGAGCCCCACATTGGGCTCCTTACTCAATCTGCCTCTCCCTCTCCCATTCCCTCTGCTTGGGTTCCCTCTCACTGTATCTCCCTCTCTCTCTCTGTCAAGTAAGTAAATAAATACATAAATAAAATCTTAAAAAAAAAGGTTAAAAAAACCCACAAAAAAACCCATAATTTTCTAGTCATTCTATGAAAAGACTCTCTAAACTTACAAAGGAAAAAAAAAAATGAGGATTTGAAAAAATGTATACTATATATACACTCTACTTTTTAAGATGCCTAAGATACTTTCAATTTATAATATTCTATTTAGTTAAGTCTGGTATTATCAAAAAAGGTTGAACATTTACAGTCTATCAGAAAAAGAACTTCCATCTGTTCTATGAATGTCCCTCTTGTGATGACAAATCTGCATCTGCTTTTGGTCATTCACCAAGCCAACTGCCTAATAGGAAAAGGACTCAAGTCAATCGGCCCATTTTATGAAGGCCAATACACTCTAAAATCTTTGTCCCAGGATATCTGAATTTAAAGAATCACTGAGGTAAATATTTGAGGTATCAGTATAGGTATCAAATTTCCTTAGAATTCTTTTCTCTTATTCTGTAAAGTTGTCTATCTTGTAAGGAATAGAAAAATAAGGAGGGGGAAGTTCACAATTTTAATCTTCTAATTCAATGTTTACTAGAGCATATAGGAACTAACATTCTACTATTAACTAACATTCTAATATTAATTCTATTTCACTGAACTGACATTCTTATAATTTCTAAAACATACTTTTTAATTTTCCCATACTTTGTAGCATATCACAGACTTAAAACTGATTAAGTATAGATTTACATAATATTTATATATTTTGCCCAAATATAATGTAATTTAAAAAGTAAAATAAAATGGGAGCAAGATCACCAAGAATCCACATTCCAGAACGTCTGCTAGAAACTGACCTACCCAATCACTCTCCCTGAGATGGGACAGCTAGCCATGGCCCCACACTGCAGTCCCCTGATCCCTGTACTTAACTGTGGGTTATCTTGCTGAACAAAAGCATTTGACAATAGCTACTCTACCATGTTCAACAAAATAATTCAACTCCTCACCAGAACTATCAATGCACATAAGCAGGGGGAAGCAATAGAGAATCTCAAACAGACTCCCGGTTGAGTGTGGAGCCCAACAGAGGACTCGGTTTCAAGACCCCTGTGAGATCATGACCTGAGCCAGAGTCAGATGTTCAACTGACCCACCCCGGTGCCCCGTGCAAAAACTACTGCATTCCAAAGGTTATAGGTAAATTCATCTATCTGTTTCCCCTTTAACAATGAGGGATAGTTCTGTATTCTGGGATACAAGGTGACTGATTTATCTACAATTATACATAACAACCCCCAGTTCAACCTAGTAATTTCCAAAGAATGGGTAATTGGACAGCAAATCTATGTGAAGTATACTTCCCATTTTAAAAAAAAAATCAATGTACAGTTAAACCAGTTTCAGAAATGTCACATACTATAGTCTTCTCTTGGAAATTAACAACGCCACTAATATGGTTAAAGGCTCTAAGAAATCCTGCAGTGAGGCAGGAGGAGCTGAGAGAAGGAAAGGAGAAAAGGGTGGGGAGAGGAGACGGAAGAGAAGAAAGAAAGAATGCAGATGGAGAAAGTTGGAAAGTGGAGAAAGGGGAGGAGGAAGAAGGAAATTTAAAATAAAAAGGAGCAGAGAGGAAAGGGGAGAGGAAGAAGAAATAAAACTAATTTTGTTTAGTTTACTACAAAGAGGAAGAAGAAACTTCTCTAATTTTGTTTAGTTTACTATTTCCCCAAATTATTTATTCCATAGACCTATTTGTTTCAAACCACATATTAGCATCCCTCAGAACAAATGTTCTGTAGGAAACACCCTAGCAATACTGGTATAAGAAGATATTTTCATAAGAGAGTTCCACCATATTTTTTTGCTTAAAGCAGTGTTCTCCACTGAGGGTGATTTTGCCCCTCAAGGAATGTTTGGCAATGTAGAAGACATTCTGGGTTGTCACAACCGGGGAGGTGCTACTGACATCCAGTAGAGGCCAGGGACATTGCTAACTATCACATATAGGGGGTTAGAAGTTGCTATTACTCCTCCTCCTACTGTACTTGAAGGAAACAAATGATGCTTATGGCTATATAACCAAAACACTAAAAACAAAATAGGAACACTGGTGGAAAACTGGTGAAATCAATATGAAGTATCTTAGTTTGGCTAATAGTATTGTACCAAAGTTGATTTCTGAGTTTTGACAAATAGACCATGGTTACCTTAGATGTCAACATTAGGGAACACTGAGAAGAACTCTCTGTACGATCTTTACAACTTTAATGTAAATCTAATACATTCCAAAATTCAAAGCTTCCTTTTAAAAAAAAAAAAAAGATGGTAACTGGTTATAAATTAAAGTGAACTTAATTATAATCTGTATTTCCATAGTGTGCGCATTCAAAAAAGCATTTCCATTTATTAAGATCCTGTGGTTTCTTTCCCTCTCCAGCCTCACCTCTAGCTCTAGAAAAAATTTTCTCCCAGTTTCTACGTACCTCAAGAGATAGCCATCTCTTTCTTGGATTACTGTAACAAGTATACTGTAATAAAATGAACAATGAGCCTACTCTCAATCCCCTACACACCAGGTCCATCCTTCACAAAATATACACTTTGTGTTTAAACCTTCAGCAAGTATCCTCAATACCTACACTTCCTAATTAAGGGATAAAAGTGTCTTTTTGGCAACATCTCCATGGCCTTACCTACTGCAACTACTCCCTTTCCCGTTCAGCTCTAATATGAAACTATCAGTCGTCTCCTAAGTAACTCATGATTTTTTTCACACATGCATTTCCTTTCTAGAAATTACAACTTTCTACACACATACTACAGTAAACACCTAATCATACTTTAACATCCAATATTTAGCAATCACATTATTCATAGAGCTTTCTCTGATTCCCTCACTTTGACAAAAGTAATTATTTGCTCAGGTGTATTTCTTCTATTAGATTATGAACTCCTTAAAGGCAAGGGCTGTGTTTTATCTGTCTTTACACATCTCCAAAAACCAGTATAGCCCTTTATACATCCTGAGAAATGTAAAAACACTTTGTGAATAATGGTGGTGATTTACAAATGTTATGAGATACATCATGCTCATCCAAACTAGTGCTCTTGATTTCAAAGGTTTAAAATATCAGATCCAGGGGCACCTGCGCGGCTCAGGTCATGATCTCAGGGTCCTGGGATCGAGCCCCATGTTGGGCTTCCAGCTCAGCAGGGAGCATGGTTCTCCCTCTCCTTCTGTCTCTCCCCCTGCTTGTATGCTCTCTCCTAAATGAATAAATCTTAAAAAAACCAATAAAATATCTGATCCAAATGAAACTTTTTACTGTACGGTTCTGATCTATTGGCTTGTCTTTTGAGGAGCATTTGTTGTTTTTTCAACTGCAACTTTTAAGAGTTCAAACTGGACAGAACTGTCTCAATTTTCTTAATAAGTTCTGAAAGGATATGTTGGGCTAAGAATGCTTAGCAGAAACCTGAAGTTAAGAGTCATCATTCACTTAAAAGAAGCAATAGTTAAGCTCTACTAGGAATAAAGAATAGGTCTATGATGATTTTAATCTGTTGTTTTATAAATACACTCAAATCTACAGAAAAAATTCACACCAAACCAGGATTATTACTTTTGTAAACTTCAGAGAGAAGTTTTGTCTATCCAGTCCTTGTTGTACAGTATAGGTACTGAACGCTTTTAATGATATTGAGATGAGCAGTGAATGCCCTATTAAGAATAACACTAGTGGGAAAGAAAAAAAAAGAGTAACACTAGTGGGGACGCCTGGGTGGCTCAGGTGGTTAAGCGTCAGAGTCCTGGGATCAAGTCCCATGTAGGGCTCCTTGCTCAGTGGGGTGTCTGCTGCTCCTTCTGCCCGCTGCTCCCCCTGCTTGTGAGTGCTCACTCTCTCTCTCTTTGACAAATAAATAAAATCTTAAAAAAAAAAAGAAAAAAAGAATAACACTGGGTATTTTGTTTTTCAGGAGCTCAGTTTCAGTATGGAAATGAGCATAGCTACCCTATTATAAAAGAGGCTTCTGAACTGAATTATATGCTGGTCATCTATTCAGTAAATTCAAAGGATAAGTTTGATTTTTTGAAGGGGAAATTTATTAATGGTAAAACGACAGTAGCTCAATTTCCTCAAATTTTTAGTCTAAATTTGTTATAATAGGCTATAATGGCAACAAGAAGGAAGAAGGTTGCTAAGAACACTATATATTTTAGGGGGTTTGTATCAAGTTTGAAAAAACAAGCTCATTGTCTTTTGTAAAATCATTTGGTAATGAGAAGGAATCCAAGAAACCATGTTCCCTTTGAGATGAAATCTGGCCTTCCAGGGCTGAGTAATATGGCATACCAAAAAGGCAGCCAACCAGGGATCTACACAGCCTGGTTTAAATCCTAGTTTAAAACCAGAGCTGGGTTTAATCCATCCATTTTTGGATGACCTTTAAAGGCGTCACTGACCCAGCACCCCTTTTTCTCATCAGTAAAAAGAGTGGGCCTAGTGATAAAACCCTTAGTTCCTTCCAGCTCTGACACCCTGCAAGTCTAATCATTAGTATTCCACACTCTAAATTTGGCTGAGTCTGAACTTTAATTAGGAAAGAATTGAAGAATCACTAGAGAAAAAAAGAGCTAGAGAAAGAGGATTAATTGCTGTTCTGTGTCATACTACTGTTTGCTTTCCTATCACTTTCATCAGCTATGCCAGTTATAGAATAAAATCTATTTAAACCAGCATTTCCTATGTTAGATCATACAACTCCAAACTAACACAGATAGCTCTACCAAAAAAATGATTTTAATTTTGTCATTTTACTTTGGTTTCTGGGCAATTGGCTCTGCATATGCTTATATTTGGATTAAAAGTACCCTTTAAAAAAAAATCCATCTAGCTATACACAAAACATAAATTTGTGTACTTTCTGTATGTACCTTATGCTCCAATAAAAAGTTTACTTTAAAAAGGCTATTCAGAATATAGTCAGAAGACACAATTCCTGAATCTAAAGGTAAATAGAATTTTTGTTACGCATAACCTAACTGGCTCTCTTGACGCATGTCTAGAAGTAAAAGTAATGAATGTGTAAAGAGCTGCACTATTTGTCCCAAGCCAAAACCAAGATTTATCAACAAAAACAGATACAAACTCAAGAAGAATTCACATTTTGGTGGGTAACAAGAAAAAATCTTTTGCTGCCTAACTTGCGTAGGAAGACTCGTGCCTAAGTAACCTAGACAGTCCAATGTCCAGTTTTAGTTTAGTGCTAGGGTTTTTTGTGGGGTTTTTTGGTGGTTGGGGTGGGGGGGGGAGTTGGCAGTTTATTTCCAGTTCTTTGGCAAGGAAGAGAAAGACTACATCAAAAGTCATGTCATTCATGAGCACAGTATTACAGAAAGAACTAGAACTCTACTCTGTCAAAAAGTTGAAATCAGATTGTAAACTAAATACTTGATATTAAACTCTCTCAAGCATCTTATTTATAAAATGGAAGTAGTATCTACCAGAGTAGTATTAATAACAGCATTGTTGAAAAGATCAAATGAGACACTAACATGATAACATTTAAAAACGGTTAAGAAAGAGTAATAGTAATAGTAGCAAAAGTAGTAGTAATAGGGGTTAGTATTTATGGAGCATTATATTTTAACCACTGTTCTTAACACTTCACATGTATTTACCCATTATCCTCATAGTTATCATGTAATGTACCTACTATTATCCTCATTTTATGGATGAGAAAATGGAGGCTCAGAGTGGTTATGTAATTTGCTATACGTCATTAGGTTAATAAATGATGGAGTCATGACTCAACCAACTCAAACAATCTGACTTCAGTACTCGAAGGCTCTTAACTATTGAATATGCTATTGTCTCAACTGCAAAAAGACCAAGTTGCCATATAAACGGATGGGGCTATCCTAGAACAATACGTTAAGCTTTGAATGGTCCCACAGTTCCAGCAGATTTAGACCATGTTTGAGAAATACTCTTAGATCAAAGACTTGTTTGCTCTTGGGGGAGAAAAACCTTTTGTTATGCTTCTCAACTGAGGATAAGTAGGTCATTTTGTCAGGACCAGTAACAGCAAAATTGCTCTGAAGTGATGATTTTAACATACTGGCACAATCGATTATTTTTATCACAAACTTAACTGATTTTAAAAGACTGTTTCTGGGATGCCTGGGTGGGTGACTCAGTCAGTTGAGCACCCAACTGGTTTAGGTTCAGGTCATGATTTTGTGGTCAGGGGATCAAGCCCCAATTGGGATCGGCTCAGCACAGTCTGCTTCAGATTCTCTCTCCCTGTCTCTCCCATTCACTCTCTGTCTCTCATATACATAAATTCTTCATAAATAAAAAAAGAGAGAGAGAGACACAGTTTCTTTGACCTGAGACAGTAATTGCCTGTGCTGGGTCTGTCCATAAAATAAAAACTGATGCAGAAACTGTGTTAGGTTACTGTTCGAAACACTCACCATTAAAGTGGTTTTAAATGGGCTTTTACAGAACCCATTCAAAATGTATTAACAGTCATTGACCTGTCCCCATGTTAACTGAAGTCCCATTAAACCTACTCTTCAATCTTGATGAAGGTGGGGCAATCGAAGCTGTTCAAGAGAGGTTAGAATCAAGAAGAGCTGGTCTGGTTGGCTTTTCACAAGCTGGAAAGAAGGGAGGGCAGAAATGCCCTGTCTTTTCCATATGCTGTGCCTGCACCCCGAGAGGGCAGTGGGATTTTGGCACCTGGACCACAGGCAAGGGAAGCTGCAACAAGCTACTTCTATCTTTTCCAGTAGATCCGAATAAAATGTCAACAGTTTCTTTTTAATACACAAGAACATAGTTGGGGCACCTGGATGGCTCAGTGGGTTACGCAACAGCTCAAGTCATGATCCTGGAGTCCTGGGGTCAAGTCCTGCATCAGGCTCCCTGCTCAGCTGGGAGTCTGCTTCTCCCTCTGACGCTCCCCCCTCTCTCAAGTTCTCTCTCTCTCTCTCCAATGAATAAATAAAATCATTAAAAAAAAAAAAAGAAGAAAACATTCTCTAATCTTCCTTTTGGGAGGAACCTTAAAAACAACTAGGTCATAGCATTCAGCTCATAACTACACACAGAAGCGAGTGGAAAAACAGACTGAACCTTGGGCTCATCCCCTATGGACTAAGACCTGGGGAACCTGGCGTGGTCCTACCAAACCAAAGAGGGCACCAATTCATGGTCTAAGTTAACTTTACGACCTGGAGAAGTAAGAAGTCAGTGAAATAATTAGAGTTCCTATTCCTTTGGTCAAAATGAAGGGAAGGGATGATACAGTACCCTGAGGCTAGAAGCACAAAAGAAGGAAAAAGTGTCTACTAAAATCCTAGCAGTTAGAGGTGCTCCTCCTGACTTTCTAAATCCACCCAAGTCCAGAAATAAGGGGCCATGGAATGGCATGTTTAGATCTCTAGTGTACCACAGGAAGACTAACCATAAAAGTTAATTTTTACTCACCAGCTTCCTCACTGAAACCACAACCAGAATTCCCAAGAGTACAAGAGACAAATCACAGACTCCAATATTGGTCATAGAATTAACATAAACAGGTCAGAAATAAAAATTTCATTCATGTGAAAATGTCCTGTTATCTTCAAAGCATGAAGAAAATTACAAAACATGCGGTTAGAGCTGATTTTATTTTGTTAAATCAATCAGGTGATGGGAAACAAACAATGTACCTGAGATAGCTTCCAAAATAAGCAACAATATTTGGGTGTTTACAGTCTTTCATCATAATAATTTCTTGCTGTACAACTGCAAAATCTTCTCCTAGAATAAAAAACAAGCATGTTGAATATTTAGTAGGTAAGTTTCAAAATGTCAACTTGTTTCAAAACATAATAAATAATGTTACTGATGTTATATTTAATTACAGTTTCAGTCTTGACAGAAGGTATAGTGACTAAAAGCAAAACTCTGGTCCCAGACTATCTAGATTTAAATACGAACTCTGTCCCTTACTAAGCTGTGGGAGCTTGAGCAACTTACTTGTCCTTTCTGTGCCAATTTCTTCCTCCGCAGAAGGGGGATAAAAAGAACCTGTCTCAGAGAGCTGTTGGAGAAGTTACATGAGCTAATATATGTAAAATGTTTAGAACAGTGCCTGATACACAGTAAAGGCTACAAAACCATTTGCTATTATTATTATGCATTGGACATAAGCATCATATAATTCACCAGAAAACACACAAGGCTTTTTTCCTTTATTAGCAAATAAAGGAAATTTTATACAATTTAAAGGTGATTCTCTTTTAAGTCAGGGCAGGAACCTTTATCCACCAGGAGTGTTGAATACACCTCCAGAGGCTCCTGAGCTGAGAGGCCTACACTCCTGCAGTACTGGATTACCAGATGGCCCACGTACACAGGCTTCTCCTGGATTCAACGGCCTTGCTCCAACTGTACTGGGATGAAGAATGTGATTCTATTTAGCCTTGTTGGACTACTAGTAAATAATCTCTCTCCTCTATTCCCTTCATGCCCAAATTCTTCAAAATAAGATTTGGCAATCCTATAGCAGTGTCACATGCTCTGGCTCCTGAAAGAACACTGTGATAGAGAGAAACAGAACTGCAGTGAATGCAAATGTGGTGAACCAGAGACTGTACAGAAAGAACAAACGCAAGTACTTACATTCAAATCAAAGTAGTTGTGCATTACTAATTCAGTTTTTGAAGCATTATATACTATGAAGAGCCTAACCAAATGTATATTGGTGGCAAAGTAAGAAACAGGTTTCCTAAGTCACAGCTCAAATCGAATCAGGTCATTATGTCATCAAGCCCTGACATTCCTCGCCTTGACATTTTCCTACTATAAATGTAAGTGAAACTTAAAGTGGCCAAGCCATGAACTATTTGAACCCACTATTAAAACCCACCCTACTGCCCCAGTTACAAGGGAAGCAGTAACAGAGAAAAGACAGTATGTCAGGTTCTTAATTTCTGCAATGAAATGAATACAATGTCAAAGATGTCCAAAGGAAGAAAAACAGGAAATTTAATATTTATGCTTCCAAAATTTCAAAAGAAAATCACTGAAGTAGGATCCTCTTCTGAGTTTACTTCACACCATTAAGAATTCCTGATTTTCATTATATTAACAAAATCCAATTAGAAATAATTTTAAAAATCTGATTAGAAATAATAAAACCAAGTAGGACTAATACCAGTTTTCAGGGATATACTAAATACTTGGAAAGTTCTAAATTTTTCTTTTTCACCTCGCTCCCCACTGTACTTTCCCTAAACCAGTGAAGGGGTTACAGAAGATCAAAGTTCGTCTAGTCAGAATGAACCGCAGGACTTTAGTTTGATGGTCAGAAGACAGCAGCTCTCTTTCTGGGGATGGTCACTGCACAACTTCAAAGAGAGCCAGCTTTAGAATAAAGTTGATCTGTAGAAAGCACTGAGGAGAAACAGGAAAAAGGGGTAAGGAAGAAGGCTTACTTGAGCCTTTGTAGCAAGACTCCTCTGTCTCTGTAAGCTTCCGATATACCAACACATGATCAATAAATTCCCTGAATTGTTTAAATTACCTTGAGTTGTGGTTTCTGTTAAAACTATAAACATCACATCTTTGTACATATCCCCCTTACAATACTGCGTCAATGTCTATGTCTATGTCCTCACTAGAATATTATATCCCCTAGGACAGGATTATGCCCTAATCATCTCTGTATCCCTAGCAACTAATATGTGATCCATAAAACTGTTGCCTGAATGAATCTATGATAGGACATAATTCCTCTATATGCTGATTCTAAATCAAGAATGTCTGTTTTTGGCTTAATTTCAACCAGTTATTACCATATTTTATATAATTAATTGCTTATTTGCTACTCCTTTGTTTTACAAAACCTGTGAATGGCTTTAAGTTCTGGAAAATGGTGTTAATCCAAACAAAGTGCCTCCTTTTTCCTATGAAGTCATTTTCTTTGTGATTATGAGAATGGCCAAGTTAAATCCAACATTTTTGTGGGAAAGAAAGGATGCAAAGGAAAAAAAATCCACAATTCAATTTTAAAGGTTAACTGAAAAAGCCAGATTTGGGCAGGAAAAAAGGAAAGAGTTCTATACAGCAATAATCCAAAAGAGCTCAATAGATTTAAAGTACTTTCTCCAAAGCCCAGAGAAATACACACCAAAGAATGAACAGGTACCTCCATCCCAAATCCTAGCAGACCAGGATGGTTAGACTAGATAATCTCTAGATAATATCCAATTCTGAGAGTCTAGGATTTTTGTTAAAATTTTTAGACATTAAAGTGAAGAATACATCTTCCAAAAAATGGCAGGCAGGAGGAAGGAGGGATGGAAGGAAGGAAGATATAAGAAAGGAAGAAAGAAAGAAACCCTAACTGAGAAAAACAGGCAAGCCTGCAAGCAGAGCAGATCAGGAATAAACCAAGTAAACAGACAAATGAAGACTTGAGAAGTTCTCAGAATAAACATAACACATATTAAATGTTCAATATATGTTAACTCTTTGCAGCAGGCTGAAAAATGGCCCCAAAGGTAGAAAGGTCCTAATCCCTAAAACCTGTGATATTACTTCATAATGGCAAAAAGGTTTTTGCAAATGTGCTGAAATTAGGGGATGGGGAAAGTATTCTGAATTATCTAAATGTAATCACAAGTGTCCTTGTAAGAGGGAATCAGAGGGAGACTTGAGTTTAAGGTAAAGAAGCAAGACACTTTTCTTTGAAGATGGGAGGAAGAAGCCAAGAATTAAGGAGTGCAGGGAATGGAGCTCTAAATGCTGGAAAAGACAAGGAAACACATTCCCCCTTAGAGTCACCAGAGAGAATGCAGCCCTGTATACACTTGGATCTTGACCCAGTGAAACTCACTTTGCACTTGAGAATTCCGAAACTCTTAAGAGAATAAATTTGTGCTTTTCAAGCCAGCAAGTTAGTGGTAATCTGTTAACAGTAGCCACAGGAAACTAATACAGTATTACTATCAACATTATTATTATTGTGACAGAGCTGGCTAGCCATTCACAAGTAATCTGTGTTCTCCCCTACATTGTGTAGAAGTTATTGGTGGGAGGCAATCATCTAGTCAAAGACAACATTTCCCTCAGGGTGAACACTAAGGTGTCCAAGAAACTAGTTCTTGCCAATGCAAAGTAAGCAAAAGTATTGTGTCCTTGTTCCACTGTTTATTTCTCTATTAGCAAACTACATGACACCACGAAGCCCCAGGAAATGCAAGAAGTTTGGGTTCCTGAGTCACTAAAAGGAAGAAAGTCATCCAACACATTGTGCATCTGCACTAAACTAGTACATAAACTTGAAATAAAATTCATTATGTTGAGCCACTCATATGTTCTAGTTTAGTTATTACAGTAAGTATTATCCTATGCTGATACAATAATTACCACCCATTTGTTAAAAAAGATTGTCCAAACTGCAATAGGTGCTTCACAAATTTTTTCGTAGATTAACAAACAAGATATTAGTCCCTCTATTTAATAGAGAACAGAACCAGATTATAGGCATTTCTATTTGGTATATAATGCTTTCCTGTAAATGTCTATATTTAGTCATATGTGTGAGAACAAAAGAGGAAACTTAAATGTCATGGACATGACATTCTCATGGACACTATAATAAAACAAAGAATCCCTAATACCTCCTTGCCTTTTAGACATAAACGGACAATCACTCTATTTCCAACATTTCATAAAATTCTTGAGTTTTTCTTCAACAAAATAACATATAATCTTAAGTAAAATGCATATCTGACTGCAATTTTGGTATACCTAATTATTTTCACTGGTGTAAACTGGGGACATTTATAAAGGCTACTCTTCTTACATTAACATAAGCATTTTGAAAATAAACTACCCACTCACTTTTTTATAAAATTAGAACTAAACATTCAATAAAATAACTACACAATCAATCAATGTGATAGAACGAATCAATAAGAGAAAAGAGAAGAACCACATGGTCCTCTCAATGGATGCAGAAAAAGCATTTGACAAGATACAGCATCTATTCCTGATTAAAACACTTCAAAGTATAGGGATAGAGGGAACATTCCTCAACTTCGTAAAATCTATCTATGAAAAACCCACAGCGAATATCATTCTCAATGGGGAAAAGCTGACAGCCTTCCCTTTGAGATCAGGAACACGACAAGGATGTCCACACTCACCACTCTTGTTCAACACAGCACTAGAAGTCCTAGCAATAGCAATAGCAATCAGACAACAACTGGCAATGAAGAAGTCAAACTGTCTCTCTTCGCAGATGACATGATACTTTATATGGAAAACCCAAAAGACTCCACCCCCAAACTACTAGAACTCACAGAGCAATTCAGTAATGTGGCAGGATACAAAATCAATATACAGAAATCAGTTGCTTTCTAATACACTAACAGTGAAAATATAGAAAGGGAAATTAGAGAATCAATTCCATTTACTATAGCACCAAGAACTGTAAGGTACCTGGGTATAAATCTAACCAAAGAGGTAAAGGATCTGTACTTGAGGAACTACAGAACACTCATGAAAGAAACTGAAGAAGACACAAAAAGATGGAAAAACATTACATGCTCATGGACTGGAAGAATAAACATTGTTAAAAAGTCTATAATGCCTAGAGCAATCTATACTTTCCATACCATTCCGATCAAAATTCCACCAGCATTTTTCAAAGTGCTGGAATAAACAATCCCAAAATTTGTATGGAACCAGAAGAGACCCCGCATTGCTAAGGAAATGCTGAAAAAGAAAAACAAAACTGGGGGAATCATGTTGCCTGATTTCAAGCTTTACTACAAAGCTGTGATCACCAAGACAGCGTGGTACTGGCACAAAAACAGACACACAGACCAGTGGAACAGAGTAGAGAGCCTAGATATGGACCTGCAACTCTATGGTCAGTTAATCTTTGACAAAGCAGGAAGAAATATACAGTGGAAAAAAGAGTCTCTTCAATAAATGGTGCTGGGAAAATTGGACAGCTGTGTATAGAAGAATGAAATTTGACCATTATCTTACACCATACACAAAGATAAACTCGAAATGGATAAAAGACCTCAATATGAGTCAGGAATCTATCAAAATCCTAGAGAAGGACATAGGCAGTAACCTCTTAGATATCGGCCACCGCAAATTCTTTCAAGACAAGTCTCCAAAGGCAAAGGAAACAAAAACGAAAATTAACTTTTGGGGCTTCCTCAAGATCAAAACTTCTGCACAACAAAGTAAACAGTCAACAAAACAAAGAGGCAACCCACGGAATGGGAGAAGATATTCACAAATGACACTACAAAGGGCTGATATCCAAGATCTATAAAGAGCTCCTCAAATTCAACATACACAAAACAGATAATCACGTCAAAAAATAGGCAGAAGACAAGAACAGACACTTCTCCAAAGAAGACACACAAATGGCTAACAGACATATGAAAAAATATTCATCATCATTAGCCATCAGGGATATTCAAATCAAAACCACATTGAGATACCACCTTACACCAGTTAGAATGGACAAAATCAACAAGACAGTGAACAACATGTGTTGGAGGGGATGTGGAGAAAGGGGGACCTTCTTACACTGGTGGTGGGAATGCAAGTTGGTGCAGCCACTTTGGAAAACAGTGTGAAGATTCCTTAAGAAATTAAAAACTGAGCTACCCTATGACCCTGAAATTGCACTACTGAGTATTTGCCTCAAAAATACAGATGTAGTGAAAAGAAGGGCCATCTGTACCCCAATGTTCATAGCAGCAATGGCCACAGTCGCCAAACCGTGGAAAGAACCAAGATGCCCTTCAACAGACGAATGGATAAAGAAGATATGGTCCATATATACAATGGAGTATTGTGCCTCCATCAGAAAGGATGAATACCCAACTTTTGTATCAACATGGACGGGACTGGAGGAGATTATGCTGAGTGAAATAAGTCAAGCAGAGAGTCTATTATATGGCTTCACTTACTTGTGGAGCATAAGGAATAACACGGAGGACACTGGGAGAAGGAGAGGAGAAGCTGAGTTGGGGGAAATTGGAGGGGGAGAACAAACCATGAGAGACTGGACTGAGACACAAACTGAGGGTTTTGGAGGGGAGGGGGTTGGGGGCATAGCGTGAGCCTGGTGGAGGGTATTAAGGAGGGCACATACTGCATGGAGCACTGGGTGTGGTGCATAAACAATGAATCTTGGAACACTGAAAAAAATAAAATTATAAAATTATATTAAAAAAATAATTACACAAGTACTATTGTTTGGATAAATATGGTAAAACTGTCTAAACAGAACTAATGGTTGCAAGGCAGAACTGTCATTTTGCTCTGTGTAACAACTTACGCATCTAATTTCAGGTCATTGTATAAAGGCAGCTGACATGTCTCTTCATACTAAAGAAGTAGAGGTTATTTGAAAACCCAACCGGGAAAATTTTAAGGATTATCTGTATTGGGAGTTGAGCCAATAGAACAACATTCAGGGAACCAAGTCTTAGTCTATTTGTAAACTGCATATCCTATTTCCTTTCTGTCCCCTGTAAAGTAAACACAAATTTATAAGTCATCCTCAATTTCCTTTTGTCTAATTACATTGTTTCCTATTTCCTGTTTTGTTTCTTTGCTTTCTTATTTTCCTTTTGTCATCTTTATGTCTCTCTTCTAAATGTTAACATCTTCACAACCCTAATAAGCTGACATGGTTTGACAATGTCATATAATGAAATAATTTTTTGCATTATCAACAGTAATTTAGCACAGTAAATAAATGGTGCCTGGGTGGCTCAGTGGGTTAAGCCTCTGCCTTAGGCTCAGGTCATGATCTCAGGGTCCTGGGATCCAGCCCTCCATTGGGCTCTCTGCTCAGCAGGGAGTCTGCTTCCCCACCCTCCCTGCCTGCCTCTCTGCCTACTTGTGATCTCTCTCTCTGTCAAATAAATAAAATCTTAAAAAAAATGCTTTTAATTATTTCTTAAGATTTTAAAAGCAAGTTTTCTCAACTTGTTTTACCTTCCAGCTTATAACTCTGTGAAGAAATATGTGAGTGTATGTTTGTGTATATATGTTATTTATGAAAATATCTAAATGCTTTAATTTGGATAAAGGTGAATAGTTACTCTTCGCATAATCTCTCTTGAGAATATATTTAACAACCACCATACACTAAGCAGCCAATATGATATATAAGAGAATGTGCTAGAGACTGGAGGTAGAGTTTCAGAATGAACAAGACTTTTCTTGACTTTAAGGAACTTAGAGGCGACATAAAATTTGTACTATAATAACTGTAAAGGCTTAAAGTAAAACCTTCAGTAATTCCCTTATTCCTAGAACATCAAATCTATACTTGGCTACTGGACTCACCTTACCTTAGCAACTCCCCATATCTAGCACAGTGTCATGATTAAGGATATGCACTTTTGGAATCAAAATACTGAACTATGAAACCTGATTTCACAACTTTCTAGTTGTATGATCTGGGGCAAATTCATTCATATTCTCTGAATTCAGGTTGCTCATAAAAAGGAGAAAACAGTGTCTTCCCCTCTTAAGGTTATTTTAAGGATTCGATGAAAGAATAGTTAGATACTTAGAACAAGTCTTCACACATGTTCATTACTATTATCTGCTATTATTACTATGCAGAAGGATTGTTATTTGTAATTCTACCTTTTTCTCCTACTTTTCTCCCTCTTCACTCTACTTCAGCCACACAGTCCTCCTTCCTTTTCCTTGAATACCATAAAGGAGCTCCTGTCTCTCAGCCTTTACACTTTCTATTCAGACTACTAAAGCACTCTTTTCCCCCCAGATGGCTTGCTTCCTCACTTCTGTCAGGGCTCTACCCAACTGTTGCCTTCACAGTGAGACTGTCTCTGATATCCCCATGTAAAATAGCAACCTGCAATCACAACTCCACAAATACCCTTACTGTTCTGTTTTTCTCTGTAACACTTACCATACCCAACATACTGTATGTGTACTTATTCACTGTGTCTCCTAACACATAATAGAACAGTGAATATTAATGTGTCAGTGAATTATTCTGTAAGTACTAAGCAGCTGAAATCCACAAGAGAAAAAAATAAGGTGGATAAAATAGTAAAAATACAAAATTCTCATTATTTGTAGTATATATGATTATGTTCCTGGAAAGCAAGCAAACCAAAATCAATTGAAAAAACAACAAAATACAATTTTTTAAAATGCTTAATGTTATAGTCATCAAAATAAATAAATAAATTACCATGGGACTGTTTCCCCCGCTCTTTCTGCCTGCCTCTCTGCCTACTTGTGATCTCTGTCTGTCACAAAAAATAAAATCTTTAAAAAAAAAAAAAAAAAGGGAGGGGGACGCCTGGGTGGCTCAGTGGGTTAAGGCCTCTGCCTTCAGCTCAGGTCATGATCCCAGGGTCCTGGATCAAGCCATGCATCGGGCTCTCTGCTCAGCAGGGAGCCTGCTTCCCTCCCCCCCATCTCTGCCTGCATCTCTGCCTACTTGTGATCCCTCTATGTCAAATAAAATCCTTTAAAAAAATAAATAAACATGGAGAACCATGTTGTAATTGGCATTACTTTAAAATAAGTAGCTCTCATTTAAGAATTGATATACCCAGAAAAATTCTCATCTTTTTTGATTCTTTATCTACCCTGGGTCACATTAAATGTCCTCTGTCACAGAGGTAAGGAAAAGAAATAAAAAGCATCCAAACTGGAAATAAGTAAAATTATCTGTTTGTAGCTGACACGATCTTATAAGTAAATAAAAACCCTAAAGATTCCATAAGACAACTGTAAGCACTAACAAATGAATTCAGGGGGTGCCTGGGTGGCTCAGTGGGTTAAGCCTCTGCCTTTGGCTCAGGTCTTGATCTCAGGGTCCTGATCTCAGGGTCCTGGGATCAAGCCCCACATAGGGTTCTCTGCTCGGCAGGGAGTCTGCTTCCTCCTCTCTCTCTGCCTGCCTCTCTGCCTACTTGTGATCTCTCTGTCAAATAAATAAATAAAATCTTTTTTAAAAATTCTTAAAAAAATGAATTCGATAAAGTTGCAGGATACAAAAACAACATACAAAAATTAGTTGTGTTTACATACCTGAGCAATAAATAATCCAAGAAGAAAATTCTGGAAAATCTCAATTATAATCTCATCAAAAAGAATAAAGTACTTAGAAATAAACTTAACCAAGGAAGTGAAAGACTTGTACACTAATAACAACCAAATATTGCTGAAAGAAATTGAAGAAGACATAAATAAAGAGAAAGATATCCATATTCATAGACTGGAAGGCTTCATATTGTTAGTGTCCTTACCACCCAAGATGATCTACAGATTCAGTGCAATCCTAATAGAAACCCCAGGGGCATTTTTTGCAGAAATAGAAAAAAAAAACCTAAAAGTCCTATCAAACAACCACAAAGGATCCTAAATATCCAAAACAATCTTGAGAAAAAAGAACCAAGCTGGAGACTTCATATTTCTTAAAAAATACTGCAAAGTTACAGTACTTACAACAGAATGGTACAGGCATAAACACAAACACACAGACCAATGGAACAGAATGGAGAGCCCAGAAATAAATCCACACATATATGGTCAACTGATTTTGAACAAGGGCAGCAAGACTTAGAATAGTCTCTCCAATAAATGGTGCTAAAAAACTGGATATCCACATGCTGAAAAAGGAAACTGGACCCTCATCTTACACCATACAGAAAAATCAACTCAAAATGGATTAAAGACTTAAACTCAAAACCTGAAAATGTAAAACTTCTAAAAGAAAACACAGAGGGAAAACTTTGTAACACTGGTCTTGGCAATGATTTCTTGATTATGATACGAAAAGAACAAGCAACAAGGCAAAAATAGACAAGTGGGACTACTTCAAACTAAAAGACTACTGGCACAGCCATGAAAACATCAACACAGTGAAAAGGCAAGCTACAGAATGGGAGAAGATATTTGTAAACCTTGTATCTGATAAGGGGTTAATATTCACAATATATAAGAAAACTCCTACTTCTCAAAAGCAAACATCTCAAAACAGAACACCCTGATTAAAAAACGGGCAAAGAGGGGCACCTGGGTGGCTCAGTCAGTTACGCGTCTGCCTTCAGCTCAGGTCTTGATCCCAGGAACCTGGATCGAGCCCCCATATCAGGCTCTCTGCTCATCAGGGACCCTGCTTCTCCCTCTGCCTGCCACTCCCCCTACTTGTGTTCTCTTTCTCTCTGTCCAATAAATAAATAAAATCTTTAAAAAAGGGGTACGTGGGTGGCTCAATGGGTTAAGCCTCTGCCTTTGGCTCAGGTCATGGTCTCAGGGCCCCAAGATCGAGCCCCGCATCGGGCTCTCTGCTCAGCAGGGAGACTGCTTTCCCCCCCTCTCTGCCCACTTGTGATCTTTTTGTCAAATAAAGAAATAAAATCTTAAAAAAGAATCTTTTAAAAAATGGGCAAAGGAATTGAATAGACATTTCTCCAAAGAATACATACAAATAGCCCACCTACACATGAAAAATGTTCAACATCACTAATCATCAGGTAAATGCAAATCAAAACCAAAATGCAGTATCAACTTACACCTGTTAGAATAGCAAAAGAAGGAAGGAAAGAATAAAGAAAGGAAGGAAAGGAGGGAGGGAGGGGGAAAAAAGAAAAAATGAAAAAAAAATTGTTGGGAGAAAATGTAGAGAAATTTGAATACTTGTAAACTGCTGCTAGGAATGTAAAATGATAAAGGTGCTATGGGAAATAGAATAGAGGCTCTTCAAAAAAACAAAAAACAAAAAACAAACAAACAAAAAAACCCAGAGCTACCATATTATCCGGCAATACAACTTCTGGACATTTGCCCAAAGAAATTGAAATCAGGATCTTACAGAGGTATGTGAACTTCCGTGTTCATTTCAGCATTATTCACAATAGCCAAGAGGTAGAAACAACCTAAAAGTTCACTGATGAACAAAAAGATAAAGAAAATGTGGGGATATATACAGTGGAATATTGTTCAACCAGTAAAGAGAAGAAAATCATGTCATATGCAACAACATGGATGCCCCTTGAGGACGTTATGCTAAGTGAAATAAGCCAGTCACAGGATGGATACAGCAAGATGCCACTTATGTGAGGTATGGGAAGTAGTCTACTATCACAGAAACAAAAAGCAGAATGGTGGTTGCCAGGAACTGAGACAGCAATGAAGAGTTATTGTTCAATGGGTATAGAGTTTTAATCATACTATATGAAAAAGTTCTAGATCTGCCATACAACATTGTGTTTATAGTTAACAATACTGTACTGTACACTTAAAAATTTGATAAGAAGGGTAAATCTGCGTTTTTTACCACACACATACATGCATGTGCACACACAGTGTCCTATGGCCAGAGAGAAAAATTTAAACTTAGACTATGGGAAACAAATGAGATTTCCCATGCCCATCTTATGGGTACTTCATTCACAAAACTTCCTGCTTCCATTCTACTTTAAACACAAAAAATGTCCATCTGTGCTATATGTAAAAGTATTTCATAGTTAATTTTAATTTACCTTTGTTATCTGGTACCTTTCCAAATACATAATTTATAAAACTGCATTTCATATTATAGAAACAATAAATGGAATTAACAGTATTTCAGTAATCCATGGCTCACTTCCCAGAGCTGTTATTCTTTTTAAAAAGCTGTCAATTACTGTCTCAAACTACCAGAGTACCAAGAAGTACCGAAATCCAATTACCATCTTAAACTACCAGAGGACCATGAAATCCAATAGCTGATTTTAAAAAGACAGGAAACTGACTTTAAGCACTTACAATAGAACACTGTAAAATAGTTTTTTGTAAAACCACAAAAAAGTAACCAATTTTTAGTTTTGGGAGGAAAACTCAAATCATAATTAGTACCACACAGAAATATAAACGAAGTATTTAATAATCCTATGGTCTTCTAGATATTCCAATGTAAATGAAAAAAATAATTATGAAAGCAATATTAGTATTCTGACTCTTTAAATATGTCATCTAATGAAAATACCTAATCTAATGAAAATAAATACAGTCTGTCTATTTGTTTGGCCATCTTTTCCTAAGTGTTCATGATTAACAATCTTTAAGGTAAGTATCACTTACATTTGCATAAATTGCTAGAAATCAACTTTGACCTTGGGTTCAGCAGGATCAAAAAGAAATTTCCTTGCTCCAACTAAACAGTAAGAGATCAAAAATGTCCTGATTGGCATATCAAAAGAGTTTCCAACAGAAACTGACAGTCTATTTTTCTCTCACAAGGCTTGATTTAAAAATACAATTTTTCTAGTGGCTCCTGGTCCTGAGGCTATGTAGGCATAAACCACAGCTGAATAAAACTTAAGAAAAGAGCATTCCCTAAAAACAAAACAGTACAGCAAAACTATTCTCCCCATAACCTCAATTTGGGTGTACACCGTTCCTCCCCCTTTCCCCTAGTAAACTACCAGTCATGTTTCAGTCCTATTCTTCCACCCTCAAATCTCATGCGCTCAGCCCTGCCTTCCATGCCACTCAACTGTGGATGCATAATAGGTCTTACCCCCAGGGTGTCTCTTCTCAATCTGTACACTGATCGTGCTACCAACCTGTTTAAAAAAAAACAAAAAATCCCCCAGTCCACAGGGTAAAGTCTAAATCTTTGGGCTACTACATACAGTTCTCCATAAACTATCATCAATCTACTTTTCACATCTTATCTCCCACTATACCCAAACAGAGCATATCACTCTAGTCTTATTTCCCAAACAGGTCTAGTAGGCGAACACCACCTTTGCTTTCACACCATCCTCATATGAAATACCCTCCATTCTCCTATAGGTAGCAAAGTCCTAGCCAGCCTTGGAGGCTCAGCTGAACTGTTCCTTTCCTAATTATACCAGTGAAATGAACCTCGCAATCTCTACGGAACCCACTAAATGAATCAAGATATATGAGCTACTCTGTTCTACTAGTGTCCTCTCACAGAGCATCTTGCCTAGATACTCCCTATCTAGAGCATTTCACAGAGCAAAGAATCAAAGCCAGCTATTCATTGACCTGGGAACTGATTAGGTTCTTCTAGTCACAGCTACCCCCATTCCTTCCTGCCAACAGAATTCATAAATAGACACTCCTGGCTCAGAGTGGATCCCTGTAGTCTGGCTGCTACATAAACACTCCAGTTAATTTTCATGTAGGGTAACAAGCTCCTTGAAGGCAGGAAGGATCCCTGTCTTTGTATCTTCTATTCTAACTGAACTGAGTACTAAATAAATATTCATACAGTTAAATCCACTGAACAGACACTCAGGACTGGAAATGAGGAGGAAATGGCAGATATATTAAATAAAAAGTCCTCTGCTGTTTTTTTATTTTTGAGCATTATTACCCTTCAACGTGTAAATACCTAAACTGTCCAGTATAGTCAGCCTCAAACCCACAACATGCCTTGAATATATTAAAGAGCGGCTAAGCACTCCATGATTAATCTTTGAGAAGTAACTATCCTAAATGATGTAACAATGACTCTCCATGATGGCAACAAACACAGTGCGGCTCAGAGTAAACAACAGGCGGTAAGGGACTACTACAGCGCTCCAGGGAGACAGGAAAAGGAGCCGGATCATAATTCCCCTGGTGTCTTCCACTCTATGATGAAAATAAAAGGAAGAAAGCACCTCTCCTACCTCTCAGGAAAGAAAAATACTAATGACAAAAGGAGACAGGGAAATGTGGACACTGGGGAGGGTATGTGCTATGGTGAGTGCTGTGAAGTGTGTAAGCCTGAGGAGTCACAGACCTGTACCCCTGGGGCAAATAATACA
Organism: Lutra lutra; assembly: GCF_902655055.1. NCBI lineage: Eukaryota > Metazoa > Chordata > Mammalia > Carnivora > Mustelidae > Lutra > Lutra lutra. The sequence continues at coordinate 32,177,021 of NC_062286.1, forward strand.
TTATACGTTAACAAAAAAAATTTTTTTTAAAAAATGGAGACAGGAAAAAAAATTGTAAGATGTAACTTCAGAGAGCCATGAAAAACTAGTGGAGTGAGGGTCTTCCCAGTGCCATTCGCACTTTCAAAATTTTTTCTACTATTTAATAAATGTTGCTCTCATGGAAACAAAACAGAATAGGATTTCTATTCTTCTTACTATGAATTTCCCTGCTCATCAATCTCTATACTTTTCATTGTGTTGGAAAAGAAATGAGTTTCCCCATTTGGAAGAAATGAGATTTTCCCCTGAGTTCCAACCTAATTAATCAGTGTTATCTGCATTTACATTCTACTTTAAAAACTAGCACTGCAAGCAATAGCACAAATGAGTCATTAGAAGTAACTGTAATTAAATCCCATTTTTTTAGTGTGGAAAAACTAAACAATGGGCTAAGAATCAGAGGAATCCGATCCACAAATACAACTGTGAGTTTGGGCACATTACAAATGCGGTGCCTCCTTCCACACAGCAGGAAATGTGAGCCAGGCTTAAGAGACTATCAAATAGTACTTCCGGGTCACCACATCTTTTCTCTGAGAAAAGTTTTCAAAGTTGTGAAACGTCCAACAACCAATGAGAAATAAGATCTAAAAAGCTGCTTATGGCTCTAAAACTGACTTTAAAACACACAAAGAAAAAAAAAAAGACACTCAAGAGACCCACAATGCAGGTAGTTGTTCTACTACCAAGCTCTGCCGAGCTCTGATTCATTTTTAGTTTTCTTTTAAAATGAGTCTCCAGGGGCGCCTGGGTGGCTCAGTGGGTTAAGCCTCTGCCTTCGGCTCAGGTCATGATCTCAGGGTCCTGGGATCGAGCCCCGCATCGGGCTCTCTGCTCGGCGGTGAGCCTGCTTCCCCCTCTCTCTCTGCCTGCCTCTCTGCCTACTTGTGATCTCTGTCTGTCAAATAAATAAATAAAATCTTTTAAAAATAAAATAAAATAAAATGAGTCTCCAAGAGTTGGCAGGGTGCTAGCCCAACCAGCTTAAGGACCACAGGAATAAATCTCTAGTCTGATATTCAGATTTACTGATGCACTGCAATGAAGAAAACTGCACACCAGAGGAATCTTGAACCATCTCACAAAACAAAGGAAAAGATAACAGTTATTTTAAGACTTGGGGAGGAACGGAGTGTAGGTGAAATTCACATGCAGTAGTGCTGTGACAGGCTCAAAGCAAAGCAGAGCTGTACATAAATGGGTCCCTACTTTAGGACTGGACTGCAAAGTGAACCCAACATTCACTTTCCTTAGCAAGTACCAAGTTAAGATACATGCTGGTGTTACATCCAGATACCCCTTATCTGAAGCTGTGCATCTCGGCTGTAAAACGATTGCTTCTCTATGTCAAAATGACTTAAGATTCTCCAGACAGGAGTGCAATGTTTTACTCTTGCTGATATAATTACACACAGCCATGTTTCTGCTGGTCCACGATCTTCAAGAATAAAGTCTCTCAGGATATAAGCAAGCCTTGTCACTCATAGACAGGGTTTGTTACAACACTTTCCAACAGCACCATTCTTGGGAGTAATATTGTTTGAGGCTTTATCTGTGTCTGTTACTCCAGCCTGATAAATAGGCAGGCAAATTTTACTTTCTTCATTAATTACCTGAGATTCCCGTCTCCATTTCATGTGAGGTGAAGAACAACTTGCTAATTAAACTGTCTACTTGATGTTTTTTAGAAAGAGGAGTTTATTTGCTGGTTTATCTTTTGGTTTGTTTATTATGCATTAATTTCTCCACAGAAGATGTCCAATTCAGGCAGATATACATGTTTTGAAGAAACACTTATATCTTACCCCAGTGAAGTGCATGTACTCATTTAACATGCACAGAAATCACTTAGCTTGTTAAGTGGACGCTCCACCACGTAAGGTTTTCATTTACCAGCTCTAGGTTAAGTAAACATGGAAATTGAACTTGAGAGCAGTTTCCATACCGCTGTCAGCTCCTGAGAGCAGGGGAAAAGCAGGCTCTAGAGCTCCACGGCCAGAGTGCAAATCCAAGATCTATACTATTAGGGCAAGCTATTTAAACGTTCAGTGCTTCTATTTCCTTATCTATTAAAAAAAGGGACACTAATATAATGATTAAATGAGTCAACAAACAGCACTTCATTCAGAGCCTGGCGCGAAGTTAGAATCATTAGCTATGTATTAGCAAAAAAACAAAGAGTCCTGGTTTAAACCAATGCATCTCTAAGAAATCTCTAAGGTATCCTCTGTCAAGTCTCTATATATTCCTCATTATTTTGATTTATCCAATAAATATTTAGTGAGTGTTTACTAGGTGTCAGGCAATTTATCAAGCACTGGGAATCTCATGGTAAAGAAAATGAAGTTTGCCCTTACAGTCTTGTGAAGACTTCAGGACCAACACATTCTTACCAATAATTATTTCAATTGTTTCCTACTAAAAACACACCCTTGTTGCTGAGGAAAAGATGTCATTTCCTCAAAAAACTGTTGTTATTAGATAGTGAGTTTCTTTAGGACACGGACCACATCTTGTTGCTGATAGCTCCAGTGCCTAACTATCAAGGTCTTAACAACAGAAGAGTCAACAAATACTTTGTAGCATTTCCCTAATTCTTGGTTCTACAGTTCATTTTTTTTCCAAATTGAATTTTACCACTGATAAATACATTTAATGTGTATTTCTCCCTCGTCCCTGTGTATTTCACACACAGCAAAAAAAGCTATTAGAAATCAGCAGCTGGGCGCCTGGACGGCTCAGTGGGTTAAGCCTCTGCCTTCAGCTCAGGTCATGATCCCAGAGTCCTGGGATCGAGTCCCGCATCGGGCTCTCTGCTCAGCAGGGAGACTGCTTCCTCCTCTCTCTCTCTCTCTCTCTCTCTGCTTACTTGTGATCTCTCTCTGTCAAATAAATAAATAAAATCTTAAAAAAAAAAAAAAAAGAAAGAAAGAAAAGAAATCAGCAGCAGATCTTACAACAAGGGTGACTAACATTCTCTGTCCAAGACTGAAAAGACTTCTGGAACATGGCATTTTCAATACTAAAAGTAGACAAAATCCCATGCAGAATGAGAAAAACTGGTCATCAACTCAGAGCTGATGGTTTTGGAAAAGTACAGTAAGTACAAGTGCATGTTAAAGATAAAATAAAAAACAAAGGCTAACCAAAATTTCACAGTTTCTCAAGTTCTGACCATAAAAACTAAAGAACATCCTGTATTGTAGGTACCTGCTCAACACCAACTGTTCGTCCTGAGATCCACCCTGAGTCTCTCTGCTTGGTCCCCTTCTTCCTGCTTCCCTCCAGGTTGTTGGTTATGGAGTTTAGGATACCTTAACCTCCAGAGCTTTCCAAAGGACAGCATTGTTAATTACTTTTTTCCCCTACTCTTCTTTATTTTTGCTCCCAACTCATACCATGCTCTTTTCACAGATATTTTATCATTAGCAACTCCATAAGGAGACTTCTTTCTCAATTCCAAACATTATACCCTTTTCCTATTCCTGCATTTTTTTCAACCCTTTCCTAGTTACCACCTTTTCTCCATCTTTCTGCAAAGTGAAAAAATCAGCTGTCCCAGCAGTCCTACTAGTATAATTGTTACATATCTATAATTGATAAGAGCCCAAGTCTCTATTTTTAGCTGCTTCTAAGTATTAAGATAGCAATAAGCATTACTTTCTAGTATTAATACTGCAATGGATATTGTTTTTCAGCAGCTTTATTGAGACATAATTCACCCAAATGAAGTGTACAATTCATTGGATTGTACAACCATCACTGCAATCTTAGAAATTTTTCAAATCTCATTAGCAGTCACTCCCCACTCATTCCTCCCATCATTCCTCCCTCACTCCTTCCTCAACCCTAGGAAACTATTAATCTACTTTCTCTCTATACAAATTTGCCTCTGATGGACATTTCATATAAACAGAATTAGACCATTTGTGGTCCTTTGTGACTAATTTATTTTGCATGAACTTTTCAACATTCATCCATACTGTACATATATCAATACTTCATTCTTTTTTTTTGGTAAATAATATTCCACTGTGGATATATATTTTACTTATCCATTCGCAGTTGATGGATATTTAGTTTTTTCCTACTTTTTGGCCATTATGAATAATACTGCTCTCAATATTCATGTACAGGTTTCTGTGTAAATGCAGATTTTCACTTATCTTCTATACATGCCTAGAAGTGGAAAAGCTAAGTCATATGTACACTGTCTAACAACTTTGGAGAGTTACCGAACTATTTTCCAAAGTGGCTGCACCATTTTACCTTACCACCAGCAATGTGTGAGGGTTTCAATCACTTCATGATCCTACCAACACTTGTTACTGTCTTTTCTTTTATTACAGCCATCCTCATGGATATGAAGTGGTATCTCAATGTTGCTCTTTCCTAATAAGTGCTGCTGCTGAGCATCTTTTGAGCATGTACCTACTGGCCATCTGCATTCCTTCTTGAGGAAGTATCTGTTCAAATCCTGTTTTTCAATTGGGTTGCCTCTTTGGAGGGGGCAAAAAAAATTCAATTTTTTTAATTGAATTAAAAGAGTTCTTTATATTCTAGATAGAGTCCCTTATCAGAAATATAATTTACGAATATTTTCTCTCATTCTGTACACGATCTTTTCACTATTAATTATTAGTCATTTTCCAGGACAAAACTTCTTAATTTTGATATAATCTAACTTATCTTTTTTTTTTTATCATACTTTTGGTGTCATATCTAAGAAAGCACTGCCTAACCCAAGATTGTAAACATTTATTCCTATGTTTTCATTTAAAAGTTTTATAGTTTTAGCTTTACATTTAGATCTATGATCCATTTTGCATTAATCTCTGTGTATGGTGTGAGGCAGGAGTCCAACTTCATTTTCAGCATCACTTACTTAAAAAAAAAAAACAAACACATTCTTTTTCCCATTGACTTGTCTTGGAGACATTCTAAAAAATCATGACCATAAATGCAAGGATTAAATTCTGAATGCTCAATTCTATTCCACTAATCTACAAGTCTATCCTTATGTCAGTCAAGACCACACTGCCTTGAGGCGCCTGGGTGGCTCAGGTCATGATCCCATGGCCCTGGGATGGAGCCCCATGTCAGGCTCCCTGCTCAGCAGGAGTCTGCTTCTTCCTCTGCCTGCTGCTCCCCCTATTTGTGCATGCTCGCTCTCTCTCTCTCTGACAAATGAATAAATAAAAATTAAAAAAAAAAAAAAGACCATACTGTCTTGATTACTGCAGCTTTGTAATACTTCTAAAATGGAGCATTATAAGTAAGCCCTTCAACTTTGTTCTTTTTCTCTTTTTAGCAATTCTGGGTCCCTTGCATTTCTATATGAATTCTGGGGTGAGCTTGTCAACTTCTGCTAAAAAAAAAAAAAACAAGCTGGGATTTTGATAGAAATTGTGTTGAATCTGTGTATCAATTTTAGGAGTACTGCCATCTTAAGAATACTAAGTCTTCTATCTATAACTTTGGAATGTCTTTCCATTTAGATCTCCTTTACCAGTGTTTTATAGTTTTCAGTGAACAAATCTTATGTTTCTTTTGTTGAATTTCAAGTATTTTATTTTATTTTTTTATTTGACAGACAGAGATCACAAGTAAGCAGAGAGGCAGGCAGAGGGCGGGGTGGGGGGGGGGGAGGAGACTGCCCGCTGAGCAGAGAGCCTGATGCGGAGCTCGATCCCAGGACCATGGGATCATGACCTGAGCCGAAGGCAGAGGCTTTAACCCACTGAGCCACCCAGGCACCCGAATTTTAAGTATTTTAATCTTAGTTTTTAAGCATGTAATCTTAATTTGATGCTATTGTAATTAGAATTACAATTCCATGTTCAGAATGTCATTGTGTATAGAAATAAAACTGATTTTTGTATATTGATCTTGTATCATGTAACCCTACTGAATCTGTTATCAGTTTTAGTAATACTTCAGGTGATTCCTTAGGATATTCTAGATACAAGATTATATCACCTGCAAATACAGATAATTTTATATTTTCCTTTCAATCTCAATGCCTCTTATTTCTTTTTCTTGCCTAACTGTCCTAGGAAGATACACAATGATGAAAAAATATGGTGAAAATATAATTCCTTTGATATTGGAGGAAAGCCATTTTTGTCTTTCATCATTAAGTGTGGGTGTTTTATATATGCACTTTATCAGGTTGAGGAAGTTCCTTTCAATTTCTAGTCTATCTGTTTTATTTTTTTTAATCATGAAAGAACTTTGGATTTTGTCAACTGCCTTTTGGGCATTGTTGAGATGATTTCTGTTCTTATTCTATTAATATGGTATATTATAGCAACTGATTTTCCGATGTTAAACCAATATTGCATTCCTGGGATAAATCCCACTTGGTCATGGTGTACAATCTTTTTTATACATTGCTAGCTAGATGTAATCTGCTATGATTTTGTTGAGGTTTATAGTTTTCTTGTGAAGTCTTTGTTTGGTTTGATATCAGGGCAATACTGACCTCATCGAATGAGTAAGTATTCCTTCCCTTTTTTGGGATGGAAGGGAGTTGTGAAGGACTGATATTCTCATTTAAGCATTTGGTAGAATTCACCAGTGAAGCCACATGTTTCTGGGTTTTTCTTTGTGAAAAGTTTTCTGATTATTAATATAATTTCAATTAGTTATGGGTCTATTCAAATTTTCTATTTCTTCTTGAATCAGTTTTGATGATGTGTCTTTTTAGGAATTTGTCTATTTCACCTATTATCTAACTTGTTGACATTCAGGTATCCATAATATTTTCCTAATTCTTTTTATTTCTGTAAGATAAGCAGTAATGTCCCCTCTTTCATTCCTGATTTTAGTAATTTTAGTATTCTCTCTCTCTTTTTTTTTTAGTTGGACTAACTAAAGAATTGTCAACTTTGTTGGTCTTTTCAAAGAACCAACTTTCAGCTACACTGATTTTCTCTACTGTTCTATACTTTATTTATCTTGAATTTTATCTTTATCATTTCTTCCCTTATGTTTGTCTTTGGTATAATTGGCATTTTTAAATTTCTTTCTTTTTTTTTTTGGTTTACATTTCTTAGGGTAGAAATTAGCTTATTAATTTGAAACTTTTTTTAATTTTCTTTTTTAATACAGGCCATGACAGCTATAAATTCCCCTCTAAGCACTGCTTTGGCTACATACCGTAAGTTTTTATATATTGTATTTTCATTTTTATTCCTCTTGAAGTACTAATTTTCCCTATGATTTCTTCTGAGTCATTAGTTAACTAAAACACTGTTTAGTTTCCATATATTTGTGAATGTCCCAAATTTTCCTGTGTCACTAATTTCTAACCTTAAAACTACTCTTGAGGAATATACTTTATATGATTTTAATTCTTTTAAAATCACTGAGACATGTTTTATGACCTAGCTTATGGTTTATTCTTGAAAATACCCTATTATGCTTGAGAATAATGTGTGTTCTGTACTACTGGGTAGAGTGCTCTATAGATGTCTATGAGGTCTGACTGCTTTATAATATTTCTATTTCCTTGTAGATCTTCTGCTTAGTTGTACTATTAATTACTAAAAGTGGGATATTAAAATTTCCAATTTTAATTGTTTCACTGTCTGTTTCTCCCTCCAATTGTTGGTTTTGTTTCATATATTCTGGGGCTTTGGTGTTAAGTGCAACTATTGTTTTCTACTGTTTTTCTTAACAAAATACAGAATTTGCATTGTGAGCTAATGTTGTTTCCTTTTTATAATACCCTTTTTCAACCTCTTCCTATTTCCCCACCCCTTTTCACCAGGCAACCACTCTTCTACTCTGTGTTTCTATGAGTATGACTTTCTGTTGGTTTGTTTTTTTGTGTGTGTTTTTTTTTTTTAAAGATTTTATTTATTTATTTGACAGAGAGAGATCACAAGTAGACGGAGAGGCAGGCAGAGAGAGAGAGGGAAGCAGGCTTCTTGCTGAGCAGAGAGCCCGATGCGGGACTCGATCCCAAGACCCTGAGATCATGACCTGAGCCGAAGGCAGCGGCTTAACCCACTGAGCCACCCAGGCGCCCCTGTTGGTTTGTTTTTTAAGATTCTACATGTAAGTGATACCATGTAGTATCTGTGTTTTTCTGTCTAACTTATTTCACTTAATATAATGCCATCAAAGATCATCTATGTTGCTGCAAATGACTGCATTTCCTTCTTTCTGGTGAGAGAATAACATTCCATTGTGTATGCACAGCCTACATCTTCTTTGTCCATTCATCATCAACAGACATGTAGACTGTTTCCAAATCTTGGGTATGGTAAAATAATGCTATAGTAAACATGAGAGTGTGGGTATCTCTTCAATATCCTGTTTTCATATCCTTGGGATATATACTAGAAACTGGATTGCAAGACAGTATAGAATTCCTAGTCTTAATTTTTTTAAAAAAATTTTTAAGGATTTTATTTATTTATTAGAGAGAGAGAGAGAGAAATAGAGAGACAGCATGAGTGCACAAACTGGGGGGAGGGGCAGAGGGAGAGGGAGAAGCAGACTCTCCGCTGAGCAGGGAGCCCAACATAGGGCTCCATCCCAGGACCCTGGGATCGTGACCTGAGCAGAAGGCAGATGCCCAACCGACTGAGCCACCCAAGTGCCCCTCTATTCTTAATTTTTTGAGGAACCTCTAAACTGTTTTCCATAGTAACTGCACCAATTTATATTCCCACCAAAAATGCACAAAGGTACCCTTTTCTCCACATCTTCACTAACATTTATCTCTTGTCTTTCTTATGATAAAAAACTAAATGTTCTGTACAACAAAGAAAACAATCAACAAAAAGGTAATCTATGGAAGGGAGAAAGTATATGCAAATCATATAACCAATAAGGTGTTCACATCAAAAAGAACTCACAGAAGTTAACAGAAAAGGAAGTCTGAAAAAAGAAGCAGAAAAACTGAATAGACATTTTTTCCAAAGAAGACATAAAAGCATGTACTGCTCCCAGGTAGGTAAACCTGTCTCTTTTAAGAACATGTACAGAACATGTCTCTTTTAAGAACAGGTACATGAAAAGGTACCTGTTGGCTACTTAACCATCAGGGAAATGCAAATCAAAACCACAAGGTATCACCTCAGATCTGCTGGAATGACTATCACCAAAAAGACAAGAGATAACAAGTGTGGGCCAATATTTTATTGTGAAGACCTCTGGGACTACAATTTCCATTTATCACACATCAAGGAAACGTATGCTTTGTTAGAAGCAATAGTCTTAAAAGGAAACTAGACTTTCTTCTATACTGGTATATGAGACTGCAATAAATATTAAATTTGTGTTAGCAGCATTTCATGTTAAATACAAAGAGTCACTGGTTTGTATGACACATTTGGAATCAAGAAGACTATGCAAAAGGATGAGATTATGGAGTGACATTTCTCTTTTCTTTAAAAGTACTTCTCCCTCTCATTAAACATTTGTTTTAGTATTACTGAAATTTTTTTTTTTTACCCACTTTATGAGTAAGGCTGAAAATAAATTATGAATATATGCTTGTTATCCTCTGAGACGTTGGAGAACAGGTAGCATGGATGCGTAATTAACATGACAGGGCCAGGAATTTCACTAATGAGCAGTTCTTAAAAGAGACAGGTTTACCTACCTGGGAGCAGTACCTTGCCTAGTTCCCTTAACACTAATTTCCCCTTAACTCTAATACCTAGAGAAGATAGAAACTTTTAATACCTGGAAATTGATGACCTTATGTTTTCAGGTAATGTTCTAATCATAGTTCTTGAACAGTAACATAGCTATGTTAATGGAAATAATAAAAAATGATTTATTTCTAACTTCAGTTAGGCATGTAACACTCTACAACAGCCCCACATTGCTGGTAACTAGTCAGTTTCTTCTTCTGTTTCCTACAGTGGATCCTAAAACAACAATAAATAAAAAGTCATTTCCATTATTCTTCAGATAGCCTACCCACCTGCCTCTACTTCACTCTCAGTTAAGGATCAAGCTTCCTCCATCTGAGAAAATGGAGACCCACTGTAGAGATCTTTTACTACCCTCTCCTCAACCTTAAAGCTAATTTATATTTGTGCCCGCTCCAGGCCCTTTACAAAGATGTCATCCCACAAGAGCTACTCTCTTCCTTTGCGAAAGAGGCACCTCCAGATCCATCTCTTCCGGGCCCTCTCAGAAAGGTGCTTCATCATTTATATTTTCTTTGATACCTTCATCTTTACCACCACTCCTTCCCATTTAGCCTACACATATGCTCCAACTTCACTTCAATGTAAAAACTTTCCCTTAACCTTCTCCCCTATTAAACCTGTCTCCCTATTGCTTTTCCTAGCCAAAGTTCTTCGAAGAGTAGTCTCAGCTTGGTTTCCTTTTCATGACTTGGCATCCATTCCTCAACCCACTACAATCTATTTTTCACCCCAAGACTCTGCTAAAATTACTCTTGCGAAAGGTCCACATCATTCTTAGGCCCTAATCCAAGGCCTCTTATCAGTTCTTTTTTTCTTATCAGTTCTAAAGTTGCATTTCCCTCTTTTTGGTAACTCTCCAACTACAACTACTACCTACCTGAACAATGATTTTCAAATCCATGCCTCCAGCCATGTCTTGGAGCCAGGGCAGCTCTCTTCTGAGCTCCAGATCTCTAGATCAAATTGACAACTCTACATATCTACACAATCTCTACACACCTCATAATCAACATGTCTCAAATGAATAGAAATATATACTCTCTTTTCAACCTACCTCCTAAATATCTCTTAATTCCCACCCCACTATAACTACCTTGGTGCAAATCCTCGTAACACTCAAATTGCCTCTTCGGGTAGACTGCTATTTTTGCCTCCAATAGTCATTCTTTCCTTCTTGGACATGTAGCTGCCGGGCTACATGTCCCACCCTCTCATGAATTTGTGTGACCATGAAAGCAAGTTCCCAGCAATGGAAAATGAGCAGAACTGGTGGGTGACTTCCAACTTCACTTGTTAAAAGAAAAGCTGCTTGCCTTAAAATGACTCTTCCCGCCTGCTAAAGATGGACACACCAATGACCTAGCTTAACAACAGCAGATGAATGTGTGCACTGTTGGATGATGACATAAAATGGAAGGAACACGCATCCCTGAATAAGCTCATGGAACAGCACTAAAGTACCAACCTGTGATCACCTCACAACTGTTATATGGAGAGAAATAAAGGTCTATCTTACTTAGGTCACTTTATTTTGGATTTTTCTTTCTATGCAGTTAACCCGAAGCCTAACACCCTTCTCCATATAACTCTTAACTGGTCTCCCTATTTCCAGTATTAACTTACATTTCAGTATATTTGCCACATTATTGTCAGTTATCTTTAAAACATAGGATAAATATTAGTCTTCTCCCTAATAACCTTCTATGACTCACAGCCCCAGACATTTTGGCATAGCACAGAAGATGGTAGACAATCTGGCCTTAATATCCTTCTAGCTTCCACCCTTTATGACCCACTCCCATCCCTGACCACACCCCCATTTCCCCACACGGATACTTATAAGCTCCAGCATCATTAGACTTCAGCTTTCTCCCGTGTTAGAGAAAAACAAAACATAATCCAAACTTCTACAAAGTGAGAGAAAAGGTAAGGAAAATTACTTTAAAGTCTGATGAAGCAACCAAAAAAAGTGTGAGGAGACAAAGTATACTTTACAGACAGTCATTAAAATGATAAACCTCAGGGTTTCTTGAAGGAAGCATTTGAAGATGCACTGCCCATTCCATGGGCTAAAATGTCAAAGCACCAACATCCTATTTTAATTATATGGATAAGACAAATTTTTGAGGTAAAATCCATATAACAAATTGTACAGTTCAGTGCCAGTTAGTACATTCATGATGCTGTGCCCCCATCACCTCTAATTCTAGAACATTTTTATCAGCCCTGAAGGAGACCCTATACCCTTAAGCAGTTACTTCCTATTCCCTCCCTCTTCCCCAGCAACCACAAATCTGCTTTGTCTCTATGGTTTTACTTAGTCTGTATATTTCATATAAATGGAATCATATAACGTGAGACCTATTATGTGTGGCTTCTTACATTATAGCATGTTTCTGAGGTGCCTCCTTGTAGCATTTATCAATATGGAGGACAAAAATTTTACAAGCAGCGTTATGCGTAAATGCAACATACTGGAACTAACCTAAATGCTCCCACAAAGGAAAGCGACTGAATTAACTATGGTATGTATATATGATGGAGCACTATGCAGAATGAGAAAGATCTCTAGCAACTAGTGTGGAGTGATTTCTCAGACATGCTGTTAAGTGAAAAGAACAAAATTCAAAGAGGTACCTATAGCATGCTACTTTCATGAAAGAAAAAAAGAAACATTACAACAAGAAAATATGGAAAGGAAAACCTGAGACCAAAGACAGTGGTTAGAATAGGGTAAAAAAGACACAAGTAGAATACTTCCCTAAATATACCTTTTTGTATAGTTCTGCCTTTTAGAATCATGTCTAAGTTTCACATACTTTAAAAACACTCTAGGGGCGCCTGGGTGGCTCAGTGGGTTAAGCCGCTGCCTTCGGCTCAGGTCATGATCTCAGGGTCCTGGGATCGAGCCCCGCATCGGGCTCTCTGCTCAGCAGGGAGCCTGCTTCCTCCTCTCTCTCTGCCTGCCTCTCTGCCTGCTTGTGATCTCTCTCTGTCAAATAAATAAATAAATAAAATCTTTTAAAAAAAAAAACACTCTAAACGAAAATAAAATCAAAGATGAGGGAGGCATCCCCAAATGAATTCAGACGCAAATGAACTTGCCATATGTCATGGGTTGAACTGTGTCCCCCCAAAAGATAGGATGAAGTCTTAACCTCCAATACTTGTGAATGTGACCCTACATGGAAATAGGGTCTTTGTAGTAATCAAGTCAAGATGAGGCCTTTAGGTGTCCTTACATAAGGGGGAAATTTGGACACAGGAAGCACACTGTGTGATGATGAAGGCAGAGACTGGAGCCTTCTACAAACCAAGGAATGCCAAGCACTGCAGGCCATCCCCAGAAGCTGGAGGAGAAGCATGGAACATACCCTCCCTCAAGCTCTCAGAAAGAACCAACTCTACTGACATCTTGATTTCCAACTTCCAACCTCCCAGAACTGTGAAAGAATAAATATCTATTGCTTTAAGCCACCCAGTCTGTGGTATTTTGTTATGGTTGCCCTAGGAAACTAATACACCATAGAGATAGCAAATGAATAACATAAACACTTTTGAGAGGGTAAGGGAGGTGGGGAACCAGACATTAGAACAGTGTATGTTCTAAAGATAAACAGAACTCTAAACAATGATCTTTAGTTAGTAGCTGATTTCTCACAGAGGCATGGATTAACAATTCTGAAATTACTTTTATATTCAAGATAAAGCAAAGAGGGACGCCTGGGTGGCTCAGTTGGTTAAGCCGCTGCCTTCGGCTCAGGTCATGATCCCAGCGTCCTGGGATCGAGTCCCGCATCGGGCTCCTTGTTCTGTGGGGAGCCTGCTTCTCCCTCTGCCTCTGCCTGCCACTCTGTCTGCCTGTGCTCGCTCTCGCTCTCTCTGACAAATAAATAAATAAAATATTAAAAAAAAAAAAAAAAGATAAAGCAAAGAAATAGCCAGTATATTGTGGCTAATGGAAACTAAGCTCTTCCCTATTAGAGAAGAGAGTTACAAATATGAAAAAGAGAGAATGAACCCTGTTGTTAGACTAGTATTGGTTTTAGACAGTGAGATGGGTAGAGGCGCAGGGGAGGTGTGGGTAAATGTGTATTTACGTGTGCACATACATGGTATTTCCATCCCTAAGGCAGCCTAATAACAAGGATGCTTCAGCAGCAAGAACTGCACCTAGAAACCAAAACAAAGGCTCAAGAACTCATTCAGATTAAAGGAAACTCAAGAGACTGAATGCAACACATGATCTTGGATTTTCTTTTGCCTTTAAAGGGTATTATTGCGGCAACTGACAAAATCTGAGTAAGGTCTGTGGGTTACATAATAACATCGCCATCAGCATTAATTTCCAGACTTTGATCATAGTACTGTTAAGTAAGACAATGACATTTTATTGTTAAAGGAAATACACACTAAAGTATTCATGGGAAGATGGTATCTTTTAGTGTAGGAAAGAATAAAGTAAACATAATAAATCAAGTACTGAGAAATCTAGGTGAAATACTGAAATTCTTTGTACTATTCTTTCAACTTTTCTCTAAAGTCTACAATTACCTTAAAAATGCAAAAACTTAAATTTAATTAAAAATTAAAAATAAATGAATATGGGTTCTACAGTAGAGAGGCAAACTTTCAAAGAGCATTGCTGGAGAACCAGGAATTATTCTGAACATCCCATGAAGCATCTGTAGGCAATACACGTAACAGCATAGGCTCTAGAAAAAACGTAAACCTGGATTTGAATTTGCTCCACTGTTACATAGTCCTAAGGCAAATTATTTAATCTTTCCGTGCCTCTGTTCTACATCTGTGGGATGGGGATGATAATACCTTACCTACTGCAAGGTGTTATTGTGAGGACTGAGACAATGCATATGAAGAATATGGAGTCTGACATGCAGCCCTAAGCAAATGTTCGAAAAGTGGCTTCTGTGACTTTTATCACCATTATTGTTATTGTTACGTGGATATGTGAATCTCAGGGAAAAAATTCCACCATCTGAAAAAAACACTAATAAGAAAGTAAATTCCTGTTAAATCAAGTTCTGCACATCATCGTTTCCTAGATTTCTGGGCCCGCTTGAATTATGCTGTCAAATTCTCCCTGTACCTCCTCTGACACAGAAAAAACAAACCCAGTATGACAGTTGTGTTTTCCCTGCCAGCATTTCAGAGCCTATCCATGCTACTTAGATGATACAGACTTAATTCTAAGACTATGTACATACTGAAGATCTAGATCAAACACAGAAAAAGACAGATCTGAAACAATCAAAGAAAAAAAGAGACAAACCAAAAAGCACTCTCATCTACAGAAAACAAACTGATGGCTACAAGTGGCAGTGGGTGGAAGACGGGTGAAATAGGTTAAGAGGATTAAGAGAAGAATATGCTTATCATGATAAGCAGTGGGTAATGTACAGAATTTCTGAATCACTATATTGTACACCAGAAATTAGTATAACTCTGTATGTTATAATATACTGAGATTAAAATTTTAAAAAAGGACCAACTGGCTTGTCATGAGATTGTTTTCATTTTATCTTACAAATAATCAAAGCTTTTCTCCATTTTCTCCAGAAACTAGAATGGGCAGCCTACAAAAGGCTAGAACACTACCTACAATAGAACACTACAATTCTAGCAATTGAACTCGTGTTTTTCCTTTACCCAAAAACCAGGTTTTGTGGCTGACAAATTACTCACTGCACCAACCACCAGTTTGGACCACCTCTGTGAGGACCTGGGGATACCCTTGGAGCCCTGCCCACTCAAGCGCATCCTTATTTATTCTTTGCAATGCTTGTTCCCTGGCTCAGTGATAGGCAAGCAAATTAAGCTGATCTCAGTAGTATGTATCCTTGCCAACCTCTGAACTCCAACCAGCCCTTTACGGTCTACATAATTGTGTGTGTCCCTATATGTATATGTACATATAGATGTATGTATATAAACATACAAGAAAATCTGGAGAAAAATCACCAGAAGTTGACAGTGTTCATATAGCTGGTAGAATGATGATGTTTAGTTTCCTTTTTATTTAATTGTATTTTTCTTACTTTTATTATAATGACCAAACATAATCTTTGCTATTTAAGTTTTAAAATGTTATAAACTAATAATATACTATATGTTAACTAACTGGAATTCAAATAAAAACTTAAAAATTATATTCTGTTGGTTAATTAAAGGATGACTGGGAAAACCAAATATAAATTAAAACTACATGGGGGCATCTGCCTGGCTCAGTCAGTGGAGCATGCAACTCTTGACCTCAGGGTGGTAAGTTGGAGCCCCATGCTGGGTGTAGAGATCATTTAAAATAAAATAAAATCTCTTTTAAAAAATTAATTTATTTATTTGACAGAGATCACAAGCAGGCAGAGAGGCAGGCAGAGAGAGAGGAGAAAGCAGGCTCCCCTCAGAGCAGAGAGCCCAATGTGGGGCTTGATCCCAGGACTCTGGGATCATAACCTGAGCCGAAGGCAGAGGCTTTAACCCACTGAGCCACCCAGGCACCCCTAAAATAAAAATCTTTAAAATAAATAAATAAATAAATAAATAAAGCCATATGAGTAAGACTGGAAGTTCCAGTGACATATGCAGACTAAATTCACATTTTTTTTAAAGAATTTTTTTTTTAAAGATTTTTTTAAAAATTTATTTGACAGATCACAAGTAGGCAGAGAAGCAGGCAGAGGGAGAGAGGAGGAGGAGGCAGGCTCCCTCCTGAGCAGAGAGCCTGATGCGGGACTCGATCCCAGGACCCTGAGATCATGACCTGAGCCGAAGGCAGAGGATTTAACCACTGAGCCACCCAGGCGCCCCTAAATTCACATTTAAACAAAGAATCTGTCCTCATGTCTGAATAAGTTTTAATTTAGCTTTAGGTTCAAATTAGGTATCAGTTGTTAAGAAAAAAAAAAAAGGAACAAAATAACAAACTTTAGATGCAAATTCATTACATCACACTTAAAGTATTTCAGATTTGGTTTTTGTTTTTGAGAAAGTTGTAGACTGGCCATCATGAAGTTGTCTCCCTTCACCACATTCCAAATCAAATCTGAATCTTATCAATCCTCTGAGGCTAACTACCAATTCAGAGAAGAACATAGTAAATAACACCACAAGGAGGCAATTAGCGAAACCCAAACCAACAGGATAATTCTACACAACAAATAACCAAGTTTCCTCAACAAAAAACTTCAAGGAAAAAGAAGAGATATAAAAAACAAAAAAGAGGATAAAAAGAAGGAACCTACAAACATAAAAGAAATTTGAGACACATCGAATAACTGCAGTAAGTGGAACTTACTTGTTGCTCGGAAGCTATATTAATACTGTTGAGAGAGAACAATGGAATATGGTATGTATTTTTATCATTTGTTACAGCATATTTTAAAATCACATAATTCATCCAGATTGAGTGTACAATTCAACAGGTTTTTTTTTTTTAGTAACTTACCAAGTAGTGCCACCATCACTGTAAACCAGTTATAGAATATTACCCCAGTAAGATCCCACATGTCCATTAACTGTTAATCACTACATTCTCCCACACCAGTCCACTAATCCACTTTCGGACTCTATAGATTTGCATCTTCTGAACATTTCACATAAATACATTCACACAGTATGCAGTCTCTCGTGTCTGGCTCCTCTCACATAGCACATTTTTAGGTTCATTTATGTCACTGCATCCATCAGCAGTTTGTTTCTTTTCATTGCTGAATAAAATATTCCACTGTGTGAACGTATTTTGTCTTTTCATTTACCAGTTGACAGGCAGTTGTTTCCAACGCCAGACTATCACGAATAATGCTGGTGTACGAAAGCCGTGTGTGCAGATGCACAAGAGTGGAACTGCTGGGTCACTATGGCAAATTAGTGTTTAACTTTTTAAGTGAAGGCCAAACTGTTTTTCCAAAGTAGATGTACCATTTTATGCTCTTATAAGAGTTCCTGCTCGTGGTTATACTTTCAGTTGTTATCTTTAAGCCATACATGCTGGAAGATTAAGGGCTGAAATGATAGGATATTTGGGATCGGATTCAAAATTACAAGTGGGGGAAGGAGGGTAGTAAGTATAGATCAAACAAGGTTGGTCATAGTTTGAAAACTATAATACTGTTAGTAGTAAGTTACTTACTATAGTACTTTGTTCCAGGCACTATTTTAAGGCCTTTAGCTATATTAGCTCACTTAATTCCTATGATAACCTTCAAGAGGAAGCTACTATTATTACTTCCACTTGAGAGAATCAGACAGGTTAAACGATGTGGTCAACCCAGGACTACAGTCAACGTATCAGAGCTTCAGACTCATGCTCTTTACCACCAGGCTGTATACTCCAAGCTTACCAACAAGTGATATGTGACATTAAAACAAAGAAATTAAATGCTAAAAATCAGGTGGCTTCGATGAAGAGTTAAGCAGGGAATCCAATGTTAACTAAATTTAAGGATATATCTCATAGCATATATTGAATAATACCCCTGTTATCTCTGATGGTAGAATATTATTTTTCTTCTTTTTTTAATTATATTTTTACTTTTATAACAATAATCAATAAATGCATGAGAGTTTCAAGATTAACATCATACCAACACAAACACTGCATTAATCAGAAAACAAATGACTTGATGAACAGTAAGATTTTTCAAGTTCCTAATTTTTTAAAGGAAACATTAAGAGGTGCTGAACGAGTACTATACACCAGAACAAAGTTCAGTGCTATGGACACAAACTTGGTGAAAGCCTAGAAACAAAGAAAGGCAGTTCTAGAATGATAATACAGCGGCGGTGCATGCTACAAGGGAGCTGTTCCTGCAGAAGAGTCCTCTTACTCAGACCAGGGGCAGGGAAGACCTGAAGAAGAAGGCACCAAACTGACTTGAAGGAATGGTGTATGTATAAACTACTTCTAGTTAGAGACAATTTCATCAAATAACATAGCCACTTCTCAAAGATTACAAATGAAGGCCCTACTTCAAATGCCAAATCGTATTTCTTTTTTTTTTTTAACCTCAGATTTCACCAACTTCACATACAAATAGCCAACAGACACATGAACACATGCTCAACATCACTCAGCATCAGGGAAATACAAATCAAAACCACAGGGAGACAGAATTGCTAAAATGAACAAATCAGGAAACAACAGATGTTGGCGAGGATGTGGAGAAAGGGGAACAACTCCTACACTGTTGGTGGGAATGCAAGCTGGTGCAACCACTCTGGAAAACAGCATGGAAGTTCCTCAAAAAGTTGAAAATAGAACTACCCTATGATCCAGCAATTGCACTACTGGGTATTTACCCTAAAGATACAAACGTAGTGATCTGAAGGGGCACGTGCACCCGAACGTTTATAGCAGCAATGTCCACAACAGCCAAACTATGGAAAGAGCCCAGATGTTCATCAACAGATGAATGGATAAAGAAGAGGTGGTATAGATATACAATGGAATACTATGCAGCCATCAAAAAATTGAAATCTTGCCTTTGCGACAATGTGGATAGAACTAGAGGGTATTATGCTAAGCAAAATAAGTCAATTGGAGAAAGACAATTGTATGATCTCACTCATATAGAATTTAAGAAATAAAACAGAGGATCATGGGGGAAGAGAGGAGAAAATAAAACAAGATGAAATCAGAGAGTGAGACAAACCATAAGAGACTCTTAATCATAGGAAACAAACTGAGGGTTGCTGGCTGGCAGGGGGTGGTAACTGGGTGCTGGACATTAAAGGAGGGCATGTGATATAATCAGCACTGGGTATTATATAAGACTGATGAATCACTGATCTCTACCTCTGAAACTAATAATACATTATATGTTAATTAACTGAATTTAAATAAAACCCTCAAATCTTCCTTTTTTTTTTAACCTCAGATTTCACCAACTTCAAATATCCTTTAAAACATAGGAGATTCAAAGAAAAACCTGTCTTATAAGTGTTAATTGTACTATACAAAATCTGTAAATATGTATAACTGAGGAAGTATTTTTTCTATTCATTATATCTGAGTGTGATCTGGTCATAGTCTGTCAACAAATCCTTAAATTTCATCTTAATGGCACTTCTAAAAAGTCTACTGATGATGTAAACCAGGGGCGGGCAAACAGCTGCAGGTGGCCTGGTTTGCTAAGAATGGTTTCTCAGCTAAGAATTTTTTTTTTTTTTTAATTTTAGAGAGAAAAAGGAGAGAGATGGGGAGGGAAGAGGGAAAACTGTATGCAGAGACCACATGTGGCCCACAAAGCCTAAAATATTTTACTGTCTGGACTTTTCAGAAAAAATTGCCCACCTTTAAAAACAAACAAAAAAACAAACTATGGAATGGGTTTCTGCTCACACCAAGGATAAAACCTGTTTTACCAAATCCGTGTATCATCAGTTTGGAGCGGAGGAAGCCATCAGAAAGGCACTACCACCACTGTGGAACTCAGTCTAGGCACTAGCACAACCACTTGCTTGTGGTCAGAACGAGAGAAAGGACTTTTAAGAGAGAGTAAACAAGACTATGGTAGTTACTCAGAAAGACATTGCAAGGGGTGGGGGATTTCAGAGAGAAAATATAGGTAATGGGGCGCCTGAGTGGCTCAGTCGGTTAAGCATCTGCCTTTGGCTCAGGTCATGATCCCAGGGTGCTAGGACTGAGCCCCATGTCGGACTCCCTGCTCAGCAGGAAACCTGCTTCTCTCTCTCCCACACCCCCGTTTGTGTTCCCTCTCTTGCTGTATGTCTCTCTCTGTCAAATAAATAAAATCCTTAAAAAAAAAAAAAAAGAAAGAAAGAAAATGTAGGTGAAGCAGGGAAAAAAGAGTCATCCTAGAGGCTCTACAATAAGCTGCTTAAGTTGGAAGGTAACTACAATACCGTATTAATGAACCATAAAATGTGAAGGCTAGGTCTACTGAGAAAACTGAGGCTCTGAAAAGTTACTGGACCAAGTGCACACAGCAAGAATGTGGGACACACAAAGCACTGGGCTCCAAGCACCCCAATCTCAGTTCAACTCTTTCCCGTGCATCACACTGCCCTCACCACAGGACAGGGTTTATCTGGAAAAACAACACTAGTGACTGGTGACAAGTTAGCTCAATTGAGTTCAGAAGGAATAAAGATGTTTCACAAGGTTGCCTCCCTCCCCCAGTTAAGAGTTATTTCTCAAGGAAGAACTGGGCCATGTGTCTATAGGTCTTGAAGAGGAGGAGGAAAGACCAAACCCAGTCTATTTTCCAGATGTTAAGAACAATCAGAGAAAAAAAAAAGAGAGGAAAAAAAAAAAGAGGGGGGGGAGAACAATCAGAGAATGCTGACCAATCATTTAAATCAGCTTTAAAGTTATCCAGTGCTTATGGCAATAAGAAACATTAAATTTCAATTTACCTGGTTCCAATTTTATTACTTTAATTGCTGCCAATTCACCAGTGTTAACATTCCGTGCCTAAAAGAGAAGAAAAGATAACTGTGAAAAAGAGCTTTCATAAAAAACTTTATGAAATGTAATTTTAGTTTATTGTTTATTTTCAGTTATACAGAAACATTTTTTTAAAGCAAGAATTGCAGATGGGTTTTCTATTACAAAATAGACAGTATATTTTTCACAATGAATGTCAACATTAATTCAACTGTAAATTTAATAATGGTAATAATAAGTTAACACACAGAGAGACTTCTGTATGTGCCAGGCACTGTTCTAAATGTTTTAAAGTAATGCATTTCTCCCCACGACAATCTTATGAGGTAGGTACAACTATTATATCCATGTTGCAGGTGAGGAAACTGAAGCACAGGGAAGTTAAAAAAACTTGCCAAGGCCATAATGCTAGTAAGTGATAGCAGCAAGATTCCAACCCAACAAGCCTGACTTCAGAGTCTGAGCTTTTAAGCATTATACTCTACCCATGCATTCAAAGGTGAGGTAAATTTTTGAATTAACTAGCCTTAAACTTTTAAACTTAAAAATCTTAGAATGTGGGGGGCGCTTGGGTGTCTCAGTTGGTTAAGTATCTGCCCTCAGCTCAGGTCATGATCCCAGGGTCCTGGGATTGAGACCCGCATAAGGCTCCCTGCTCAGTGGGAGTATGCTTCCCACCCACCCCCGCCCCTCCCCACTCTCCTGCGTGCGTATGCTCTCTCTTTCTCTCTCTCAAACAGATAAATAAAATCTTTAAAAAAAAATCAATTCATAATATTTGATTGCTGGTATTTACAACTGTAATTATGTATAAGTAAGCAGAAGCCATCTTTTCAATTTGTATGAATATGGCAGTAGCTGTCAACTTAAAATGTTTTACAGTTGGATCAGAACTTCCAAAATGCTTCAGACCATTATACCTGTTACATAATATTTAAACTGCTAATTGAAACTTGATTTTCATATCAAGCAATGAAGATCAGTATGTACAATTCCCTGATCACAGAAAGATACAGTCCTGTGGGCAGAATTACTCTTAGTCACAATACTTTTTTTTTTTTTTTTAAGTTATCCCTACACCCAACATGGGGCTTGAACTCAAAACCCCAAGATCAAGAGTTGCACACTCCACGGACTGGGCCAGCCAGGCACCCCACAATACTCTTATTAAAGGATTGGTGAAGATCAGTGAATCACCCACAAGGAATGGTAACAGCATTAACAGTGGAATCCTTCTAAGAATATCAGAGCATTAAAAACATCATATAGCAATCTAGGAAGGTAGATATGGGACAGAGCTACTGCTGCAATATAAAATTTAACTTTTTAACTCAAAGATCAACGAAGGTGTTTTTTTTTAAAGATTTTATTTATTTATTTGACAGAAAGACAGCAAGAGAGGGAAACACAAGCCAGGGGAGAGGGCAAGGGAGAAGCAGGCTTCCTGCTGATCAGGGAACCAAATGCAGGGCTTGATCCCAGGATTCTGGGATCATGACCTGAGCAAAGGCAGAAGCTTAGCAGCTGAGGCTGAGCCACCCAGGCGTCCCCAAGAATAAAGGTATTAAAAGTTCTCCACCGGGGCGCCTGGGTGGCTCAGTGGGTTAAAGCCTCTGCCTTTGGCTCAGGTCATGATCTCAGAGTCCTGGGATTGAGCCCCACCATCGGGCTCTCTACTCAGGGGGGAGCCTGCTTCCTCCTCTCTCTCTGCCTGCCTCTCTGCCTACTTGTGATCTCTGTCAAATAAATAAATAAAATCTTTAAAAAAAAAAAAAAAAGTTCTCCACCAAATCGAGTTGCCTGGCTGGCTCAGTCAGAAGAACATGTGACTCATATCTTGGGGTTGTGAGTTCTAGCCCCACAGTGGGAGAGTACTTAAATATATTTTTTTAAAAGATCTCCCCATACAAATTAAGAAAAAAAATGTAAATTAAATTGGCAGGGAAAATTCATTCCTTCTGAAAGAAATTCCCATAACCAATGAATGTTTATCATGGCCAACTTATTACTGGCAGTACAAAACAGGTTTGAACAGTTAATTCCAACTAAACTTAATTTCTATTACATATTTCAGGGGCACCTGGGTGGCTCAGTCCTTTAAGTGTCTGCCTTCAGCTGAGGTCATGATCCTGGTGTCCTGGGATCAAGCCCTGCATCAGGCTCCCTGCTCAGTGGAGAGCCTGCTTCTCCCTCTGCCTACCCCCTGCTTGTGCTCCTCCTCTCTCTCACTTGATGTCAAATAAATAAAATCTCTAAACATAAATAAATAAATATGTATTTCAAATATAGTGCCAGATAAGTATTCATTCCATTCCCTAGGATAAGAAGACACACACACACACACACACACACACACACACACACACACGATGAAAGAGAAATAAAATCAGAACATCATTCTGGGAGCATTTTGTGAAAAGGGGGACAGAGTGTACCTGTAAAATATTCAGGCATATCACATAAACATGATTCACAAATCTCAAACACTATCACAACTGCTTGCCTCTCCTTACACTTCATGCATGTACTTTGACGTCTAGATGCTCTGTCTTCTAACCCTCATCTTTTTTAGTACTTGTCCAAATAAAGTAAGATGCTACTCTCCCCAATTCTCAATTCTCCACTTAAAAATCTTGCCATGGTTTTGTTTTCTGTTTACTGAAAAGAAGTTCAGAGTATGGCTGATTCCACTATCGAAGAGCAGAGATAAGATGAACTCCAAGAAAGCCAGGATGATTTTTTTCTAGCTGAAATTTGGCTCCTAATTGACCACAAGAGGGCACTACGGACAACGCAAGTTACACAAAGTGTCCAAAATGGCTACTATACACAATGTACTACTCTTCTAAAAATAGATTTACTAATAGTTAACACCAGCACATATTTAACAGAAAAACTGTGAAAGTAAGAAACTTATCAGTAGCACTTATCAGACTAATGTCATATTTACTACTATAGGCTTGACTTACAATTTTTCAAAATTTAAATCAGTCCAGAATTTTTTTTAGTCCAGAATTTTCTTAAAGATAACAAGAGTTTTTAAACTTACAATTTTGTAGCATGAACAAAAAGCCAAAACAACCAAAATAATTACTAATCTTTTTTACCTAGTGAAATATTTTCCAATATGTAACTTATTTGACAGAATTAAGATAATTCATAAAAAGGGAAGAAAAACGATAAAAACCCCAAGCAAGTTGAATTTCTGAGCTTTCCTGCATCAATATCCTTGTTAATGAAAAGTCTTATACACTTTTTTTTTTAAAGATTTATTTATTTATTTATTTGACAGAGATCTAAAGTAGGCAGAGAGGCAGGCAGAGAGAGAGGAGGCAGTAGGCTCCTTGCTGAGCAGAGAGCCCGATGCGGGCCTCGATCCCAGAATCCTGAGATCATGACCTGAGCTTAAGGCAGAGGCTTAACCCACTGAGCCACCCAGGCGCCTCCACTTTTTTTTAATTTTTTTTTTTTAAGATTTTACTTTTTATGTATTCAGAGAGTGAGAGAGAGAGTGTGTGGTAAGGGGCAGGAGGGAGAGCAAGAGGGAATTTCCACCACGCTCCCTGCTGAGTGTGGGTTCTGACACAGGGCTCAATCTCATAACCCTGAGAGATCAAGACCTGAGCCAAAATCAACAGTCGGATGCATAACTCAGTTACCCAGGAGCCCCCTAAAGAAAAGTCTTTAAAGCATTATGATTCATAAGAATCTTGGTATTTTGGCTAAACCATATTTTGCTGTCTCTAAATTTAACGGTCAAGATTACTCACTGAGATAAACATAAAAATAGTGTCTCCTATGCTCTGCAACTACTATTCGTTTTTTATGATTTTATTTATTTGAGAGAGAGAGAGAGGTGAGGGACAGAGAGAGAAGCGGACTCCCTGCTAATAAGCAAGGAGCCTGATGCGGAGCTCAATCCCAAGACTCCAGGATCAAGACCCGAGCAGAAGGCAGAGGCTTAACCGTCCTGATCCACCCTGCAACTACTATTCTCTTAGCCATCACCTAGAGCAATTTGTTAGTAAGAAAATGAGACCAAGGTAAATAATCTAAAATATTGCCACGTTTAAAGTTAAAAAAATTTTAAGATTTCTTAAGATTTATTTGAGAGAGAGCGTGCACAGGCAGCGTAGAAAGCACACAGGGAAAGTCTTAAGCAGACTCCGTGTGAGTACACATCCCAACACGGTGCTTTATCTCCCAACCCTGAGATCAGAACCTCAGCTGAAACCACGAGTCAGACGCTTAACTGACTGTGTCACCAGGTGCCAATAAAGTTAAAATTCAGTATCAATAACATAAAATTCTCAGACTTGCTCAGGGCAGAAAACTAAGGATAAATATTCTAAGCATCTAGACCTCTGAGCCTTCTGCCACCTCACTGGTTTCACCAGTGGTTCTTGACTTGCTCTGAAAATGATATTCAGATCATGTCACTCTTAATCTGAAAACTCTTCAGGAATATACATCATTGCTTTAAAGACAAAATTAAAATTCCTTGTCAGAGAATTTAAATTTTTCACTAAATATATAGCACTTTTCATAATAGCTTTTATTGAGATATAATTCACATACCATAAAATTCACCCTTTCAATGCATACAATTCAGTGGTTTTAGTATATTCACCGTTACGTAACCATCACTACTAACTAACTCTGGGACATTGCATCACTCCAAAAAGAAAGCCCAGATCCCTCAGCAGTCACTCCCTATTCCACCCCCTCCCACTCCCTGAGAACTACTGGTCTGCTTTCTACTTCTATGGCTATGGCTATTATGGACATTTCATATAAATAGGATCATACAAGAATGTGGTCCTCTGTGACTGGCTTCTCTCACCCAGCATGACATTTTCGGGTTCATCCACACTGTAGCATGTGTCAGTACTCGACTCCTTTTGTTTCTGAATAATAATCAATTGTATGGAAATACCATACTCTTTTTATCCATTTATCAGCAGAAAGATATTTAGGTTTTTTCCACGTTTTAGCTATTAAGAATAATGCTTCTATGAACATGGGTGTACACATTTTTTTTTTAAAGATTTTATCTGAGAGACAGTGCAAGCATGAGTGGGGTGGGGGTGGGGAGGTAGGGGCAGGAAGAGGGAGAAGCGGGCAGCCTGATGCACCGTTGTGGGGCTTGATCTCAGGGTCCTGGGATCATGATCTGAGCCAAAGGCAGACACTTAACTGACTGAGCCACCCAGCAGCCCTTAGTGTACTCATTTTTATTTTCAATTCTCTTGGGTACAGACAGACCTAAGAGTAGAACCACCAAATCACATGGTAACTCTACGTTTGGCTTTTGAAGAAGTGTCAAATTTTTCTCCAAAGTGGCTGCACCATTTTATATTATTACCACCAATATAGGAGGGTTCCAATTTCTCTGCATCCTTGCCCATGTTTGCTGTTATGGTTTTTATTTTAGCTGCTCTAGTGGATGTGAAGTGGTATCTCTCACTGTGGGCTGACCTGCACTTCACTAATGACTAATGATGTTGAGCATCTTTTCATCTGCTCATTGGCCATCTGAATATTTTCTTTCGAAAAACGTCATATTCACCTCTTTGCTCATTTTTGTGTTATCAATGACTTAGAAGAATTCTTTATAGATCCTAACATGTCTCTTATCAGTTACATGATTTGCAAATATTTAATACCATGCTACGGACTGTCCTCATTTCCTTGTTGGTATTCTTGGAAGCACAAAAGTTTTTAATTTTAATCAAGTCCAATTTGTCTATTTTGTGTCGCTTTGCTCGTTATATTACAGCTAAGAAACCAATGCCTAACCCAAGGTCACAAAGATTTTTGTCCTGTTTTCTTCTAAGCATTTTATAATTTTAGCTCTTTCATTTAGGTCTATGATCTATTTTGAGTGAATTTTTATATAGTGTCCAGAGGACTCCAATTTCATTCTTTTGCATGTAGCTATCTAGATGAAAAACACAGCATTTCAACAATAAAACTTTTCACTATCTTGCCCCAGTCTGTCTTTCCAGTCACTTCTTAATTTGCACTTTATGCTGCACCCAAACTAAACAAATTGCCATTTCCCAAAACTAGCCACACGTTTGCTCTTTGGAACATACTGCCCAGACAAACACACCAACTCCTTCCTGGGCCTAACTCCCAGATAATCCTTTAAAGCACAACTCAGGTTACTATCACTTCCCACAAGCCTTTTCCCTATTGCTACTCTGGCTTAGGCATCGCACATCCACACACTCCCATTGATCCTGGGTAACCTTTCCCAAATAGGAGTGGGCCTGGGTAAGAAAGTCCTGCGTATGTAGAACTGGTCTCAGTTTAGAGGGGCTCTTGCAAACCATTATGATTCAAAGCTAAGAAGTCAGTTCGGTTCAGTCAGCCCTTTAGAAGCCATTCATATTAGAACTCATTTGGGAAAGAATTTTTCCAAGATGATTTCATGCTGACTACTGCATTATCTCAAACTATCAGAAAAGTATTTCTTCAGTGTGAAAGTGGGAGTAAATAACATCATCAAGAAGCAATTATTAAAAGGCAAAAATTGTGCTACCGTACAATATAAAGTGAGTTAGAGACAGTCACTACCAATAAAATAATCAATTATGTACCAAACACCCTCACGTACTCAAAGCTTACTACTTAGAAGGGTCTGTGCAACACTAATATGAAGAAAGGTTCAGAAATGAAAGTGAAGATACACAAAGTTTAGTCCCGGCTCTGCCAGTAACTAGCAGTAGGAGCTCAGCAAGTAATTTCCCTTCTGTCTTCTTCCCAATTCCTTCCCCCCAACTTAAAAACAAGAAAGTAAAAAAGACTATTTCTAATGTTCCTAATTCTGAAAGTCAGTGTTTATATCAAATCATGTAAGTCTAAATTAACAGATTCCAAATACTAAACCAGCTGGTTAGTTATATAAGAATCACATTAGGAGTTTAAAAACAAAAGAGTAACAAAAAAACACCACCACTGATTTTCAACCAACAGATTTAAGACAGGAACCATGTATCTGTATTTAAAGCTACTGATGTGTTTCTGATGTTTAGTCAGGTTTGGGGACCTGATGTAAGGCACTATGCCATTTGAGGTTTATAAAATATAAATACCAACTTCTAAGTCTGAAAAGAGTGTTACAGGGATGGCTTTATGAAGGAGATTACCATTTAAGCAAATGTTTGAAAGATGGACTGGATTACAACAAACATAGAAGAGCAATGGGAAAGAGCAAAGAAAGAAAAGCACGAGCAAAGGCACAGGGACAGAAAACACAGGCTATTTTGAGTGTATATGATGGGCCAAGCCTCAGGGTGCCTCCCATATAAATACTCCCTTTCAGAGGGAAATGGGTAACCCATAGCCCCTGCTGAAGGAATAGTCTGGATTGCTTTTCCACAGTTACTTGAACTGGGTGTGAGCCTACCACAATGGCAACTAAATATACAGGAAGACTGATCCAGTGACCTCCGTCCCTCATTTGCTCAGGACATTCCTAGTTTATGCCTACTGTCCTAGTGGAATTCTAACAGTGCCTACTCATTCTCGTTCCTAAAATTAAATTTTTATTTAATTTGGATGATAAAGCATAAAGTCACTCTACCAGTAAACCCTGAGCTGACACGAAAAAGATATAGGCCAGATTCTCTAAAATAGGGGTCAGCAAACATGTCCATTCTCTTAAATTCCAGTATAGTTAATACACAGTGTTACATCAGTTTCAGGTGTACAACACAGTGACCTGACACTTCTATACATCATTCAGTGCTTTTCACTGATAAATATACTCTTAATTCCCTTCACCCATCCCTGCCCCACACCTCCCCTCTGGTAATCATCCCTTGGTTTTCTATAGTTAAGAGTCTGGTTTTTTAGGGGCGCCTGGGTGGCTCAGTGGTTTAAGCCGCTGCCTTCAGCTCAGGTCATGATCTCAGGGTCCTGGGATCGAGTCCTACATCGGGCTCTCTGCTAGGCGGGGAGTCTGCTTCCCTCTCACTCTCTCTGCCTGCCTCTCTGCCTACTTGTGATCTCTGTCAAATAAATAAATAAAATCTTATAAAATTTTTTAAAAAAAGAGTCTGGTTTTCTAATTTGAGATAGATGTTTTTTATAAAGTTTTGCTGGAACACAGCCATGTTCATTTGTTTAAGTACAGTTTATGGCTGCTTTCACAATACAATGGCTGAGTAGCTGAGATGGAGACCATATGCAGTACCTGTAATTATTTACTTGGATGGAGATGGAGACCATATGTAGTACCTGTATTTAGTATGTGGCTCTTTAGAGAAAAAACTGGCTGACCCCCACTCTAAAACAGCATTGTCCAAGAGAACTTTCTGCACTGATGGACCTGTTTTATATCCACACTGTACAACAGAGTAGCCCCATGCCACATGTAGCTATCTATCAACTGAAATATGGCTAGTACAGCTGAAGAACAGAAGTTTGTGTATGCAATAAAATATTTAAATTGGGGAGTTTTCTTTTTTTTTGATATATAACTACGCTTAAAATTTATTAGTTTTAGGTGTACAACATAATTTGATATATGTATATACTGCAAAATGATGACCACAATAAGTTTAGGTAACATCTATGACCACACATGCTTAAAAATTCTTTTTCCTTGTGATGAGAACTTTTAAGATCTATTCTCTCAGCATCTTTCAAATATACAATATAGTGTTGTTATGATTGGAGTCACCATGCTGTACATTACCACCCATGATCTATTTAGCCTATAACTGGAAAAAAATCAACTTTAGGGGTGCCTAGGTGACTCAGTGGGTTAATGCCTCTGCCTTCTGCTCAGGTCATGATCCCGGGGTCCTGGGATCGAGCCCCACATCGGGCCCTCTGCTCAGCAGGGAGCCTGCTTCCCTTCCTCTCTCTCTGCCTGCCTCTCTGCCTACTTGCGATCTCTGTCTGTCAAATAAATAAATAAAATCTTTAAAAAAAAATCAACTTAAAAAAAAAAAGTTCTGGTAGTTTTAACACATGTACAGATTTGGGTAACCACCATCACCAGCGAGAAGCAGAAAAGTTTCATTATTGCAAAAACTCCCTTGGAAGTTACATCCTTGCCTTACCTTAACCCCTGGCAACCACTGAACTGGATCTTTGCCACTAGAGTTTTGTCTTTTCAAGAAGTTCATATAAATTAAATCATTCATTATATAACTTTTTGAGATTATCTCCTTTCATCAGGTGGCTGCATTTACCATCAGTTTATTCCTTCTCATGGTTGAACAGTATTCCACTGTATGGATATACCACTGTTTATCCACTACCAGTAGAAGGACAGACTAGTTGCTTTTAGTTATTGGCAAATATGAATCAAGTTGCTATGAACATCTGAGTCCAGGTTACAAAAATACCCAGGAGTGAAACTGGGTCTTATGACAGGCATATGTTTAACTTTGTAAAAAACTATCATTCTTTCTATAGTAGCTGTACCACTGCTCATGTCCAGCAGCAGTGTATGACAGTCCCAGCTGTTCTGCATCCTTGCCAGTCACTGGTATTGTACTTTCCATTTTGGCCATTCTACCACGTGTATGATAGTATCTCGTGGCATTTTGCATTTCCCTAATAGCTAATGATGTCAAACATCTATTCATATGCTCATTTGCTATTGTTTGGTGAAATGAGTTTTGGTCTTTTTTCTATGTTTTAATTGAGATATTTATTTTCTTACGGTTGAGTTTTGAGAGTTCTTTATATATTCCAGATCCAAGTTCTTTATCAATTTGCAAATTTGCAAATTTATTTTTGCAAATATATTTTTTCTCCAGCCTATAGCTCGTCTTTTCATTCTCTTAATAGCGTCATTCCCAGAGTGTTATGGGCTGAATTGTGTGCACTCATTCATAAAATTCATTTAATGCCCCCAGTACCTTAGAATGTAACTGTATTTGGAGATAGGCTTTTTAAAGAGGTAATTAAGGTTAAATGAAACGAAAAGAGCGGGGAGGGGGTCCTCTAATCCAGTAGGGCTAGTGTTCTTGTAAGAAAAGGAAGGGATCCACAGATGTGCACACACAGAGAAAAGACCATGTGAGAACACAGAAAGACAGGAGTCACCGGCAATCCATGGAGAGCGCTTCAGGAGTAACCAACTCTACCAACACCTTGATCTTGAACCTCCAGCCTCCAGAACTGTGAGAAAATAAAATTTTAATTGTTTAAACCACCCAGTCTGTGGTATTTTGTTATGGCAGTCCTAGCAAACTAATATATAGAGCACGAGTTTATACTTTTGATAAAGTCCAATTTATGAACTGTTTTCGTTTATGTCCAAAACCTTTTTGCTTAATCTCAAGTCAAAGATTTTTCTTCTATACTTTCTTCTAAAAAAAAACAAGTTTTACATTTAGATTTTGATTTAATGTTTAAGGTGGAGCATTTAGGTTGAGATTTTTGTTTTTTGTTTTTGCCTGAATATGTCCAACTCTTCTAAAATTGTTTTTTTTTTTTCCTGTAGTATTTTTTTCATTTTTATTAACATACAATGTATTATTTGCTGCAGGGGTACATGTCTGTGAATCATCAGGCTTACACATTTCACAGCACTCACCATAGCACATACCCCCCCAATGCCCATAGCCCAACCACCCTTTCCCTACTCCCCCAACCCCAGCAACCCTCAGTTTGTTTTGTGAGCTTAATAGTCTCTTATGGTTTGTCTCCCACCCGATCCCATCTTGTTTCATTTTTTTCTTCCCTATCCCCCAAATACCGCCCTCTCAAATTCCTCATATCAGAGAGATCATATAATTGTCTTTCTCTGATTGACTTATTTCGCTCAGCATAATACTCTCTAGTTCCATCCACATTGTTGCAAATGGCAAGATTCCATTTCTTTTGATGGTGCATAGTATACATTGTATACATATACCACATCTTCTTTATCCATTCATCTGTTGATGGACATCTAGGTTCTTTCCATAGTTTAGCTATTGTGGACATTGCTGCTATAAATATTTGGGTACACGTGCCCCTTTGGATCCCTTCATTTGTATCTTTAGGGTAAATACCCAGTAGTGCGATTGATGGGTTGTAGGGTAGCTCTATTTTCAACTTTTGCATGTGTCTGTTGGCCATCTGGATGTCTTCTTTGAAGAAATGTCTTGTTCATGTCTTTCTGCCCATTTCTTGATTAGATTATTTGTCTCTTTGTGGTGTTGAGTTTGAGAAGTTATTTCCAGATTTTGGATATTAGCCCTTTACTGGTCTGTCATTTGTGAATATCTTCTCCCATTCTGTCAGTTGTCTTTTGGTTTTGGTTGACTGTTTCCGTTGCTGTGCAAAAGCCCGCTTTGATTCTTGATGATCGTTCCCAATAGTTCATTTTTGCCCTTGCTTCCCTTTGACCTAGGCGATGTTTCTGGGAAGACAGTTTGCTGTGGATGAGATTGAAGAGGTTCTGCCTGTATTCTCCTCAAGGATTTGGATGGATTTCCTGTCTCACATTGAGGTCTTTCATCCCCTTTGAGTCTATTTTGTTGGTGGTGTAAGTAAATGTCCAGTTTCATTTTTCTGCATGTGGCTGTCAACTGTCCCAACACCATTTGTTGAAGAGACTTTTTTCCCACTGGACATTCTTCCGGCTTTGTCAAAGATTAGTTGGCATAGAGTTGAGGGTCTA
Source organism: Lutra lutra (assembly GCF_902655055.1). NCBI lineage: Eukaryota > Metazoa > Chordata > Mammalia > Carnivora > Mustelidae > Lutra > Lutra lutra. The sequence goes on from NC_062286.1 coordinate 32,209,803, forward strand.
TTTCTGGGCTCTCTATTCTGTTCCACTGATCTCTATGTCTGTTTTTGTGCCAGTATCATACTGTCTTGATGATGACAGCTTTGTAATAGAGCCTGATGTCGGAATGTGATACCCAGTTTGCTTCTTTTTCAACATTTCTCTGGCTATTTGAGATCTTTTCTGGTTCCATATAAATTTTAGGATTATTTGTTTCATTTCTTTGAAAAAAATTGATGGTACTGCATTAAGTGTGTAAATTGCTTTAGGTAGCATAGACATTTTCACAATATTGTTCTTCCCAATCCATGAGCATGGAATGTTTTTCCATTTCTTTGTGTCTTCCTCAATTTCTTTCACGAGTACTTTATAGTTTTCTGAGTACAGAGTCTTTGCCTCTTTGGTTAGGTTTAATCCTAGGTATCTTATGGTTTTGGGACTGGATTGTAAATGGGATCGAGCTCTTTAATTCTCTTTCTTCTGTCTTGCTGTGGTGTACAGAAATGCAACTGATTTTTGTGTATTGATTTTATATCCTCACACTTTACTGAATTCCTGGTAGAGTTCTAGCAGTTTTGGAGTGAGTCTTTTTAGTTTTCTACATAAAGTATCATATCATCTGCAAAAAGTGAGAGTTGACTACTCTTTGCCAATTCGAAGGCCTTTTGTTTCTTGTGTTGTCTGACTGCCGAGGCTAGGGCTTCTAGTACTATGTTGAATAGCAGTGGTAATAGTGGACATCCCTGCCATGTTCCTGACCTTAGGTGAAAAGCTCTCATTTTTTTCCCCATTGAGAATGATATTCACTGTGGGTTTTCACAGATGGCTTTGATGATATTGAGGTATGTGCCCTCTATCCCTACACTTTGAAGAGTTTTGATCAAGAAAGGATGTTGTACTTTGTCAAATGCTTTTTTCAGCATCTCTTGAGAGAATCATATGGTTCTTCTTCTTTCTTTTAGTAATGTATTTTATCACACTGATTGATCTGAAGATGTTGAACCAACCTTGCAGCCCAGGAATAAACCCACTTGGTCGTGGGTGAATAATCCTTTAATGTACTGTTGGATTCTATTGGCTATATTTTGGTGAGAATTTTTGCACCCCTGTTCATCAAGGATATTGGGTCTGTAATTCTTCTTTTTGGTGGGGTCTTTGTCTTGTTTTGGGATCAAGGTAATGCTGAGGCCCTCATCAAATGAGTTGGAAGTTTTCCTTCCATTTCTATGTCTTGGAACAGTTTCAGGAGAATAGGAATTAATTCTTCTTTAAATGTTTGGTAGAATTATCCAGGAAGCTGTCTGGCCCTGGGCTCTTGTTTGTTGGGAGATTTTGATGACTGCTTCAATCTCCTTACTGGTTATGGGTCTGTTCAGGTTTTCTATTTCTTCCTGGTTCAGTTTTGGTAGTTTATATGCCTCTAGGAATGCATGCATTTCTTCCAGATTGTCAAATTTGCTGGCATATAGCTGCTCATAATATGTTCTTATAATTGTTTGTATTTCTTTGGTGTTGGCTGTGATCTCTCCTCTTTCATTCATGATTTTTATTAATTTGGGTCCTTTCTCTTTTCTTTTTGATAAGTCTGGCTAGGGGGTTATCAATTAATACCATTTCTTGAAAAGACGATCCTTCCTGCATTGTACGCCTTTCACGTCTGTCAAAATCAGCTGGCTATACCTCTGTGGTTCTACTTCTGGATGCAACATGGATATACTAATCTTATGTCTATCCCTTACTATTACTATAAACAGTCTCAATTACTACAGCTTTAGAGAGAGTTGTAAAAATCAATTACTGTGATTCCTCCAACTTTTTCAAAGTTGCTTTAGCTATTCTAGGTCTTTAGCCTTTCCCTGTAAATTTTAGAATCAACTTGTCTATATATTTTTTAAAATCCTGCTGGGATTCTGTTTGGAATTACATTAAATCTATTTATCAATTTGGGAAGAACTAACATCTTTACTATGTGGAGTGTTCCAATCCATGAACACTAATCTCTATTTAGGTTTTCTCTATGTGCCTTTCACCAGCGCTTTATAGTTAACAGCATACAGGTTCAACACATTATTTTAATAGCCATGTGTAGCTAGTGACAACTGTATTGGATATCGCAGCTTTAAAAAGTTTGAACTTGGAAATACTGAAAAACAGTACCACCATGCAATTTAACCCAGTGTGAAAACTAGGCCATAAAACTGTGCCTGTGTCTTAGCAATCAAGACCTTTGGAAAAGTGAAGATTAGAAGAAGTAGGAGAGATACAATGAGGAGACAGTCAAAGAGCAGAGAACAGAACAAATGCACAGAAAAAACTGTAAGAGCTCATGAGAAAGGAACAGATCTCCAAAGCTGCCCTTGAGTTCCTGACAACATTCCAGTTCCGTATCAGATATATCTTTACAATAGCCTCTTTTTTCTTTAATTACCTTAAATGGCTCTTTGTTTCCTGAAACCAGATGATTAAAGATCTAAATTTCTAGGACTATATGGTGCTCCTTTCTCTTAAGATTTTATTTATTTGAGATAAACAGAGAGCATGAGCAGAGGGGCAGAGAGAGAGGGAGAACCAGACCCCCTACTGAGTGCAGAGCCCAAAGTATGTCTCGATCCCAGGACCTTGAAATCATGATCTGAGCAGAAGTAGGACGCTCAACTGACTGAGCAAACCAGGTGCCCCATACGATGCTTATTTCAAAAAGGAATAAGATTGAGACTATCATGCTTTTTTCTTAATGCACTTAGCTAATGATTGAATATAGCAGAGAACAGTCTGTGAATGATAAAAGACAATGTATCAATAAATTATATTTCAAGGTTTAATTTACAGTTCAAAATGGGCTTGTTCAGGGGTGCCTGCCTGGCTCAGTCGGTTAAGTGTCTGCCTTCAGCTCAGGTCATGATCTCAGGGTCCTCGGACAGAGCCCTACACTGGGCTCCCTGCTCAGTGGTGAGCCTGCTTCTCCCTCTCCCTCTGCCTGCCACTCTGCCTACTTGTGCTCTCTGTCAAATAGATAAATAAAATCTTTTTTTTAGATTATTTATTTGACAGAGAGAGAGAGAGAGAGAGAGAGATCATGACCCAAGCCAAAGGTAGCCGTTTAACGAAGTGAGCCACCCCAGGCACCCCATAAACTTTTTTCTTTTCACAAATGGGCTTGTTCTAGATCATTAACACTTTTAAATCACAGACTACAAATGTCAACTTAACTAATAACATAGTTAATACTTAATAGTGGCACTGAGTTTGGGAAAACCTAAGGGTTCAGGTAACCAAATTCCAACTTCCCACTGCAGAAGCAACAGCAACAGTATCTCTAGCCCAGTGGTGCTCAAACTCCAGTGCATATAAAAATTACCTGAGGTTTTACTTTTGGAAATATGTTAGGTGAAATATGAGAATCCCTCCCATTACAAATACCTAGATATGGCAGATAAGATACAGTAAATCTTTTTTTAAATGCCTGCTGAACTCAGAAGAAACCCACAGGCAGCAAAAACAGAGAAAAAAGTAATTAATCAAACCTATCTGTTGAACGAGTTTATTTAATGAAATCAGGGTGGTAAGCAAGAACTAAAACCATGATCTTAGCTTAAATTTGGAATCTAGAGACTTGAATTTTGATTTTTATTAGATGTGATAAAAGGTGGACTTGAGACCACTGCATAAAACCAGCAATGCCCTTGAAAGGTTATACCCCTCAGTGAATGAGTAGGCCTTTATGGGGGGATGTCTGTCTGTTGACAAAGGCAGCAAATTAAAAACAAAAAACAAAAAAAAATAAAATTGTATGAATCAGGCCTTCATTGGAATGGAGCCCACTGAAAATTATTGCAAGCCTGTTCTCAGTTAAGCAGAAATATGTACTTCTTGCAAGGATGAGGAGCCTCAAGCCAATACATGAATTTAAGCTGTTTCTGGGTTGGTGGTAATGAAAGGCACTTGTCAAAGAGAGAAGCAAATCCTGTGTGAAGTCAAACACACCTTCAACCCATCTGATTCCCAGGAGACAGCTACATATCACTATTAGCCAAATATGAGATTAAAACAAAATTATCAAAAGGAAACAAACAATGGCAGCAAAAGCTATTAAAAACAGAACAAAACAAAACAAAACAGATTAAATCTGCAAGAAGTTCAAATTCTGGAATTAACAGATACATAATACATAAAATTACAATTAAGTTTGCTTTAAAGATTTACAGAAATAAAATATTAAATATATAGGCCAGAAACAAGAGATTAAAAAAAATGACTTGGGAGACAGGAAAAAAAGAACTGAATAGAATTTCTGGGAAAAAAAAATACATAATCCTTGGAATTAAAAACCTAATTGGAGGAGATACAGAGAAAGAATTAGTCAACCAAATGACAGGCCTGAATCAATAAAGAAAAAGAAAAGAAAAAAGATTAAGAGACATTTTAAAATCATTTCAAATCAACTCATCTCATATATCTAATTACAATTTCAGAAGGAAAGACTAGGGGAAAAAATGGAGAAACAGCAATATTTCAAGAGACACTAAAAAATTTCCAGAACGAATAGAAGACCTTGTATTCAGGAGACACTAAAAGTCACAAGAAGGATAAATAAAAAAGAAATATACATCCAGATACATCATATGAAATTGCAAAACACCAAAGGCAAAGAGGTGATCTTTAAAACCAGATAGAGGAGAGGAATCAGACTACCTACAAAGGAATAAACAATTAGACTTTTCAGAGAAGTAATAAAGGTCAGAATAATACTGCGCTGAGAGAAATTAAGTCACTTTAGAATTGCACACCTAGGTAAAAACATCATTCAAAAAATAGGTAGGGGCGCCTGGGTGGCTCAGTGGGTTAAAGCCTCTGCTTTCAGCTCAGGTCATGATCTTAGGGTCCTGGGACTGAGCCCCGCATCAGGCTCTCTGCTCAGCAGGGAGCCTGCCTCCTCCTCTCTCTCTGCCTGCCTCTCTATTTGTGATCTTTGTCTGTCAAATAAACAAATAAAATCTTAAAAAAAAAAAAAACAAAAACTAAAAAAAAAATAGGTAAACAAAAAACCCACATTCTTTTACAAACAAAAACAGAGTTTAACCACCAAGAGGCATGGAATATATTCTTCTAAAGGTACAGTTCAAGATTTAAAAAAAAAAAGACTCAGAAGGAAAGTCTAAATGCAAAAAGGAAGAAAAATAAAGTAATTTGGCAATCTTGGATCAATCTAAACACACACTGAGACTGTAAGGAGCAATAATAATAATAATGTCTAATTTATGAAACTTTTTAGTTAGTAATTAAATTTTTAGTTAGAACTCAAATACCAAACAAATGGCATGTAAATGGGAAGGTGTGATTGACATTGTGCTCTAAGGGGAACATCTGAGTGGCTCAGTCCATTAAGCATCTGACCATTGGTCCCAGCTCAGGTCTTGATTCAGGGTCCTGAGTTTAAGCTCCGCACTAGGCTCCCTGCAGAGTTTATTTATTTTTTTAATCTAATTTATCTTCCCAATCAAAGAGAAAATCATTTTGAAATAAGATATTATTTTGGAGAAAACAAAGGACAACCAGGCAGACAAGATACAGAGTGTCATTGCAGGAATCCTAGCCATACACCAGGATAAACTAACCATTTTCTGGCGTATTATGAGGTGGGAGGGCGAAGAACTGAAGAAAAGAAAGTCCACCATTAGCTGGGCTGAGAATGTTATCTTCTTTTTGTAATTCCTTATTTAGCTGGCTGACTCCTTGAGGCCAGGCTTTCCTTGTCCCCATCAATACACATAAAACCCTCCCTTTTACAACCTAGAGAGAAAGATGTTCTCTTCCCTGGGGAAGCCAGTTGCTCTGCCATTCTGCTGGTCCCAGGGTCTCATTCCACAGTCCTCCTGAAGAGCTACAGAACTTGAGAGACCCAAGTTTAATTCACATCACCTTGGATGGATCAAGGACCTGGTTTCCCCAGCCCCAGGACTCAGGGATGAATGAGACTCTTGCTAAGGCCCACCCATTTAAACTTTCTGAAAAGGTTTTGGAAATTATGAGCGTGGAGCCTAGCTTAAAAAAAGTGCTCTTGGGCGCCTGGGTGGCTCAGTGGGTTAAGCCACTGCTTTCGGCTCAGGTCATGATCTCAGGGTCCTGGGATCGAGTCCCGCATCGGGCTCTCTGCTCAGCAGGGAGCCTGCTTCCCTTCCCCTCTCTCTGCCTGCCTCTCTGTCTACTTGTGATCTCTCTCTCTGTCAAATAAATAAATAAAATCTTTAAAAAAAAAAAAAAAGTGCTCTAAGGAACTTTTATTGTTTAGGAAGAGTGTAGAGTTAGTGAGTAATGTGAGGGCTTAGATTAGATATATGTATTAAATTATTAAGTGTAACTTCTAGAGTAACATAAGTAGGATATAGCAATGATGTGATTAGGGAGGACACTGGCCCTTTGTGGTAGAAAGGAGGTGTCCGGAAATGTGTGAAGGCATTCTGCTTGCACTAATAACTGGAGATGATAATGGCATCTGGTAGGTAGGACTCAAGGATTTTCAATGTCCTATTGTGCCCAAAAAGTGCCACACAGTGACAGTTCTAGCCAAAATGCCAATAGCCCTACAACAGTATCAAAAATATATACACCTACCCAAAAATGGAGTTTAAATAATTCAACATGGAAATATAAACGTGCTTTAAGGCATAAATTCATGGGCTGCACAAATAACAGACTCTGAATCAAGAGGTCTGAGGTGAGACCCAGGAACTTATAGTTTTAATACCTACCCAAGCAACTGTGATGCAACAGTCCATCAACCACACTCTGAGAAACATTACAGCCTAATGAGGGTGAAGTGGCAGATGAAGGAGGTTCTATTTAGAGACTCCCATTATAGGGAGAGGCTCTGGAGCAAGAGCTGCCCACTGCTGAGGAGAAATCTAGCCACAGAGAGAAGTTGGTGGCGGAAGTTCACAGTAGGGACTGCAGATCAAAAAAAAAAAAAGATTTTTCTAAAATTAATAACAATGTAACAAGAACAGTGCTTTCTCATTACAGAAAATGCTTTTTCCTTTAATTACTAGAAATGAAGTTATAACAGAATGAATCAGGACACCACCAATAAAACAATTCAATCCACAACCTACAAATAAACCACCTATAAAACAGATGGTGGGAAGGTCTGTCTCAGAAGTCCCAGTCATATTCTGACCTACAGTCTTTGAGTAAATGCCCTTTAGTCACCAATTCCTAACGTCTGGGATGTGACTGACTCAGAGCAGCAGAATAGTATTTCTGAAAGATATAATACTCACTATGTTCTCTTCCTAGAGATTAACAATGCATAAAAGTACATTAAAAGATTCTTAGATTCTACAGTAAGGAAATCCATTTGCTTTTGATTCCAAATTTCCCACCATGATTTGATTAAAAGGAACTCCCAATTCTTCTTCATTTTCATTAGAAAATTTAAAATTTAGAAAATGATGTTCACTTAAGTAAATGCTTTTTATTCCCTGCTGTATCTTTGACACCTAGGACAGTGTCTCAAACACAACAGGCTCTCAAAAAAATGTTTGCAGAATGAGTAATTAAAATCAGCTGCATGCTGGTAAATGTTTAAAAATCAGCTTGGGGGAAAGGGAAGAGCAAGCCTTGATTGGTGGTATTTCAGCATTGTAAACACTCCCACCATGGCTACCAACTTGAAATCTCTGAACAGGGAGTTGGAAAGAGATGCTCATATCTCACTAGGACAAAAAGGCTCCAGGACATCAATGATTAAAATCCTAAATGTAGCTTATTTTATGCAAATGCAGAGTAATACCTCACAACCCACTACCCCTGAGGAATGAAGACTGAGTTTTCCAGATAATGGGATAAATGTTCAATGAGAAGTGTACATTTTTTCCGATCAAGGAAATACCGTACATTTATTAAATGTGCGGCACAAAATTTAGCATTTTCTATTAACTCAATATTGCCAAGTACCTATAAACTGTCATAAATTGTTGTTCTTAAAGGTTACAGAAGCATGTAAAGCTAATTGTCCTTTACTAAACCCAGGATTTAGCCCAAGGATGGGCTTCAAGGAACCCAAGAATCCCCTGTCACTGAACGCAAAATGATAACATGTTTATGTCTCTTTCTGGGAAAAAATTATATAGCTTCCACCAGGCATCTCAAAAAAGTGTCCATAACCCAAAGGTTAAGAGCCACTTCTCCAAGAAAGGCACTGAGAAGAACTACAAAAACCACCATTAAACAAGTAACGAAATGGCATGAGGAACTACCTGTCAATAATTACTTTGAATGTAAACAGACTAAATGCTCCATTCGAAAGACACAGGGTGATGGAATGAATAAAAATGCAAGACCCATATATATGCTTCCTACAAAAGACTCATTTCAGACCTGAAGACACATACAAAACGAAAATGAAGGGATGGAAAAGCATTTATCATGCAAACGTAAATGACAAGAAAGGGTAGCAATACTCGCATCAGACGAAACAGACTTTTTAAAACAAAGAGTAAAACTATAACAAGAGACAAAAGACACTACATAATCATAAAGAGAACAATCCAACAGGAAGATATAACTGTAAATATTTATGAACCCAACACAGGAATATCCAAATACATAAAGCAGTTAACAGCAAACATAAAAGAAGTAATCAACAGTAATGCAATAGTGGTAGGGGACTTTAACACCCTTCCCACATCAATGAATAAATCATCAAAACACAAAACCAATAAACAGTGGCTTTGAATGATATATTGGACCAGATGGAGCTAACAGATATATTCAGAACATTCCATCCTAAAACAGCAGGATACATTCTTTTCAAGTGCACATGGAACATTCTCCAGAACAGATCACATATTATAGCCTACAAAACAAGTCTCAATAAATTGAAAAAGATTGAATTCATACCATGCACTGTTTCTGACCACAACACTATGAAACTAGAAAACAACCGCAAAAAAAAACAAAAACAAAACAAAACAAAAAAACTGGAAAGAACACAAATACATAAAAGTTAAATAACATGCTACTGAACAATGAATAAGTCAACTAGAAGTCAAAGAGGAAATTTAAAAAATACAGGGAGTCAAATAAAAATGAAAACACAATGGTCTGAAATATTTGGGATGCAGCAAAAGCTGTACTAAGAGGGAAGTTTTTAGCAATATAGGCTTACCTCAAGAAGCAAGAAAAATCTCAAATAAACCACCTAAATATACCTAAAGAAACTAGAAAAAGAAAACAAAATCTAAAACCGAGGGGGGCGGAGGAAATAATAAAGGTTAGAGCAAAAATAAATGAAATAGAAAATAAAAAACAGCAACAATAATAATAGAACAGATCAATGAAATCAGGATCTGGTTCCTTGAAAAGAGCTACAAAACTGGTAAACCCAGACTCATAAAAAAGAAGAAAGAGAACTCAACAAAACTCAACAAAATCAGAAAAGAAAAAGGAAAAATGAAGTGCTTGGGTGGGTCAGTCAGTTAAGCGTCTGACTTTGGTTCAGGTCAGGATCCCAGGGTCCTGGGATCCAGCCCTGCATCAGGGCTCTCTGCTCAGCAGGGAGCCTTTCTTCCTCTCCCTGTCTACCGCTCTGCCTACGTGTGCTCTCTCTCTCCAATAAGTAAATAAAATCTTAAAAATAAATAAATAAATAAATAAATAAAAAGCAAAAAAGGAAAAACAACTATCAACACCATAGAGATACAAAGGCTTAAAGAGAATACTATGAAAAATTATATGCCAACAAATGAGACAACCTAGAAGAAATGCATAAATTTCTAGAAACATAACCTGCCAGAACTGAATCAGAAAGAAAAAGGAAATTTGAACAGATTACCTCAATGAAACTGAACAGTAATCGAAACTTCCCAACAAACAAAAGCCCAAGATCAGATAACTAAACAGGTGAATTCCACCAAACATTTAAGGAGGAGTTAATGCCTATTCTTCTCAAACTATTCCAAAAAAAATAGAGGAAAGGAAGGAAAGCTTCCAAATTCATTCTATGAACCCAGCATTATCCTGATACCAAATCAGATAAAGACATGACAAAAAAAAACAAAAACAAAACAAAACAAAAACAAACCACAGGCCAGTATTTCTGATGAATACAGATACAAATATCCTCAACAAAATACTAGCAAACTGAATCCAACAATATTTTAAAAATATCATTCACCAAGATCAAATGGGATTTACTCCTGGGATGCAAAGGTGGTCCAATAGTCACAAATCAACCAACATGATACGTAAGATCAACAAAAGAAAGAATCATATGATCATTTCAAGAGATGAAGAAAAAGCATTTGATAAAGTAGGACATCCAGCCACAATAAAAACCTTCAACAAAGGTTTGGAGGGAATATACCTCAACATAACAAAGGCTATAATGAAAAACCCACAGCTAATTTAATACTCAGTGGTCAAAATCTGAGAGCTTATCACCTAAGATCAGGAACAAGGAAAGGATGTCCACTCTCTTCACTTTTATTCAACATAGTACTGGAAGTTACAGCCACAGTAATCAGACAAGAAAAAGAAATAAAAGGCATTTAGATTGGTAAGGAAGAAGTAAAACTTTCATCATTTGTAGATGACATATTATATACATAGAAAACCCTAAGGACTCTACCAAAAAACTACTAGAACTGACAAGTGAAGTAAGGCCAAAGATACGCAATGTACAGAAATCCACTGCATTTCTATAGTAGCAGAAAGAGAAATTAAGAAAACAGTTCTATTCACAATTACACCAAAAATATTAAAATACCTAAGAATAAACTTAACCAAGGAGGTAAATGACCTGTACTCTGAAAACTATAAAACACCGATGAAAGAAATTGAAGATGACCAAAAACAAATGGAAAGAGGGTCCACGCTCATGGACTGGAAGAATAAATACTGCTAGAATGTCCATACTACCCAAAGCCATCTACCAATTTAATGTGATCCCTATCAAAATACCAACAGCATTTTTCACAGAACAAGAACAAAAAAATCCCAAAATTTGTATGGAACCACAAAAGACTCTGAAGCAAAAGCAATCTTGAAAAAGAAGAACAAGGCTAGAGGTATCACAATCCCAGATTTCCAAATGTGCTATGAAGTAAGCAAAACAGTATGACACTGGCACAAAAAGAGACACATAGATCAATGACACAGAACAGAGAACTCAGAAGTAAACCCACAATTATATGGCCAATTAATCTTTGACAAAAGATGCAAGAATATGTAATGGGAAAAAGGCTCTTCAACAAATGGTGTTAGGAAAACTGAACAATTTACACCACACACAAAAATAAACTCAAAATAGGGGCGCCTGGGTGGCTCAGTGGGTTAAGCCGCTGCCTTCGGCTCAGGTCATGATCCCAGGTCCTGGGTTCGAGCCCCGCATCGGGCTTTCTGCTCAGCAGGGAGCCTGCTTCCTCCTCTCTCTCTCTCTCTGCCTGCCTCTCTGCCTACTTGTGATTTCTCTCTGTCAAATAAATAAATAAAAAAATCTAAAAAAAAAAAAAAAACTCAAAATAGATTAAAGACCTAAATGTAAGACCTGAAGAGAGCACAGGCAGTAATTCCTCTAACATTGGCTGTAGCAACGTTTTTATAGATATGTCTCTTACGGCAAGGGAAACAAAAGCAAAAATAAACTATCGGGACTTTATCAAAATTAAAATTACTTCTGCACAGAGAAGTAAACAATCAACAAAACTAAAAGATAACTTACTGAAACTAAAAGATAACTTACTGAAAGGGAGAAAATATTTGCAAATGACATATCCAATAAAGGGTTAGTATCCAAAATATGTAAAAAACATACAACACCAAAATCAGTGATATGAGAGGGACACACATATGCTTTTTTTATGATACAGAATTCCAAACTTAAATATATTTATAAGACAAACAAACTCACTTAGCTTCATCAAATCAATGAATGTTATTTTCATACAGCACTCCTAGCGATATTAGAGACATATTATACAACATGAAAATTTTTTTTTATTTTTTATAAACATATATTTTTATCCCCAGGGATACAGGTCTGTGAATCGCCAGGTTCACACACTTCACAGCACTCACCATAGCACATACCCTCCCCAATATCCATAACCCCAACCCCCTTCTCCCAAACCCCCTCCCCCCATCAAACTTCAGTTTGTTTTGTGAGATTAAGAGTCACTTATGGTTTGTCTCCCTCCCAATCCCATCTTGTTTCATTTACTCTTCTCCTACCCCCTTAACCCCCCATATTGCATCTCCTCTCCCTCATATCAGGGAGATCATATGATAGTTGTCTTTCTCCGATTCACTTATTTCGCTAAGCATGATACCCTCTAGTTCCATCCACGTCGTCGCAAATGGCAAGATTTCATTTCTTTTGATGGCTGCATAGTATTCCATTGTGTATATATACCACATCTTCTTTATCCATTCGTCTGCTGATGGACATCTAGGTTCTTTCCATAGTTTGGCTATTGTAGATATTGCTGCTATAAATATTCGGGTGCACGTGCCCCTTTGGATCACTACGTTTGTATCTTTAGGGTAAATACCCAGTAGTGCAATTGCTGGGTCATAGGGTAGTTCTATTTTCAACATTTTGAGGAACCTCCATGCTGTTTTCCAGAGTGGTTGCACCAGCTTGCATTCCCACCAACAGTGTAGGAGGGTTCCCCTTTCTCCGCATCCTCGCCAGCATCTGTCATTTCCTGACTTGTTCATTTTAGCCATTCTGACTGGTGTGAGGTGATATCTCATGGTGGTTTTGATTTGTATTTCCCTGATGCCGAGTGATATGGAGCACTTTTTCATGTGTCTGTTGGCCATCTGGATGTCTTCATGAACAGAAATGTCTGTTCATGTCTTCTGCCCATTTCTTGATAGGATTATTTGTTCTTTGGGTATTGAGTTTGATAAGCTCTTTATAGATTTTGGACACTAGCCCTTTATCTGATATGTCATTTGCAAATATCTTCTCCCATTCTGTCAGTTGTCTTTTTGTTTTGTTCACTGTTTCCTTTGCTGTGCAAAAGCTTTTGATCTTGATAAAATCCCAATAGTTCATTTTTGCCCTTGCTTCCCTTGCCTTTGGTGATGTTCCTAGGAAGATGTTGCTGTGGCTGAGGTCGAAGAGGTTGCTGCCTGTGTTCTCCTCAAGGATTTTGATGGGTTCCTTTCTCACATTGAGGTCCTTCAACACTTTGAGTCTATTTTCATGTGTGGTGTAAGGAAATGGTCCAGTTTTATTCTTCCGCATGTGGCTGTCCAATTTTCCCAGCACCATTTGTTGAAGAGGCTGTCTTTTTTCCATTGGACATTCTTTCCTGCTTTGTCGAAGATGAGTTGACCATAGAGTTGAGGGTCTATTTCTGGGCTCTCTATTCTGTTCCATTGATCTGTGTGTCTGTTTTTGTGCCGCTGTCTTGATGATGACAGCTTTGTAATAGAGCTTGAAGTCCGGAATTGTGATGCCACCAACTTTGGTTTTCTTTTTCAATATTCCTTTGGCTATTCGAGGTCTTTTCTGGTTCCATATAAATTTTAGGATTATTTGTTCCATTTCTTTGAAAAAAATGGATGGTACTTTGATAGGGATTGCATTAAATGTGTAGATTGCTTTAGGTAGCATAGACATTTTCACAATATTTATTCTTCCAATCCAGGAGCATGGAACATTTTTCCATTTCTTTGTGTCTTCCTCAATTTCTTTCATGAGTACTTTATAGTTTTCTGTGTATAGATTCTTAGTCTCTTTGGTTAGGTTTATTCCTAGGTATCTTATAGTTTTGGGTGCATATGTAAACGGGATTGACTCCTTGATTTCTCTTTCTTCTGTCTTGTTGTTGGTGTAGAGAAATGCAACTGATTTCTGTGCATTGATCTTATATCCTGACACTTTACTGAATTCCTGTACAAGTTCTAGCAGTTTTGGAGTGGAGTCTTTTGGGTTTTCCACATATAGTATCATATCATCTGCGAAGAGTGATAGTTTGACTTCTTCTTTGCCGATTTGGATGCCTTTAATTTCCTTTTGTTGTCTGATTGCTGAGGCTAGGATTTCTAGCACTATGTTGAATAGCAGGGGTGATAACGGACATCCCTGCCGTGTTCCTGACCTTAGCGGAAAAGCTTTCAGTTTTTCTCCATTGAGAATGATATTTGCGGTGGGTTTTTCATAGATGGCTTTGATAATATTGAGGTATGTGCCCTCTATCCCTACACTTTGAAGAGTTTTGATCAGGAAGGGATGCTGTACTTTGTCAAATGCTTTCTCAGCATCTATTGAGAGTATCATATGGTTCTTGCTCTTTCTTTTATTAATGTGTTGTATCACATTGATTGATTTGCAGATGTTGAACCAACCTTGCAGCCCTGGAATAAATCCCGCTTGGTCGTGGTGAATAATCCTTTTAATGTACTGTTGAATCCTATTGGCTAGTATTTTGGTGAGAATTTTTGCATCTGTGTTCATCAAGGATATTGGTCTGTAGTTCTCTTTTTTGATGGGATCCTTGTCTGGTTTTGGAATAAAGGTGATGCTGGCCTCATAAAATGAGTTTGGAAGTTTTCCTTCCATTTCTATTTTTTGGAACAGTTTCAGGAGAATAGGAATTAGTTCTTCTTTAAATGTTTGGTAGAATTCCCCCGGGAAGCCGTCTGGCCCTGGGCTTTTGTTTGTTTGGAGATTTTTGATGACTGTTTGAATCTCCTTACTGGTTATGGGTCTGTTCAGGCTTTCTATTTCTTCCTGGTTCAGTTGTGGTAGTTTATATATGTCTCTAGGAATGCATCCATTTCTTCCAGATTGTCAAATTTGTTGGCGTAGAGTTGCTCATAGTATGTTCTTATAATTGTCTGTATTTCTTTGGTGTTCGTTGTGATCTCTCCTCTTTCATTCATGATTTTATTAATTTGGGTCCTTTCTCTTTTCTTTTTGATAAGTCTGGCCAGGGGTTTATCAATCTTATTAATTCTTTCAAAGAACCAGCTCCTAGTTTCGTTGATGTGTTCTATTGTTTTTTTGGTTTCTATTTCATTGATTTCTGCTCTGATCTTTATGATTTCTCTTCTCCTGCTGGGTTTAGGGTTTCTTTCTTGTTCTTTCTCCAGCTCCTTTAGGTGTAGGGTTAGGTTGTGTACCTGAGACCTTTCTTGTTTCTTGAGAAAGGCTTGTACCGCTATATATTTTCCTCTCAGGACTGCCTTTGTTGTGTCCCACAGATTGTGAACCGTTGTGTTTTCATTATCATTTGTTTCCATGAATTTTTTCAATTCTTCTTTAATTTCCTGGTTGACCCATTCATTCTTTAGAAGGATGCTGTTTAGTCTCCATGTATTTGGGTTCTTTCCAAATTTCCTCTTGTGATTGAGTTCTAGCTTCAGAGCATTGTGGTCTGAAAATATGCAGGGAATGATTCCAATCTTTTGATAACGGTTGAGACCTGATTTAGGACCGAGAATGTGATCTATTCTGGAGAATGTTCCATGTGCACTAGAGAAGAATGTGTATTCTGTTGCTTTGGGGATGAAACAACATGAAATTTTTTTTACATTATTCCTCCTTTCACTAAAATTTACCTATTACTACAGAAGAACCCCCAATAATGAATACCACATTTTTCACATTTCTCCTCTGTTCCTAAAACTCTTCAAATGCATCTCACTTGCTTCTGTTACCCGCACGGCTTTTACTTCAGTTACATTACCACAATCTCAGAGGATGACAGAGGAGCCCCTGGAAGGTGGGACAAACTAAGACTATATGGCACTAGAAAGGCCTAAAATGATGATCACTGAAACTGAAGTAATTTAATGGCAACGGACAAAAATGATTAAAATTCTACCTCACCTCACATTTTCCAGTTTGTGGTGTCCAGAGCCAAAATTGTCAAAAGCCACATTATATTTGCTTAAGCAATTACTTTCAGGAATAAGCAGCTATGTTTTCTACTGCACTTTCAACCCAGAGTTGTCTAGAACAGTCTTCAAATGAGGGGCCACAATGGAGCTGGGCCATTCTTCTCCAATGAAGCTGGACCTGAGTTCAGTCCTCAAGTTTGTTATGAAACAGTTTGGCCAGATGGACAGAAAAAAAGAAATATAAGAGCAGATTATGGAAAAAAAGAAGACCAGTTCACAGAATAAGACAGGGGAAAATGTGGTCATGAGGCCAAAGAGAAAAGAGAAGACTAACCAGACAGGCATGGCAATAGCAAGATACACAGATCACAAACAATAACTGGAACTGATCTCCCCGGTGCCACTGGATATAATCTTCAGGTACAACATTTTCATGGGATAGTTTGTCTCTCAAAGTCAGTCTTGCCTGGAAAGGGACCTTCTGTGAGTCAGATGGAATGTGAATCCATTAAAACTGCTGAGTAATATCTCTCTAATTATTCTCCCAGAATAGGAAACTCATAGTGTAGAACAAATATTATGAATTCACAACTCTAGTCTTTTTAACAATCTATTGTTTTAAATTAGAAAAGTGAAACATTTTCACAAGGATCCTCCTTTTATTTATGTTTGTTTGTCCCTTAACCCCAGGGACAATCTAGGATAATCCCTCCAGAAACCCTTATTCCATTAAGATTAACAGGTAAGCAGGCAACATGATATGCATATGCATGCAAACATGAATATATACAAAGGCAATAAAGATAGTGGTTATGCATATATTCCAGAAGTTTGAGTCCTATCTCTATCATTTATTATAAATACACACATAATGAATTTGTTAGCCTGTATGACGATGAACAAGTTCTTCGACCTCTATGTGCCGGTTTCTTCTGTAAAATGGAGATAATAAATGAGGTAAACTAAATAATGAGGTAGTTGTGAGACTCAGTACTTATAAAGTGCTTAGAACAGAATAGTCAAACACTAAGTATCCACTATCAACTATTATTCTATTATTAATCAACCTACGTATAAATGCATAAAATTTCATTTAAATTTGCAGCAGGGCAGATATTTATTCTCTTTGTTACAATGTTCTGTTTCCTAAATATGATCAAATATTTTTATAACCAGAAAAAAAATCTTATTTAAAAATTTAAACAATTTCAATACGTATCTAAGATTAAAGACACAGTATAGGATTTTTGTACCTTTCCACTGTCTTAACTCAATGAAGTGATTTCTCAAAATTTGGATAAACCAAGAAAATACTGAGAAATCTACATGAATCTGCTTAAAATGAACGATGCTAGTTATATTCAGAAAAAAATAGTTTTTCCAATTTCTGTTAAAAAAGGCATTTAAAATCAAGCAGGAGCTTCAGAGTTAAGTGTATATAGGAAGATGACATTTATGCAAACCAAATAATCATTATATAAAGTAAAAAATCATCTTTTACAATTATCTGTTTTAGAAATGCAAAAATGCATTTAGAAATGCAAAAAGCCGTTATCTAATATTAGAGACTGCTATAGTTAATCAAACCAGTTAATTCCAAACTTGGTCCGATTATGTTGACATGGTATATCCTACTACAACACTGAGGGACTTAGCCAAAAGGCTAGAGCAATGGTAGTAAAGCACTAAGTATGTTATCCCAAACTGTGCAGGACACGAACATACCATCATAATAATTATACAATAGTATCTCAAGTATAAGAACAGACTTCTTATAAATCTGAACAAATGAAACAGCTCCAAAAGCATGATTTTTTTTAAAAAGGTGTATTTGGCATTTCACTCTAAGCAGCCAGCAACAATGAAAGGGCTGAGAATGAAGAAACCTAAAGTCATAACCTGATGTAATACGATCGTTTCCGTTCTCACTGGCTAGTGAGTGACAAAAGTTAGATGCTCTACACCAATACTGAAGAGCAGAGGTAAAGGCGGCAATAAAGTGGCTTCTCACATTGGTAAGCAGCTGAGAGAGCAGAGTAGCCAAGAGAAAAGGTAAGAGGCAGTGACAGTGACAATAATCACAGGAAATAAGTCAGAGGGCAGTATGGCCAAAGCTTTGCTGTATAAGCACAGAGTATCAGAGTCTAAAAAGTCATATGTTCACAACCTAAAAGAGCAAAGGGCATGCCATCCCATAGTACAAATTGTGAATTTTGTCTAGAAATATGCAAATAGCATTCTAAAATACATTTGGAAGTAAAAATGTGTGATAAACCAAAGAAAATTTTTCAAAGATTAATGAAAAGGATAAACTGCTACATCAAATACCAAATATATGAAAAAGTCACAATAATTAGAAAAGTATGTTTTTGGCACATGAATAGAAAATATCAATGGAATAAAAAGAGTCCAAATTTAGAAAACAATAAAGATAAAAATTCAAATCAGGAGTAAAAAGACCGTTCTAGAAGTATCTATTCAGATGGGGCAAAAACACTGGACTCCTCTTGCTATACACAAAAATTAAATTAAGGTATTTTAAGACTTAAATATAAAATGTGCAATTACTGAAGTACTAGAAAAAAGATAATGCATTTTGATAATCACGGAGTGAGACTCTCAAAACTAACATGAACCTGGAAATCACAGAAAAAGTAGCAACATATCTGACCACTTACAAAATATGCATTCTACATGGCAAAATAAGTAGAAAATGGGCAAAGGATGATACAAAATAGCATTTTGTAGAAGAACTATAAATAATAAATATTACCAAAAAATTATCAAGCTCAGTAAAAATCAAAGAATGTTAAGTTAAAATAACAAAATATGTTTTTGGCATATCAGTTTGGCAAAATTCAAATAAATTAATGACTTGAAAAATGAT
Source organism: Lutra lutra (assembly GCF_902655055.1). Taxonomy (NCBI): domain Eukaryota; kingdom Metazoa; phylum Chordata; class Mammalia; order Carnivora; family Mustelidae; genus Lutra; species Lutra lutra. The sequence continues at coordinate 32,228,521 of NC_062286.1, forward strand.
ATGAATGAAAGGAAACAACAGAAGTAAAATGGATATCCACACATGTTCATGAGAAAGGTAATGGAAGAATAATTTTTTAAAAAATATTTTATTTATTTGACAGAGAGAGAGAGAGCACAAGTAGGGGAAGCAGCAGGCTGAGGGAGAAGGAGAAGCAGGCTCCCTGCAGAGCAGGGAGCCAGATGCGGGGCTTGATCCCAGGATCCTGGAATTATAACCTGAGCCGAAGGCAGATACTTAGCGTTCTGAGCAAGTTAGGTGCCCCGGGAAGAATAATTTTTACAGGAATGATTTTTACTATCACCATTTTAAAGCACACATCCTTTCATCTAGTAGAACTAATAATTTCACTTCTAACAATCTATTCCACAAATATTCTTAAAAATGTACAAAATATGTGTATATAAATATTTGTTGCAGCAATATTTATAAAATTAAAAACAACCTAAAAACTCATTACTAGGAAAATGATCAAATAAAATTATGGTAAATTCATACATGAAATGCTATAGGAGCTAGAACCTTAGATTTCTCTAACAGGGTACTGAATTAGAAGAACAAGGTGCATAATGATATAAAGTTTAAAACAACAAAACGACCTATATGAGTATGTAGCACACACACGTATACAAAATTCTACACATACAATTACATATGTATAGACAAGCTCTAGAAACAAGGACCTAATGGTTAGATATAAGTAACAGGAAGGGGGAGATGGAAGGGACTCTCACTTACTTTAGTGTTTGATTTTTTTTTTTTTTTTTAAGTAGGCTCCACACCCAGTGTGAAACCCAATGCAGGGCTTGAACTCGTGACCCTGAGATCAAGACCAAAGCTGAGATCAAGAGTTGTACATTAAACTGACTGTGCCACCCAGATACCCCTCTCCATTTTTATTTTTATTTTTTTTTAAGATTTTATTTATTTATATATTTGTCAGACAGAGAGAGAGAGCAAGAGAGAGCGAGCGAGCGAGCATGCACAAGAAGGCAGAGTGGCAGGCAGAGGCAAATAGAGAAGCAGGCTCCCCGGTGAGCAAGGAGCCCAATGTTTTGAGATTCGATCCCAGGACCCTGGGGTCATGACCTGAGCTGAAGGCAGTGGCTTAACCAACTGAGCCACCCAGGCATCCCAGTTTTTATTTTTTAAAAAGGCACACATTGTTAGAAAAAAAAAAAAAAAGAAAAGCGAAACTGTTAAAAAGTTGTAGCTTTTTAAAGCACTACAATAATCCATATACAACATTAAAAAACTATACACAAAAAACTGAGGATGTGATTCATCTATGATTTAGGCTAAAAAAATTCAAAGTGTTGGTTGATTCTCAATCTCTGAAGGCTTTAAACAGTGTTACCATATCATGCACGGAGTCAAAAAAAAAAAAAAAGCAAAGATTTCGGTTTAATGGTTTCCCATGTAAACAAGAGACTGTCCCTAAGACTTCTCATTGAAAGACATAGATTTATATGAGGAATGCAACTTTGCTAAACCATATGCATTTCCTAGGTAGGAATCCTGGCATTTCAAAGTAAACATACTTAAAGATTAAATGTTGGGGCACCTGGGTGGCTCAGTCAGTTAAGCCTCTGCCTTGGGCTTAAGTCTTGATCCTGGGGTCCTGGGATCTAGCCCATGTGGGGCTCCCTGCTCAGTGGAGAGCCTCTTCTCCTGCTCCCTCCCCCTTTCCCAACTTGTGCTTGCTCTCTTGCTCCCTTGCTCTCTCTCAAATAAAATTTTTTATAAAATTTATAAATCTGTATTTTTTTTTAAAGATTTTATTTATTTATTTGACAGAGAGAGATCACAAGAAGGCAGAGAGGCAGGCAGAGAGAGAGAGAGAGGAGGAAGCAGGCTCCCTGCTGAGCAGAGAGCCCAATGCAGGGCTCCATCCCAGGACACTGGTATCATGACCTGAGCTGAAGGCAGAGGCTTTAACCCACTGAGCCACCCAGGCGCCGCAAATCTTTATTTTTTTTAAAGATTTTATTTATTTGAGAGAGAGAGAGTGAGAGAGACAGAACACAGGCAGTGGAGAGGGGCAGAGGCCAAGGGAGAAGCAGGTTCCCCCCTGAGCAGAGAGCCCTATGTGGGGCTTGATCCCAAGGACCCTGAGATCATGACCTGAGCTGAAGGCAAACACTTAATGACTGAGCCATCCAGGCACCCCTCAAATAAATAAATAAAACCTTTAAAAATAAATAAAGATCAAATAGTATAAGGCAAACAACAATTCACGAGATTGACAGCATTACGTTACTTTGTCAGAGCCCTCATTTCGGATCATGATCTACCTCTTCAACAGTTTTGCAACACCAACACCAGGCTCTTTCAGTCATCCCTGCCAACTTCCACTCTAGCAGCAATTCCTAGTGTGAAGCAGATGAAAGCCAGCAATCTCTTTTACGTATGTTAATATCATAAGGGCTCAAAAAGTATAATCAATCTTTGATGATTATGAATATCCTATAACCTTCAAAAAAGTATATTTACTAATTACTAGAACAAGCTAAGTTATCTTCAAAAAAATATTAACTCATAATCATCAGTATATTTTTAGCACCCTAATGCAGCAAAATATTAATTTTATGTTATTTTACAGCTTTCCTACCTGGAATTGTTGTGTTCCTGATTCAACGTATGAGCCAACGTACTTGCTCAGAAAATGATAATGTTGAGGATACCACACAAGCAATAAACACAAAAGAACTGCCTCTTACCAAGCACTTACTATGTGCCCGGGATTGTGCCAGAAGCTTTATGTGTATAGCTTATTTACTCCACAATGACCCTATAAGGTAGGCCATTATTATTACACCTATTTTATAGAATCCCTAACTGGCACTCTAAGAAAATAACAAATTTAAACCCAGACTGTCTTTATTCCAGAAAGCTATGCTCTTAATCAACAAGTTACCATAATCAGGAATGTTACTCAAAAAAAATTCTTTGAAAATGAATATTCATTATGTAGATACCATATACACTTTCAATTGCCATGTATAAAATTAAAGATTTAATTGTGAATTTCACTTGTGCCCAGATTTCATTTTTGAGGAAAACAGTAGAGAATGCTTATAAAGTCACCAATTGCTTCACTTAACAAATACTAAGTGCCAGGAGCTGTGCAAGACATTCTTTATAATGAGCTCTTGGGGGAAGATGGTCTAATGTAGAAGAAAAACAAATACAGGGCTGGAAACTTAATACTGTGCTGTACAAAAAACTATGAGAAGATCTTTAGGTAAAAGGAAGTCTGGGAAGGATTCTCTGATGACCCAACTGTGATCTGATATTACACGTAGGATATATGCTTTTTGGCCAAGATTTTGTGCCTGTGAAGTACAAACGCATACAAATACAAAACATTTTTATTTCTTAACTCTCAATAATCTAAAGCAAAAATAAAACAAAGGAATGATTCTATTGTGATAGCAATTAGAATCTATCAGTTGAGTTAGCAATAAGAGCAAATATGAGTAGTTCAGACACTCATGAAAGTAAGCAACTTTCTACTATTCTAATATCCAGTCCAAAAAAAAAAAAGATCAATGCCATTGTTTCCTTTCAAAAAATAACACCAACTCATAACGAAGCACAATATAATGGGCAATAAACTTGTCTCATCCACAAGGGTCTTATGTGTGAAAAATTCCACGGAGATTAAGAGTAGAAACTTGATGGCCTAATGTTGACAAATCTAAAACAAGTACATAAAAGAGATTTAACCAAACAATACATGCTCACACATATTTTTAACTCACAGTGGTTTTATTAAGGCCAAGTAGCTTTTTCCATACCTGACAATACTGGCTTTTGTTCACTTTGTCAATCAATACATACAGTCAGCCATCAGATTTTCATAACTATGTTACATCTAAAAAAGGAAAATGTAATGGCTCTGAAACTATTCTCTTATACAAAAACGAAATTATATAATTCAACTTGGCTAGACTACACAATTGGCTTCTTTTCTCACTATTAAGAGCCATCAGATTTTACTGTGATTTAAGACTCTTTTTACTAAAATCTACCGCGGCATTCTATACTTACTCCAATTTTCAATTTTCTTTATTTTTCTCACACCCATCTAAGAATCGGAAACCCAAGAACACTATTATAAAGTAAAACACTTGATCAAATAATTCCTTCCCCTTTTATCTTAAAAAAGAAAACAAGAGGGGCGCCTGGGTGGCTCAGTGGGTTAGGCCGCTGCCTTCGGCTCAGGTCATGATCTCAGGGTCCTGGGATCGAGCCCCGCATCGGGCTCTCTGCTCCGCGGGGAGCCTGCTTCCTCCTCTCTCTCTGCCTGCCTTTCTGCCTGCTTGTGATCTCTCTCTGTCAAATAAATAAATAAAATCTTTTAAAAAAAAAAAAAAAAAAAGAAAACAAGAAAAAAAAAGGACTGAGAGCTCAATTACTCTTCAAAATATTTCCTTATATGCTTTATTTAAAACCTGAAAAGTATAGTATCCATAAGACTAGAGCCTTTTAAAAAGTTCAGGATGACAGATAAGCAAGGAAGGGAAATACAAATATTTTTATACTGAAAGCCCCCCTGGGTAAAATAAAAGACAATTCAGTTTATGTTTCTGAACTCTGGGAATATTTTTTCACTCAAAACAACATGCTTTAGCTTCAAGCCCCAAATTTTTCAAAAATCAGAGTAAAGCACTTTTCATAAAATAATTTCAGCAAACATACTATCCCTCTCTACACTTCTTATAAATCTGCCAAGCAACAAACTAGTGAAGTCTTACCGATTCCTCATACTTAATATTTGTATAAAGAAAAAAAATAAGAACTTGATTATACCCAATTAAGCTTCTGTGAGTTATATTATGAAAATATATTGTAAAAAATATTACTAAATTATTCAAAAGCACATGTACCAACTCAGTTATTTGACTTAACTAAATTACATCACATACCAGTAAATGTTTGGACTTCATATCACCCTTAACACATTCACCAAATAAAAACCTTCACATTTCAAATCAAAGAAATTATTCTTTTTCAACTTGCTAGGGTTCATCATACTATGTAACTATACCAGGAAAAATGTATAGCGTAATAAATAAGGTCTCTGGACCGAGACTTTAGCATCCCCACCCCCCACAAAAAAAGCGAGCTATGGAACACCTACCAACTCTTTTAAATGTGCTTTAAAACAGTATTTAAAATTCTGAAAACAAATCTAAGAGAATCAGTTAAGATAGTAGGCTATAAAATGAATGTACAGAAATCAACAGACAATACATATGTATGTAAACAACAACAGATGATTTAAAGGAGGAAAAGCCTCATTTCCAATAGCACCAAAACAATAAATTATTTGTATACTTTTATTTACGTGCAAGCTTATGAAGAAAACGTTAAAAACTTTAAAAATGAAAGTAGAGGGGCACCTGAGTGGCTCAGTCAGTTAAACATCTGCCTTCAGCTCAGGTCATGATCTCAGGGTCCTGGGATCGAGTCCCACATCGGGCTCCCTGCTCAGTGGGGAGCCTGCTTCTCCCTCTCCTTTTGCTCCTTCCACTGCCTGTGCTCTCTCACACGCTCTCAAATAAATAAATAAAATCTTTAAAAAAATAATAAAATAAAAAGAATCATTCTTTTAAAAAAATGAAAGTGGAACTGAATGAAGAAAAAGCTATAATTATATTCCTGGAGATGGAGTAAACATCACAAATGTGTCAACTCTTAAGGTAATCTATAATTTACACAAATCCAATAAAAACGCCAACTTGTTTCTCCTCTAGGAACTGGACAGACTGATTCTAAAGATCTTCTTGAAAAATAAACAGCAATAATTACCATGAAAACTCTGAACAAGAACAATGAGAAAATAGCTCTAACAGATATAAAAGTTTCTCATAAAGCCTCAATGGTAAAACAAAGTGGCAAATAGAGAAACCAATGGGACAAAACAGAAAATCCAGAAATAGACCCATATAAAGAATTTCTAGAAACAGAGAAGACAATCTGATAGAAAAGTGGACTACATGAAAAAAGAAATACAAATGGTCTTTAAACATACAGATAAGATGTTTAACCTAACTCATGAAAACATAAGCGCAAACCAAAAAATACACTGAGATAGTGTTTCTTATCCAATGGGCAAAAATCTGATGGAAATCAACTACTCTCTAGTCAAGCTGTAGAGAAATGGATACTCCAAGGACCCTCACACATTGCTGGTGGAAAAATGTACAACCTTTTTATAAAGAGAATATAAAAATACCTTCCAAATTATAGATGCATTTACTCTTTCACTTAGCCAACCCTTTTTCTGGGAACCTAATATACAAGACACCACAACAAAAAATAACACATAGGGCGCCTGGGTGGCTCAGTGGGTTAAGCCACTGCCTTCGGCTCAGGTCGTGATCTCAGGGTCCTGGGATCGAGTCCCGCATCGGGCTCTCTGCTCAGCAGGGAGCCTGCTTCCCTCTCTCTCTCTCTCTCTGCCTGCCTCTCTGTCTACTTGTGATTTCTCTCTGTCAAATAAATAAATAAAATCTTTAAAAAAAAAAAAAACACATAAACAAGGTTTTTGACTATGAAATTGTAATAGCAAAAGATTGAACACATTCAAGTAATTGGCAACAGGGAATGGGTTGAATAAACTATGGCATCTACACACAACTGAACACTACCCGGTTTAAAAAAAAAAACGTTTATCTTTATGTACAGATTTGGAGAGAGGGTTCCAAGGTATAAACCTGAAAAAGAAAACAAGGTGAGGAACAGCAGTATGCTATCATTAGACTAAAAGGAGGAGGAAATAAAAATATATATTTGAAATAGCTATTTGCACAAAATCTGGAAGAATATACAGAAATTAGTAAAAATAAGGACATGTACTAGGCTAGAGAGGAGGAACAGATGAGGACAGGCAGAACCAAGACTCCTCAGAGAATACTTTTTAAAAACAGCATTTTGATTTTTGAACCATGTAAAAACATACATCCCCTATTCAAAAAGATAAGTTAAAAACAATTAAATTTGAAATAACAAGTTGAATAGAAGGTGACCTTGCTGATATTTGGTCAAAAGAATTTACTGGACTGTAGTTTAAGTCTTTTCCTTGAATGACATCTCAAGGAAAAGACAAACTACGTTGTAATTGTTGTAACTGAAATTACAACAAAATAATCACTGTGTGAAACATCAATATCACAAATAAAATCATACTTGTCTGTGTGTTCACAACAAACTTTAAACCAACCTATTAAAACTAAAGAACAGCCTTAACTTTGAAAACTCATGTCGTACTGCGTAGCAAAAAAGCATACTGTTCACCTTGTTCAAGTTTACAGTTGCACTCTATAGGTCAACAGAGTCAGCAAGAGGGCTAAACACTTTTGACAGGCAGTAAATACTTCTGACAATGTAAAGGTTTTAATAACAGCCAGCTCAGTGCAGGTCAGGCTGGGATTACGCTAAAACTGGTAAACAGCAGCTTTAGGACCTGCCAAGGAATGAAAGCGTACAAGTGAAGCCCACTTCCAGTACCGGCCACATTCTCTTCTAATACAACAAAAAAGGACATGGGAATCATCTTGCTTCCATTTTTGGGTGGCTGAAAGTTTTGCTTAGGACCAGAAGGAGGAAATAGAAGTTAACATTTTGCACCTCACTGACATAAGTGAAAGTGGATCATTTAAAAACCGTTTTAGGGGGGGCCTGGGTGGCTCAGTGGGCTAAAGCCTCTGCCTTTGGCTCAGGTCATGATCCCAGAGTCCTGGGATCGAGCCCCACATCGGGCTCTCTGCTTAGCGGGGAGCCTGCTTCCTCCTCTCTCTCTCTCTCTCTGCTGCCTCTCTGCCTACTTGTGATTCTGTCAAATAAATAAATAAAAATCTTTAAATAAAAAAACAAAACAAAAACCGTTTTAGGAACTTCATTAGTTAAGTGAAAGCTAAGACAAAAGGGCTATATTCTGGTAGAGGCTGCTCCAGCTCCCTACAAGCGGGTCAGATAAGCCTGGCAGTGACTTCCAGAGAATCAGAATCTAAGTTGCAGCCACATCACTTAGAGAAATCTGAGTACTTGCAGAGAAACTGTGCCAAGAAGTTAAGGGCTCCTGTTACAAGCATACGTTTTAGTGTTTATTACAAGAGACTACTCTCTAAGTAGGCTCTTTGTTCTCATATCTAAGATCGAGCTGGGTAAATAATATTTATATGGGGGAGGGTTTAATCTGATTTTTAAAAAAGGTATTTTATATTTCTGGGACACTTAAAGGCATGCTCATAAAAAGAAAAACAAGCAGGTGAATTTAAAAACAAGAACCCCATCCCCGGGGTGCCGAGGTGGCCCAGTCAGTTAAGCGTCCACCTTCAGCTCAGGTCAGGATCCCAGGGTCCTGGGATCAAGCCCCACCATCAGGCTCCTTGCTTGATGGAAAGCCTGCTTCTCCCTCTCCCTCTGCGGCTACTCCTGTTTGTGCTCTCCCCCCCCCCTAATAAATAAATCAAATCATAAAAAAAAAAAAAAAGAACCCAATCTTGGGGCAAAATAAGCAGACCCTTACACAGACTTTCTTATAAGCTCAAGGCCCACAACCGGACAGTCCCACTTGCCCCACAATATCTCTCAATCTAACACTTTAACCCTTCCCTACCATTCCCTTCCCCCTTCACGGAATTATAAATGTCCTTTTATTTGTTTCCACTCCTCACGCCGTGGAGTTCTGGCCACTATCATCACTTCTCTGCAACACTAACAGTCTCCAGCCTAGACTGTCTTGGCTTTACAATCCCTGCATCTAAGACTTCACTTTTATTAGCATAAACTGTTCATAACATTCCCTTATGAATGTTAAAATATTAACAAATATATTTTAAAATATTTCCTATATTGGTAGGTATGCCCTCTCTTGTTCCTAATAATAATAAAAACTATTTATGCCTTCTTTTTTATGTCTTATGTGATTTTGTTAGAAACTTAATCTTTCTTATTATCTTTTCAAATATACAGCTTTAGGTTTTATTAATCAACTTTTTAAATGTTTTCTTGGGGCACCTGGGTGGCTCAGTCGGTGAAGCATCTGTCTTTGACTCAGGTCATGATCCCAGGGTCCTGGGATAGGGTCCTGGGATTGAGCCCCGCATCAAGCTCCCTGCTCAGTGGGAAGCCTGCTTCTCCCTCTCACACTCTCCTTGCTTGTGTTCCCTCTCTCACGTGCACTCTCTCTCTCTCTCTAATAAATAAATAAACCTTAAAAAAAAATAAAATTAAAAAAGTTTTCTTGCTATTTAATTCCTGCCCCTCCTTTTTATTTACATTTTTTCCAATGCCTATGAGTTTACTCTGACCTTTTTTTGATTCTTTGGGGTGAATGCCTAACCTTTTTATTTTTTGTTCTTTCTTGTTTTTAAGAAACACAACTGTGTAAATCTGTATTAATACAGTCTTTATTATTAATACTGTCTGTATTAAGAAGTCTTGGGTAATTTTCAGGATTTGTAAACTAAAAACTGGAAAAACTGAAAGCATGTTTTAAAACTAAAAGTATACTAAAAGTATATTTTGGGAAGAAATCGTAAGAGATAACCTTAGTGATCTTGAGTTTGGCAAGTTATTTCTTAAATACAACAAATATAGCATGAGTAAGAGTCATGAGTGAATAAACAAATTGTGTTACACCCCTACAAGGAACAATACTCTGCAATAAAAAATAAAAAATTACTGATGCATGCAACAATAAGGACGAATCTCACAATTAAGTAAAGGCCAAACAGAAAAGCACATATCTTATGATTCCATGCATCTAAAATTCTAGAAAATGCACACTAACCTAAACTGACAAAAAGCAAATGAGTGTTTCCTGGAGACTAGTTAGGGACAAAAAGAAGAATATCTGGGGGCATGAAGAAACTTCTGAGGATTATGCATACATTTATTATTCTGAGGTGATGGCTCACAGGTATATACATATGTAACATTTTAAATCACACAATTTAAACATGTGCAGTTTACTGTATGTCAATTATACCTCCACAGAGTATTTTTTAAAAAGAAAAAAGGAAACTTTAAGGTCAGTTCCCCCCCAACATTGTAACTTTTCTTGGCATCCTCAGGCAGAATCTGTATCCATACCATATCACAGAACCTAGAACACACTTCTAAAATAAAACCACAGTTGTGGGACACCTGGGTGGCTCAGTGGGTTAAAGACTCTGCCTTCGGCTCAGGTCATGATCCCAGGGTCCTGGGATGGAGCCCCGAATGGGGCACTCTGTTCAGCAGGGAGCCTGCTTCCTCCTCTCTCTCTACCTGCTTCTCTGCCTACTTGTGATCGCGGTCTGTCAAATAAATAAATAAAATCTTTAAAACCACAGTTGTTATGCTTATTTGTATGTCTGTCCTCCCTGTTAAAACTGTGAGCTCCCAGAATGTCTTATTCATATTTTTATACCCAAGATATAGCAGAGTAGTGCTTATGCACAGTAAGTATTCCATACCTGTACACAATTAATTGAATTTATGCTTAATTTTTAAAAACCAAATGCAGAGTCTTGAGTAAATGAAATTTGGCTTGAAAATAGGTACTGGATGGAAATATGAAAGGGAGTCAAAGATGAGCAATACTGCTAAGCCTCAATAAAGATTCACTTGAAACTAGATTCAATGTTTCAGTATAAACACTAAGCCAGTCTGTGAATTTATCCAGAAAAATTTAGTGGGAAGAACAGAAATCAGAAGAAAAAGTGGATACTAAGATAATATCACCTCACACCAGTCAGAATGGCTAAAATTAACAAGTCAGGAAATGACAGATGCTGGCGAGGATGCAGAGAAAGGGGAACCCTCCTACACTGTTGGTGGGAATGCAGGCTGGTGCAACCACTCTGGAAAACAGCATGGAGGTTCCTCAAAATGTTGAAAATAGAACTACCCTATGACCCTGCAATTGCACTGCTGGGTATTTACCCTAAAGATACAAACGTAGTGATCTGAAGGGGCACGTGCACCCGAATGTTTATAGCAGCAATGTCTACAATAGCCAAACTATGGAAAGAACCTAGATGTCCATCAGCAGACGAATGGATAAAGAAGATGTGGTATATATACACAATGGAATACTATGCAGCCATCAAAAGAAATGAAATCTTGCCATTTGCGACGACGTGGATGGAACTAGAGGGTATCATGCTTAGCGAAATAAGTGAATCGGAGAAAGACAACTATCATATGATCTCCCTGATATGAGGGAGAGGAGATGCAACATGGGGGGTTGAGGGGGTAGGAGAAGAGTAAATGAAACAAGATGGGATTGGGAGGGAGACAAACCATAAGTGACTCTTAATCTCACAAAACAAACTGAGGGTTGATGGGGGGAGGGGGTTGGGAGAGGGGGGTGGGGTTATGGATATTGGGGAGGGTATGTGCTATGGTGAGTGCTGTGAAGTGTGTAAACCTGGCGATTCGCAGACCTGTACCCCTGGTGATAAAAATATATGTTTATAAAGCTGTAAAAAAAAAAAAAAAAGAAAAGAAAAAAGAAAGGATGAATACCCAAGTTTTGTAGCAACATGGACAGGACTGGAAGAGATTATGCTGAGTGAAATAAGTCAAGCAGAGAGAGTCAATTATCATATGGTTTCACTTATTTGTGGAGCATAACAAATAGCATGGAGGACAAGGGGAGATGGAGAGGAGAAGGGAGTTGAGGGAAATTGGAAGGGGAGGTGAACCATGAGAGACTATGGACTCTGAAAAACGATCTGAGAATTTTGAAGGGGTGAGGGGTGGGAGGTTGGGGGCACCAGGTGGTGGGTATTGTAGAGGGCACGGATTGCATGGAGCACTGGGTGTGATGCAAAAATAATGAATACTGTTATGCTGAAAAAATAAAAAATTAAAAAAAAAAAGATACTAAGATAAACTCAGAGGTAAAAACTAAAGACAGAGCAATTTAACACTATGGACAGACAAATTATTCAGATGGGTGGTTATGTTAGTCTATATAAATGCCTACTTACCACGTACTATAATAAATGTGAAGACAAACCTCTAATTCAAAGGCACTAAGATAAAGACAGTGTGGTTAAGGGAAGGAATAGCTTTAAGAGGGTCAACAGTTCATAAGCAGATAGTTTCCAAGTGCTAGTTCCAACGATGCACTGAAATTAGCAGAGAGGCATTTCTACTGCTAAAGGTACTGTGAAAATCTCTCCATGTAGCTGAGACACAAAATGCTACATAGGTTAATGCCCAACATTCTTTGGGTTTTTCTGATTATATCAGAGAGAACTTCAGCTAATCTCTTTGGTTTCAGTTACACCTAGGTCTGGGTGGGAGGACAGTAATTTAGAATTGTGGGAGAAGGCCTACTAATCTTTTAACAAGAAGGCTGATTTCTAGTTCAGGAACAGGCCAGTTGCATTATTTAAGTAAAAGAGGTAGAAGAATCCTAGATGGATGGGCATGATACCACAAACAGCCAGAATCAAGAATTCTATTCATGCAACAACCTGCGCCCAATTTTAATAATTTAGAGTAATATAATCACAACAAAGCAACCGGTAATAATTGAAAAAAAAAATCTTAGAATTTTTTTAAAGCTGTGTATCTACATAAAGTTTGGTTCTGTGCCATACATTATAATAACAAATTCTACTGAAGACATTATATTCATTAAACTGTAACAGCCAAGAATCTTATCACATGATTTTAGAACAAACACACAAGTATATGAAGAAAAATAGAATTTGTCTTCAAGACACAAGCATTAATTTACTTATAATGAAAATGACATTTTTCTTTTTCTTAAGTAGGCTCCACACCCAACATGGAACCCAATGCAGGGCTTGAACTCACCACCCTGAGATCAAGACCTGAGCTGAGGGGTACCTGGGTAGTTCAGTGAGTTAAATGTCTGCCTTATACTCAGGTCATGACCACAGGGTTCCTGGATCAAGCCCTGCATCAGGCTCCCCCACTCAGTAAGGAGTTTGTTTCTCCCTTTCCCTCTGCCTCTCCCCCTGGCTGTGCTCTTTCTCTTTAAATAAAGTCTTAAAAAAAAAAAAAAAAAGACTGAGCTGAGATCAAGAGTGAGACCCCTCATGGGCTAAGCTACCCAGGTGCTCCCAAAAATATAGTATTTAAAAGATTATCTTTTAAAAGGTCTTTGGTTGGGGGTTCCTGGGTGGCTCAGTCGGTTAAGCATCTGCCTTCAGCTCAGGTCATGATTCCAGGGTCCTGGGACCCATCCCTGCATTGAATAGCACTGAGTTCCCTGTCAGCAGGGAGTCTGTTTCTCCCTCTCCTTCTGTGCCACCCTCATGCTCTCTCCCTCCCTATTTCTAGTTTAAAAAAAGAAAAAAAGGTCTTTGGTTAAAGATTATAACTTAGTACTTTCAATAATAGGAAATTTAAAAAAATTTTTCAAACCTGAAAAGCTTTCTAACTTCTCATAAGTGAAACTTACCTAGCAATTAAATGAAAATATACAAAACAGTCATTTCAAATACATAAAGGCTGGGGCACCTGGGTGACTCAGTCATTTGAGCATCCAACTCTTGATTTCTACTCAGGTTGTGATTTAAGGGTCATAAGATCGAGCTTCCTGCGAGGCTCCGTGCTCAGTGGGGAGTCTGCTTCTTTCCCTCTTTCTCCCTTTGTCTCCCCACCTTGTGTGCACAAATGCAATCACCGTCCCTCTCTCTCTAAGTAAATAAATCTTAAAAAAGAAAAAAAAAAAAGAAATGCATAAGAGCTATGTGGTATAATGATATTACAGAAACATATATATCATAGTTATTAATACTAATGTTGTAGCATTGCTCTTTTACATTATTTTTCATTCAAATGAAATATATCCATACCATATAACATATATAGGCATTAAATAAATCTTCTAGAAATGATTAAATGTGCTTAAAAGAACCAAAAATTTTGATGTCATTATACTGTTTTACTTAAAGTTGTACATAAATGAACAAAGCCCAATGTCATCTTAAATATAAGACAATAATTAAAAATTAATTTTTTTTAAAGATTTTATTTATTTGACAGAGAGATCACAAGCAGGCAGAGAGGCAGGTAGAGAGAGAGGAGGAAGCAGGCTCCCTGCTGAGCAGAGAGCCCGATGCGGGGCTCGATCCCAGGACTCTGAGATCATGACCTGAGCCGAAGGCAGCGGCTTAACCCACTGAGCCACCCAGGCACCCCTAAAAATTAATTTTTATTTTTATTTTTTTTTTTTTAAGATTTTTATTTATTTATTTGACAGAGAGAGATCACAAGTAGATGGAGAGGAAGGCAGAGAGAGAGAGAGAGAGCGAGGGAAGCAGGCTTCTTGCTGAGCAGAGAGCCTGATGTGGGACTCGATCCCAGGACCCTGAGATCATGACCTGAGCCAAAGGCAGCGGCTTAACCCACTGAGCCACCCAGGCGCCCCAAAAATTAATTTTTAAAAGTAAGGTATACTCTATATAATTTTATGCCTTAGATTGAGAGGGAATTTCCTGAGAGTACTAGAAAATGGACATCTACATCCAAGAAGCAAGTCTTCATGACTTCTATTTTTAGTGAAAGCTGTTATTTGAGATCTAAGTTAAAAGCAGAGCACAGAGAAATGGCCAGTAGATTTGACTCCCTTACTGCTGGCATAAATGCAGATGTTCTGCCTGCATTTTTCCTATTTTAAAATGATACCACACAGTTACAGTGCACAATCCAAACTGAATATACCAAATTACATTCCCTCTCTTAACGGTGAGTCCATTTCACTATATAAAAGAGAATGGCGCATGATTTCAGTGTCTTTTTCAATCATTAAATACTTACTGGGAGCCAATTACATGCCAGGTTTGGTACTAGGTGTCGGAACACAAAGCTATTATTAGCTTACACTTTATGTCTTTGATATATGGTAAAACTACAATGTTAGAATTCTGGAAGTCTATTCCCCTGGAAGACCAGATGAGACTGGTAAGAAAGTGGACTGAACGAGGGAACTCTGATCTAGCAAGGGGTTCATCATTCATCCAGTTTGGGGTATACCAAGTATCTCTGTTCTACACATGAGCACAGAAGTCTTCCAGAGTTCAAAAAGTAATTCTATGGGTAAGAAGAAGTGGGATTATTAGCACTGAAAAAAAGGTGAGGTCTGCAGAAAGGGAAATGGAACGCCTTCAGATTCCAAGGATATCTGCTACTACATTTACATGGTGGCTAAAAGGAGTACGTTTAAATGCCTGACAAGTAATGCCTTACAGCATTCTATAGAGTTCTCAAAGTACTTTCACACTATCTCACTTTAATTTTAATTCTCCTGAAATTATAATTTTACATGGAAAGGAACTAGTGAGGGTAAACCAGGCTTCTAGCAGTAGGCTAGCCCTGCATTTCCCAAACTGCATTGTGTGGAACTGGGATATTATAGTCATTAGGTAAAAGGATAAATAAATAAATTTGTTAGGTTCATGATCAACTAATTTAGGAAAATAAAGTTAAAAGTACATCTACTACAGGACTTCTCAGAGCCTTCACTATGCTAATATATAATGCAAATCTCTAAGTGGAGGAAGGGAATAGTATCAATTCCCAAACTCATTTGATCACAGAATCCTTTAATCTTTTAATTATCATTAAGTATCATTTTAAGCATCTAATGTTCCAGAGAACAAACACTTGGAAACCGCACTAATGTACCAAACAAAAGAAGAATCAAATCAGAGGAGAAATATTTCCAGGGGCAAAAATACACTGATAGCCAGAAGGTCAGAGATCTCGAAAAAAGACCACAAAATAGCTCGTGAGAAGGCCAAAATGTCCACCAAACCTGGCTGCAAAGTCAATGCCACCCTCCCTTGGATATATACACTGAACTAAATGCAGCAATTAATGGCTTACTCCAAAATATTTACTGAGTGACTACATTGTTCCAGACACTATGCTAGAAGCTAGAGATGTAACAAGGAATAGTATGGAGAAGGTCCAGTGATCCTACAAGGCTTACATTCCAGTTGCGGGACATAAAAACAAGAAAACATCAGATAGATTAGTGCTGTGCAGCAGGGAAAACAAAAATGGGGATGATGTGGTAGAGAAAATATAATTGAGTCAGGCTCAAAAAACCCATAAATGAATGACTACAGGCTCGAACTTAGGTAACAACGAAGAACAAGAACAAATAGCAGCACCTGACTGGCTCAATCGGTAGGGCATGCAACTCTTGATACCGGGGTTGTGAGTTCAAGCCTCACATTGGGCGCTGAGCTTACATAAAGGAAAAAACAAAAACAGGAACAAATACTATCACAGTAACAGTTAACACTTATGAAGTATTTCGTATGTGCTGAGTACTACAGTAAAATTTAAATACTTTATTATTTAAACCTCATGATAACCTTCTGAAGTGAGTAGTATTATTAATCATTCCCCTATTACAAATGAAACTGAGGTATAGAGAAGTTAAGTTAGATGCTCAAAGTCACAAAGCTAAAAACCAGTAGAGCTTAAGTTCAAATGCAGCAATCTAGGTCGAGACTAGAAATCCCGATCTGGGGTTCAAGTGTGACCAGGCAGTATTACTTGGCAGATACCAAACTGCCACTGCAATAACTTTAAAGACTTTTTCCACCTTCTCAATGTCCACTATGTAGAACTGATTTCTGTCTACCTGCCTGACATCACCAGCAAAGAGACCCAGCAATTGATTAGACATCTTTTCTTCCCCTCAGGAAAAGCAGAAACTACATCCTGACATCCAGATTGACCTAGCCTAAAAAGAAATTCATCAAAGAGTACACTGTGGCAGTAAAAGACCCAGGCTAAATTCCTTGGATGAGAAGAAGAAATCTATACCCCTGAGAGGTTAAGTAACTAAACCACAGTCATTTACCTAAGTAACAAGAGAGCCAGGAGCAGAACCAACCTTAATTTCTCTCCATCATTATCCTCATGCCTTGACGATGGGGACCAGATCATCACAGAGGATGGACTGAACTGGGTACAGGATCAGTGGTGAGACTATTTTATATTGGTATTGGTAAGAATAGCAACGCAAAACAACATATCTGATACCATTATTATGTAAGTGGTAATTCATTAATGCTAATTTATTTATCCAAAATTAAGACCTAAATTCATAAAGAATCATGACTACTGTTGCCAACAATTTTTGGAAGAACTAAGAAGTTCAAGAGGCTATGTGCAACCCCACAAGCCAAGTGCAATGGCCTCTAACTTGGGTATGGTTCACAACCAGATTTTCTTTTCTGTCAAATGACAGTCTGTACTTGGTAAAGTCCAAACTCCTCCAGGAAGTGAGGTGCTTTTTTAGAGTTATGGTTCTCAAACAGTTCCAAATGTATCGCCATCATTTAAGAATCATGTGGTCCAACTGAAGATACATCAAAATTAATGATTAAAATTACACTTTCTACACTAAGTGATCTGACTTTGCTTAGGCAACAGGAGAAATTTAACATGCTCCACACTAAAGAAATGGGACTTATTGGAACACACAAAAAAGATCTTTTCCCTTTGCACTTACTGGTAAACAAGCAATCAATACAATCTAGTTTCGACTCAATCAGGACTTAGTTGAAACAGGGTTTATGAGACTAAATGCCCTTAAAGCCAAATGGGAGAAAAAGAGACAGTAAAGAAGAGAAGGGAAAACGGAATTATGGTGAAACAAGGCAACTGTGTGCATTATTTCAATGAGAATTAAACCACATTCTGATAATTTCAGGGTTTAATGTCTCTCCAAATCTTTACGAGTTAATAATGTCAGGCAGAAACAGTCACCTTTGGTTTCTAGTAATAGCAGTTAAGATAAAAACAGAATTATAAATCAACATTTGGAAGAATAAATTCCATCTATCACTATCTTGTCTCTGATTTTAAGACTCACATTTAAATCAGACTGGTTGTACAACTTATTGAATTGTATACTTTAAATGAGTGAATTGTATGGTATGTGAATTCTCTCTCAACAAAGCTGTTACAATTTAAGTCAGATGCTGGGGAGATGGGGACAGCAGTGTCTGAAAACAAGGCTCCAGAATAACTAAGCTTTTCTATATAAACTGACCAATAAAACCAAGGGCTAAACAGGCTCTGGTGAAACAGAATAGATTAGATGTTTCTGGCATGTTAATAAAGAAATCCCTTCAACTGATTTGGTTCTTGATCAGCAGCCAGCTAAACGCCTTTGCTAACTGCAATCCTGACCCACTCCTCTCCCCTCTGTAAGAGACATATGTGAAGAGGGTGAGAACCACATGCTTCTACCAGAAGGAAAAAATAATCTTCTGGTAATTGTGGTGGGGTGGTTTAGCAGGGAAAAAAGCTGTTAATTCCAGAACATTTTCAAAAGCATCAACTACTCTCCTCACAAGCACAATCTCATCAAAAACCAGAAGAAAACAAACTACCTTCTCTCTTTAGTATAAGATCCATTTCTCCACAGTGGCCTTTTAAAGCAAATTTACTCTTTTCTAGCCACTGTCCCCTTTCTCATTCAGGGGAAGACTCTGGGGATTTTTCTGATTATCGCTGAATCACTTCCAACCCTCCTTGGCAAAAAATAATACTTTTTGAAAGATCAGAAACCAACATGACAGAGGTATAGCTCCATGTTCACTCACCTACTTCTGGCAGTGCAGCCAAATGCGTGGACTCCGCAGGCAGACCGCCCGGGTTCCACTGCTGTCTGCCATTTACAAGTTGGGGACTCGTAGACTACAGCTCTTTGTGCCCCTCTCTTCTCATTTGTAAAGAAGGGACAATTACAGTTCCTACATTGTACCGCGGATTAATTTACTACCAATTTTGGTCTTACCAACACTTCACACGTGGTATGTAATTACTATTATTATTTCTAAGAGTGAAATAGCAACTTAAAAAGTATGACAACAGTTTGGTTTGAAAACTTACAGAGCTGTGACAATTCCTTAAAAGCTACACAGATATACTGAGGCTGAACAAATATGTAAATGGATGACAAATGGTGGGAGCGACGCATCTCACTCATGGAGGCGGCGGCTACAGATAAGCAGTGAGGGAAGGCTAGCATGAACCGTGTGGCAGTAGATTAGATTTGGAGACAGCAGTATAAACTCACGTGGCTTAAAACAGATACTGTTAGATACAGAAATAATTATATATATGTATGTATACAGGGGTTACTTACATATATATATTTATATTTAGTTAGGTTAGTACTACAGAAATTTAGTAATTTCCTGGCTCTATTCACTGAGAGGGCCCAGAAGTAACAACACACCAGTAACAATAAATACATCCAGAGCCTGTATCATGTTCTATTTCCACTAAAAAGAACCAGGGATCCTTAGAGAAATGTCTGGTTATAAGGCTGGGGCAGGGAACATACATGATGAGCCTGTACACCTATATTGCCAGAAAGTCAGGAAGTGTTAAAAACAAAACCATGTCTGGGGCGCCTGGGTGGCTCAGTGGGTTAAGCCACTGCCTTCGGCTCAGGTCATGGTCTCGGGGTCCTGGGATCGAGCCCCGCATCGGGCTCTCTGCTCAGCGGGGAGCCTGCTTCCTCCTCTCTCTCTCTCTGCCTGCCTCTCTGCCTGCTTGTGATCTCTGTCAAATAAGTAAATGGAATCTTAAAAAAAAAAAAAAAAAAACCATGTCCGTCAACAAAGGGACACAAGAGACAACGACAAGAACTCCCAATGGCTAAGCTGAAATAATGTGAACAACTTGACTAGTGGATTATAACCCAAAGTATAAAATAAATATCCATAAATCTATTGGATATGAAATAACTAAAGGGCAAAAATACAAATCTCCATACAGAGGAATTCCAAGTAATTTATGCAGTCACTTCCTCCCTCAAAAAGACTGAGCTTAACTCCCAAAGTATGAGGCTGAGTTTGGTGATTTGCTTTCAGAGAGCACAACATAGAAAGGTCAGGAAAAAAAAAACTTTATATAAAGTGCAGAAACCTAAAAAATATTACCACCATCAGGTGACAAAAATTAACATCGCTAGCGATGTTATGTTAATAGCATGGATACTTGATCCTCCCCAAAATTCATAACCCAGTCTAACCAGGAGAAAAACACCAGACAAATCTAAACTGAGAAACACACACAAAATACCTGATCAGCGCTCCTCAAAACTGCTAAGGTCATCAAAAACAAAGAAAACGTCTGCGAAACTGCCAGAGACCAGAAAATTCTGCTTAAAAAGATAATGACTAAATGTAATGTGCTATCCTGCAGGGATCCTGGGACAGAAAAGGGACATTAGGGAAAAACTATTAAAATCCAAATAAGCTGTGGAGTCTGGTCGACAGTGACACACTAACTGGTTCTTTAGTTGTGACACATGTACCACAGTCATGTAAGAGGTTAACAAAAGGGGAAAACTGGGTGAGTAGCACACAGAAATTCTTTAGAATCTGTGTGATTTGTTTTTTATAAATCTAAAATTATTCTAAAATAAAGTTTATTTTTAAAAAGTCTTAACTAAAGAGGGGCAATGAGTGGCTCAGTCAGTTAAGTGTCTGCCTTCGGCTCAGGCCATGAACTCAGGGTCCAATGGGGAGTCTGCTTCTCCCTCTCCCTCTGCCCCTCCCTGCTGCGTGAGTGTGTGAGTGTGTGCTCTCTCTCAGGTAAATAAGTATATCTTTAAAAAATAAACAAATGATCTTAACTAAAGAATTAAACCATTTAAATGTTTTTTTAATGTTATGAGTTTAAAAAGGTGACTTTAAATCTTGGCTGATAAATAAAAAGGTATTTGTCTCCCAAAACAGCTGATCATATCTGGTAAATAAATAATTCCTGCAAACACTGATGCTAAAAAAAAATTATATCCCATAAGCTTAGTTTCCAGACTTTTCTAAGAACCACCGAAATCAGTTAAATTATATTTTTAAAATACTTTGTCTAAACTCTTGTAAAACATAGTCTAATTAAATTTCATGTTTTATGTGATCACTTCCTATAAAAGTTGTTATAGAAATATTCTTTAAATTTTAGTTCAAATATTGCATGATAACATGTAGAAACAGCTAAGAAATCTCAACACAAACAATTTAAAATCTAACGTAAAAATAGCAACTCTGCCCAGTAATTAACAGAAACCTTCAATTTTGGTTTTTGAAGAAAAAAAAGTTTGCGGAACCTCATGTAACCACAGTTTAGTGAAGGGAAAAAAAAAAAATCTCAACATTCTAAATGAAAACTTCTTGCTCCAGTAGTGTTAGAGAATCAGTATCATACCACTAACCAGAAATAGGAGACCCCAAAAGAAAAATGTCAACACGATGACTGAAATAAAAATGACAAGGACATTACTGTTCAAGCTGAATAATATTCCAAAAACTTAACATAACTGTGTATGTGGCAGGTTTCTGCACAAGGCTTTATAGTCTCTACTTCATGCTCTTTGAAGGTTTGGGGTTTAAGTTTTTATTGAAGGGAGGAAGGATGATAGAGCATGCAACAGAGAAGGGAAAAATGAACAGGTTTTAATAATGACACAGTCTATCCAGTTTATCACTCAGCACTTTCAATGCTTTCTTATTTCTGTCAACTTTGTCACCTCATAAGATTGACATGGAGGGAGAGGACTGCATAGGGATAGTGAGGGATCATAAGTCATCTGTCTATTCCTGAGGCACTGTAAGGACAACAGGAATCCAAAATGGATTTTAAAGGACTTAAAATGGATTTTAAGGATGTACACACGTTGAAAGAAAACTCTGATAACAACAGTGGGTAATCTTTACCTGTATTTACTCCATTATTCTTACCTGTTTCAATTAAAAAATATAAAAATATAAAAAATATAAAAGTAACTTGTAATACCAAACTTTTTCCTGAAGACTGTAACTTCCACAAACATGTATACTTACATTACAGGTCTTTTGTATCATATTTCATTCATGCACTTAAATATGCCTCAAAAGAAAGCTTGAAACCACAAATTTTTAATTCCTTGGACATTAAAAGTGAAAAGAAAGTTAGTAAAGAGGTTTTCTTCCTTTGAAAATTAAGGACAAAAGCTGTCCCTTATCTATGCTCCCATCACTGAATAGCTCCAGTTTTCAAGTGTGCTCTTTAACTATATGTCCCTACCAGTCCCTTCAAATCAGCTAGTCTACCACTTCAAGGGTAGAGGATGGGACAACACCTTTCTGCTTAAATATATTATTTCTCAATCAACTCGTCCAAAATCTAACTCCACATCTCTCTTCACTCAACTTCTAAACCATCTATGTCCAAAACTTCCCTGGTTGTTAAGTGAAGTCATGTCATTACCATTCACTCTTGGGTGGGTACAAGACATTCCAGATAATCTGAAATATCAAACTGAAGATTAAATGTCCACACTACATCACACCCACCTATCCACCATGGGATTAAGTGGTCCCTGCCATGAAGTAGCTCCTTATCCACACTTTGGTTCAAACATCTTCAGCGGTTCCCTTATTTTTATCATATTTAATTTGTACCCTGGAGACAGTTTCTCAAGACATATTTTGGTCTTAATTACTTCTCTAGAGCAAACAGTGACTACAAAGCATAGGTTCTGGAGTTAAGACTACCTGAATTCAAATCCCAGTTTTACCACTTACTAGATGGATGACTTTGGGCCTATTCTTGACTTCTTTTTGTGCCTCAGTACCCACATCTATAAACTGGAAATAACAACAATGCCTACTTCATGCTTCTGAATCACCTGTAATCAGGATTCTTTGCCAACCATTCCAACCTCTCAAGAAAATGACTCTAGAGACAGCAAATATATTCTCCTAACTAGACTCACTAGTCTCCCAGAACTTACCACCCCTAGCCCTCTGATGTATGTGACTCTACTTTCTATTAATCTCAAACTACCTATGTTTGAATATGAACAGTTAGAGGAAAGACCATGGAAAAAGGCCAAGAAAAAACAGTCATTTATAAGCCAAGGAGAGAATCCTCATAAGGAACTAACCCTGCTGACACCTGAATCTCAAACTGCTAGCCTCCAGAACTTTGAGAAAATAAACTTTCATTGGTTAGGCCAGCCAGTCAGTGATTCTTTGTTAGAAAGCTCTAAAAAGGGGCACCTGGGTGGCTCAGTGGGTTAAAGCCTCTGCCTTCGGCTCAGGTCATGATCCCAGGGTCCTGGAATCAAGCCCTGCATCAGGCTCTCTGCTCAGTGGGGAGCTTGCTTCTCCCTCTCTCTCTCTCTCTGCCTGCCCCTCTGACTACTTGTGGTCTCTGTATGTCAAATAAATAAATAAATAAATCTTTTTAAAAAAAAGGGAAAAAAAAAAGGAAGCTCTAACAAATTAATACAAGAACCCAGAAACAGATTCATACAGTCAAGTGATCTCTCACAAAGGAGCAAGGGCAATAATGGAAAAAGGATGGTCTTTTCAACAAATGGTACTGAATCAACTGGACACCTGGACACATGTGGGGACAGCCACATAAGGAAGGAGAGAGGAAGGATCAACCTAGAGAAAGAAAGAATCTAGATATAGACCTTATACTTCTCCCAAAATTAACCAAATGGACCAAGACCTACATATAAAACGCAAAACTATAAAAGTTCTAGAAGACAACTGAAAATCTAGGTGACCTTGGTTTGGATTTGGAAGTGAGTTTTTAGATATAACACCAAAGATATAATCAACAACAGCAACAAAAAACCTGACAAGCTGGACTTCGCTAAATTAAAAAAAAATTCTGCTCTGCTACAGACATTACAAAGAGAATGAAAAGACAAGCCACAGAGTGGAAGAAAATATTTGCAAATCACATAGCTGATAAGGAATATATATCCAAAATATACAAATTTTTTTTAAAGATTTTATTTATTCATTTGACAGAGAGAAATCACAAGTAAGCAGAGAGGCAGGCAGAGAGAGAGGAGGAAGCAGGCTCCCTGCTGAGCAGAAAGCCCGATGTGGGGCTCGAACCCAGGACCTGGGATCATGACCTGAGCCGAAGGCAGCGGCTTAACCCACTGAGCCACCCAGGGGCCCCTATACAAATTTTTTTTAAAGATTTTATTTACTTGTCAAAGAGAGAAAGGGTGTGCACAAGCAGGGGGAGCGGCCAGAAGCAGCAGCAGGCTCCCCCCTAAACAAGAAGCCTGATGCAAGACTTAATCCCAGGACACTGGGATCATGACCGGAGCTGAAGGCAGGTGCTTAATAGACTGAGCCACCCAGGCATCCCTAAAATATACAAAGAACTCTTGAAACTCAACAATAAGACAACCAATTCAATTTTTAAAAGGACAAAAGAGGGGCGCCTGGGTGGCTCAGTGGGTTAAGCCGCTGCCTTCGGCTCAGGTCATGATCTCAGGGTCCTGGGATCGAGCCCCGCATCGGGCTCTCTGCTCAGCAGGGAGCCTGCTTCCTCCTCTCTCTCTGACTGCCTCTCTGCCTGCTTGTGATCTCTCTCTCTGTCAAATAAATAAATAAATAAATATTTTTTTTTTAAATAAAAAAATAAAAGGACAAAAGATCTGAAGGGACGCTTCATTTAAAAAGATATACAGATGGAAAATAAACAAATGAAAAGATTCTCAACATCACAGGTCACTAGGGAACTGCAAATTAAAACAACAATGATACCACTACACACCTATCTGAATGGCCAAAATCCAACAACACTGACAATATCAAATGCCAGCAAGGATGTGGAACAACAGGAACAGGATTTGCTAGATGCTGGGAATGCAAAATGGTGCAGGCACTCTGGAAGACAGCTGGGCAGTTTCTTACAAAGCTAAACAGTCTTACCACACGATCCAGCGACTGCACTCCTTGGTATTTACCCAAATGAGTTGAAAACTTACATCCACACAAAAACCTGCGCACAGATGTTTACAGCAGCTTTATTCATAACTGCTAAAATCTGGAAGCAACTAAGATATCAATCAATAGGTAAATGGATATGTAAACTATTGTACAATCATACACTGGATATTATTCCATAATAAAAAAAAACACATGAACTGCATCAAGCTACAAAAAGATTTGAAGGAACCTTAAATGCATATTGTTAGGTGAAAGAAGGCCACGTGAAAAGTCTACATAGTGGGGCCCCTGGGTGACTCTGGGGGTTAAGCATCTGCCTTTGGCTCAGGTCATGATCTTGGGGCCCTACTCTATCTCTTGATAGATTATCTCTATCTAGATCTTGGGGCCCTATCACTCTATCTCACTCTCCCTCAAATAAATGAATAAATTCTTAAAAAAAAAAAAAAAAGATAAGAGTCTACATACCTATGATCCTAATTATACACCATTCTGGGAAAGGCAAAACTATAGAGACAGTAAAAAGATCAGTGGTTGCAGGGGTGGGGTGAGGGTGGGGGTAGAGGCAGAGGCTGACTCAGATAATTTTCAAAGCAGTGAAAATACTCTATAAAATACCATGATGGATACATGTCTAAAACATTTGTCCAAGCCCACAGCATATACAATACCAAGAGCGAGCCCTAATGTAAACTTAACTGAAGTCCATTAATGTAATGGACTTTAGTTAGTAACAGTGGATCAATACTGTTTCGCTAATTTTAACAAATGTATTACACTAATGCAAGATATTAATGGAGTATATAGGAACTCTGTACTTTTTTTTTTTAGAGAAGGAGGAGGGGGAAACGGAGAGAAAATACCAAGCAGGCTCCATGCCCAGGGTGGAGCCCAATGCAGGGCCCAATCTCACAACCCTCCAATCATGACGTGAGCCAAAACCAAGAGCTGGATACTTAACTGACTGACCCACCCGGGCACCCAGGCACCCAGGCACCCCAGGAACTCGGCACTTCTCGTTCAATTTTTCTGTAAACCTAAAAACAGATGAGCCCACAAAAAAACAGAAGTAAAACCCTGGGTACCATAAATGAAGGGAAATGGAAAAGCAGGGTTGAGGCTTCCACCAACAGTAGCACAAAGATAAAAATAGAAGGGATGGGGAAGAGGAGAAATTAGCCTCTGCAAACTAAATGTCTAAGGTTTTAATATTACTTGAGGACAGGTGAACAGATCTTGGTACAACTCAAAACAATGTTTTGGAACAGAGAACCCTAGATAAAACTAAGGGCCTGGAAAGGACTATGCCTTCAGTAAAGTAAAGACAAAAACAAACCAAAAAAGCAACTCACAAGCACAGGAGGAGGATAACAAGAATCTGTTTCTGCTTGGGCTTTGAATAGGAAGAAAGAAAAAAGTCCCTTAAGAATTCAAAACCAAGAGCCCAGTTGCTCACTTGGGTTTGGGGTTCAAATGTGCACTATCCATAAGGTGTGGGGAACTGCAAACAGAGAAATTAACATAAAGATCAGTCTCAGACCAAAGAGACTCATGAGGTTCCTGGAAGAAGCAAAAGCAAAACTGTTTTGGAAAGATGCCCCCACAATTTGAGCCACAAAAAATTCTTACAGAAAAAAAAACCTGATGAATTCAGAATTAAAATAAGAATCTACCATAAGTGACTCAGCAAACACAACAACAAACAGCAAGATTAAAAATCCTCAAAATCTGAGAAGACAGAATGGTAATTTGAAAGAGAATGTTAAGTATGTTAAAATAATCTAAATTAGAAAAAAAGAATCAAAACTCTAAGAACAAGAAACCACATTTAGAAAAAATACAGACTTGAAAAATAATAAAACAGGGCTTCCAGAAACAGACCTATTAAAATTTAAAAAACAAAAGGGGCACCTGGGGGACTCAGTTGATTAAGCATCCAACGCATGATCTCAGCTCAGGTTTTGATCTCAAGCTTGTGAGTTCAGGCCCCACACTGGGCTCTAAAACAAAACAAAAAAACTGAAGTGAGCCCCATCCCATACCCACCAAATTGTATGCCTAAGTCCTAACCATGAAAGTGATGTTGTTTGGACACAGGGCTTCAGCATATGGTTAGGTTTAGATGAGGCCATGAGGATAGGGACCCTCACGCTAAGGTTAGTGCCCAGAGAGCTTCTGTCATTCTCTGCCATGTCACTCTAGTGAGAAGGTGGCAGTCTGTAAATTAGGAATTTATCACCAGAAATCAACTGTGCTGGCACATCCCAGTCTTAGACTTCCAGTCTCCAGAACTATGAGAAAATTAATTTTCTTACTTAAGCCACCCAGTCTATGATATTTTATTTTGGCAGCCTGAACTAAGACTCCAAATGACCAAATCTGAAATAGCTTGAACATCAAAATAAATGGTAGTGATGAATAAGAACCTAACAAAAAAAATAAAAATCTATAAGTCCAAAAATAAAGTAAAAGCTTTTCATCACAACTGACTGTCAACTAATAAATGCAGAAAAAATTAATGGAATTAGAAAAGCACATTTCACACCATAACAGTAATAACTCAAGTATGACTCATCAATGGGCATTAAAACTAATGGTGCAAGTTAGATGAGGAAGGAGATACTATACAGTCTTAAAATATCTCCCCACAAATTATTTATTAACTACAAAAGGAAAATATAATAACTTTATACTGAGGAAACCTGGCAGATTCACGTTAACCAAGTGATCAAAACTAGTATTAATAATGGAACAAGTGAGCATCACATGCCTCCTGATACTGAGAAGACACATCACTTACATACATTTCTGCCCAAAACGCACAACCTGAATTTGAACAAAAGAAACACCAGATATACCAAAATGAAGGACATTCAACAAAATAAATGATGTGTACTCCTATAAAGTGTCAGTGTCTAGAAAGACAAAGAAAGGCTGAAAAACTATTCCAGATGAAAAGAGACTAAAAAGTCTTGGAAACTAAAAGTGATGTATGATCCTGGATTGGTTTCTGGACTAGAAAGAGAATGCTGTTGTGGACATCATTAGGACCACTGGTAGAAATCTGAATAAAATCTATAAATCAGATAACAGTATTGTCTTAATATTAAAATTTTCTGATTTTGATAACTGTAATGTGGTTTTATTTAAGTGACTATATTTATTTTGAGGAAATATACATTGAATATTTATGGGTAAAGGAGCATGATGTCTCCAACCTACTCCCAAATGGTTCAGGTTAGAAAAATAATATGTACATACAGAGAAAATGTGATAAAGTAAATGTGGCAAAGTGTTAACCACTGGTGAATGTGGATAAGGGTGTAAAAGAGTTCTTTGAATTATTCTTACAATTTTCCTATGAGTTCCAATTATTTCCCCCCCAAAAAAGGATTTTTTAAAGGCAACAAGAGATTATACACAGACACAAAGATATTAAATTTATGAACCATAATACAAGACACAGATTAAGAGTTGGAAAAATCATGACATTACAGGACATGATGAAATAGAAGAAATATCCTCTCTCTTGTTGAATACTTTTTAAAAAGTCAATCAGAGAGAAAAAATAGATTACCTACAAGAAACAACTAATAACAGACTTTTTTTTTTTTTTTTAAAGATTTTATTTATTTATTTGTCAGAGAGAGAGGAGCGAGAGTGAGCACAGGCAGACAGAGTGGCAGGCAGAGGCAGAGGGAGAAGCAGGCTCGCTGCCAAGCAAGGAGCCCGATGCGGGACTCGATCCCAGGACGCTGGGATCATGACCTGAGCCGAAGGCAGCTGCTTAACCAACTGAGCCACCCAGGCGTCCCAATAACAGACTTTTTTTTTAATCATTGTATATTATGACAATAGACCTCTTAGCAACAGCAACAGATAACCAGAAGACAACAGAATATTTTCAAAGTTCTGAGAGAAGGTAACTGTCAACTTAAAGAGTTTTATAACACGCTAAATTATAATTTGAAAGTAAAGACACAAAAATGATACTTTCAAGAGGAAATAAAAAAGACTGAGTTCACCTTACACCATCCCTTACTTGAAAGAGAAAGAAGGTAAAAAAAAAAAAGAGAGAGAAAAAAATAACACTTCCAAATAATGCTCAGCAGGAGGAACACTGAACCCAGAACGCAAGAATACAATGCCAAGACACAATGGGTAGCAATGAAATAAAAAACACATATGGGTAAATGTAAAAGAGAACTGTCTGTATAAAATAGTTAATAAACACTAATCATAGAGATATAAAACAAAGTAGAACCAAAATAAGAAACAACACAAAAAGGAAGGAGGTAACTGAATTAGGCATTCTAAAGTCCACGTACTTACCAGAAAGAAAACAGAATTTTTTTACATTATTATTTTTTAAAAGATTTTATTTATTTGTCAGAAAGAGAGATAGTGAGCGTGTGTGCACACAAGCAGGGGGAAAGGCAGGCAAAGGGAGAAGCAGACTCCCTGCTAAGCAGGGAGTCCAATATGGGGCTCAATCCCAGGACTCTGGGAACATGATCTGAGCTGAAGGCACATACTTAACCAACTGAGCTACCCAGGCATCCCCAAAACAGAAATATTAACTTCACTACACATGTTGAAATTTTAAGGAAACCACCAAAAGTGTAAAAATAAAATGTGTAACTTTCAACTCAGTAGAGGAAAAAGAGGGGGGAATATAAGAAAATGCACTGAATACCATCCAAATAGTGACTTAAGCAGGTTAGAAAGACAAGATTGGCCCTAATGAATTTGGAAAATTTTTATATTATAAATCAAATGAATTCATATTCTTCAGCTGGCATTCATTTGTGTGTATCTTAGGTATCTGAAACATTATCTATCACATTTCCTAACATGGATCCTTACTTTGTCAGAATAACTGTGTGTAACCTCTGCCCACTTTGGTCCCACGGCAGTATTTTTTTTTTTTTTTGAGATTTATTTGTTTATTTGAGAGAGAGACAGAGTGTGAGTGCATGCAGGGGGAAGGACAGGGGGAAGGAGAATCTTAATTGACTCCCACTGAATGTGGAGCCTGACACACATCTCAGTCTTACAACCCTGAGACTATGACCCAACCTGAAATCAACCAGCAGAGCCACCCAGGCACCACCCCCACTCCCAGCAGTATTTTTACCCATATTTACTCTTTTTTGGAATTGTTTTTCCCCTCAGTTCTCTACAAACGCAAACCCAATATTTCGTTAAGTCCTAGGTCAAGATAACGCTCTTCCAGGAAGTCTTTACCAGGCTAATTCCAGCTCATCTTAGCCTTAAACTGAATTTCTACAGAATTTATGTCATTGCTTAATAGTTAAAATCCTGCCTTAGAAATGTTCCTTAAATGTTCCATTTAGGCATATTTTGTTTCCTCAATCTGAACATAAACTCCTCAAAATCAGGAAGAATTTTTTTAGGATCTCCTAAACAATCTGGCACAGTGTTGATTATTCACTTAAGGATGAAGCAAACTTTAAGTTATTTTTCTTCAATAAGTTCAAAAAACATGAAATCTGCAAAATATGCACACAAAAACACATATTTCATATATAAAAATAGCTTGGGTTTTTAAAGACTTTGTTTTCTTTAGACAAGAAAGCTAAAGTGAACAGATTTTAATAGTCATTTCCCATTTTATTTTTTTTTCACTTTTGCCAATTTTAAAAGGAGTCCACATGCTCAGAGCTAAAATATACAAGGTCAAGTGAAAGGAAGTCAGACATCACTAATACAGCAAAGATTTTAATAAAAACTGAATATGTGCCCCACATTCTGATTACCGCACCATCTTGAAGAAGTATTACATAATAGCTATCTTTTACTACAATATTAGAAGAAAAAGCTAGGGATAAAATTTAGAAGTTAAAAGAAAAACAAAACATTGGTAAAATAAAGAAGATCTAACTAAATGGAGAGAAATAACATATTCACACATCAGAAGACTCAATGCTGTTACGATCTCAAATTTCCAGAAACTGACTGCAAATCCTACATAATTCCAATAAAATCCCAGCAGGCTATCTACGTGATAAAATGTCACAAAATTATGCACAAAGACAAGAAAAGAAAATGAGAGGATGCAAAAAGTGGTGAAATCTAAGGTCTAGTTAATTGCACTGTGGCAATCAAGCTCCTGGTTTTGATAATGCACTATAGTCATATAAAAAGATGTCACTATTGGATGTTCGGTATATACGAGACCTCTTTGCACTCTTTTCGCAACTTCCTATGAGTTTATAATTACTTCAAAATAAAAAGTTAAAACAAAATCCCAGCAGACTTTTTTATATAATTTGAAAAGTGATTCTAAAATTCATATGGAAAAAACAAAGGGCTTAAAATAAATGGAACAATTTTGAAAAAATAGAACAAAGCTGGAGGACTCACTACCTGAATCTAAGACTACCCATTAAGCAATAGTAAGCAAGACAGTGATGCATTGGTAGAAGTACAGCCATACAGCTCAACAGAACAAAACAGAGTCCAGAATATCCCCATGTATGTATCCTCAAAGGTGCAAAGACAATTCCTTCGTAATTCATTTACATGAAGTTCTAAAAGAGCTTTTACAGTAACAAATCAGAACAGTGATTGCTATGGGGAAGAGGGATGTGAGACTGACTGGTAAGGGGCACGAGGGAACTCTCTGAGGTTAAGGAAATGTTCTACCTTAATAAGGATGTGGGTTACACAGTTTTATGTATGTCAAAATTCTTCTAACTGAAACAAGATCCATTTCACCGTAAGTAAACTATAATTTTATTTTAGAAATATATAACAGCACACAGTTTTATAAAATATTTGTCTATAAAAAGAAAATACATCAAAATACTATTTAGCTCTTGAGAGTTAAATCATTATTTCTTAAATTATTATTTAAAAAGTTATATGTACACATAATACATATGTCATAATAAGAACAAAACAAGAAAATCTTAAAAATGTATGCCATGGGGGCGCCTGGATGGCTCAGTGGGTTAAAGCCGCTGCCTTCGGCTCAAGTCATGATCCCAGGGTCCTGGGATTGAGCCCCGCATCAGGCTCTCTGCTCAGCAGGGAGACTGCTTCCCTTCCTCTCTCTCTGCCTGCCTCTCTGCCTACTTGTGATCTCTGTCTGTCAAATAAATAAATAAAATCTTTAAAAAAAAAAAAAATGTATGCCATGATAGGGGTGCCTGGGTGGTGCATTCAGTTTAGTGTTCAACTCTTGGTGTCAGCTCAGGTCATGATCTCGGGGTGATGAGATCAAGGCCATGCTGGGCTCTGCACTCACTGCAGAGTCTGCTTGAGACACTCTCTTCCTCTGCCCCTCTCCATCTCACGGTGCTCTCTCTAAAAAATAAATAAATGTTTTAAAAAAATGTATGCCACAGTAAAAATATCTAGCTTGTATTGTGTTCCACTCACTAATTCCTACATCAGTTACCCTCCAAATCTGTAGCACTGTTTGACAGGAAGACATCTTTGCAGGTCTTCCTGGTAATCCATCAGTAAGAGCTGAGAGAATGGTACTGACCCTTATCAATTTCCATTAGTCTCAAAGACACTGCTAAAGAATTGTTACAGTCCACAGAAAAAGGAAAAGTTACATTAGTGTTTCCTTAAAGAAATTACCACAAGAAAATAATGAAACAAAATCTCACAGATACCTCTTTATTTTCTAATATTGTCTTTGTAACTAACATCATTCTCCCACTACTAATTTATTTGAACAAATTATTTTAAGTGCTCCTTTGTTGGGCTTAAAATTTTGAAGTTCTCTTCAAATCAACTTTTCCATCATATTTCTTCACAAAGCCCCATCATATGTTTCTCCAGGATGATTCTCATCAATCCCTTCCTTTCCATTCTCTACTGCTTTTCACTTTGTTTACTCCATCATCACTTGCCGCACCCTTTGCTTACTGCATATAAGCTAGCACAATTCTGTGAATCCCTGAGAGCCCTTAGGATACTTTCCTGAAGGTCTGAAAGGTCAAAATGATTTTCATGACAATATGAAAATGTTATTTGCCCCATTTTACCGTATTGATACTTGCACAATAGAGCAAAAACAATGGTGATAAAACTACTGGTGCCTTGGCATCAATCAAAGCAGTGGCCCCAAAATGCACAACCAATCACTGTATTCTTCACTGCCATGCACTCAAAAGGGGGGGGGGGGGGGAGCCAGTTTCACTGAAGAAACTGAAGAATGTCCTTATTGAAGCACAAACATTATTAATCTTATTAACTCCTAACCCTTAATACAAGACATTTGTTATTCTATTTGATGAAAATACATAAAACACTTCCACTGCATACCAAAGTACAATGGTGGGCTCAAAGAACAGCATGTGTGATTTTCAGTTGCAAACTGAACTAGCCACTTTTCCCATACAAGACCATTTTTATTTGAAAGAACTGATGAATTGGTTATTCATGCTTAGATATCTGACATTTTATGGAAAATGAACTAATGATGGGGCACCTGGGTGGCTCAGTCAGTTAAAGCATCTACCTTCAGCTCGGGTCATGATCCCAGGGTCCTGGGATCGAGTCCTACATTGGGCTCCTTGCCAGCAGGGACCCTGCTTCTCCCTCTGCCTGCTGCTCCCCCTGCTTGTGCGTATACCTGCAAGCATGCACCCTCTCTCTCTTTCCCCAACAAATAAATAAAATCTTTAAAAAAAAGGGGGGGGGGGCGCCTGGGTGGCTCGGTTGGGCGACTGCCTTCGGCTCAAGTCATGATCCCGGACTTCCAGGATTGAGTCCCGCATCGGGCTCCCAGCAATTTGGGGAGTCTGCTTCTCCCTCTGACCTTCTCCTCTCTCATGCTCTCTCTCACTCATTCTCTCTCAAATAAATAAATAAAATCTTTAAAAAAAAAAAAAAGAATTGAGAATCTGTCTTCTAGTTAACCAAGTACTAAACTTCTCAGGTGTAAGTGCTAATAGAGTCAATAGCAACAGATATAACTAGCATACATAATCTTGGTGTTCTCAATGGTATAAAGGGGCTCTGAAACCAAAAAGTTTGAGATCGGCTGCGTTCAGGGTAGTACAACCGTAGACCAAAAAGTTTGAGAATAGCAGATTCGATTTAGCAGATATTTCCATCTTTCCTCTCTGATCCATTCTCATCATGATTGTCAGAATGATCCTGAGCCCTTCGAACATTACTCCTTCTACAGAAACCTTTAAAGCTCTCAACATCCAGGGTGCCTGGGTGGCTCAGTGGGTTAAGCCTCTGCCTTTGGCTCGGGTCATGATCTCAGGGTCCTGGGATCGAGTCCCGCGGCGGGCTCTCTGCTTGGCAGGGAGCCTGCTTCCTCCTCTCTCTCTCTCTGCCTGCTTGGTCTCTCTCTGTCAAATAAATAAATAAAATCTTTAAAAAAAAAAAAAGCTCTCAACATCCTACCACGTCATATCTAAATGACTTTATCTAGTTTCCAAGTTTATAAAGTGGCCCTATCTTATCTAGTACATCTTACTTCTCCATGCGCCCCAACACAAGCCTTCTGTGTTAATCTCCAAGACTTTATCCACCTCTGTAGTTACAGACACCTGGGAATACCAACATCGTCATTCCCTTCTCTGCCTACTTTCCCTCTCTCCCTGACCCCACCCAGCCACCTAAACTTAACTTACTCTTAGAGGCCAGGGGGCAAAAAGAACAGGGCCTTGAATGTTTGGCTTACAAGACTGTACTTAGTCTCCAGGCAATGTAGGAAGATTCTTTCGCTAGGAGAGGATGGATGACCACCTCAAACTTCTAAGAAGACTGTAATCAAACAAAATAAATATCTTATTTGAACATAACTAAAATTCATAGTCAAATCTAAAATTCTTCCACAAAGTTTAAGGACAAAAGTAAAAAATACATTGTCACACTAGGAATCCAAACCTATAATCTCAGGTCAAGGCAGCCCGGAACTCGGAAACGTGGCATCTTCCAGAACAAAGAAGGCTAAAAAACAAACATGTTCTCATCTCTTGAATATAGGGTCTTTTGGTACTGAACAAAATCTTTCCTAAAAGCTCAATTCTATTAAAAACAAAAAACCAACCAACAAACAAAAAACCAAAATAAAACAAATATGTAACAGCTACAAATATTCACTAGTCACTTAAGGTCTTTAAAGTGACATAGTTATCTTCATATGCACAAAATAGGAATGACATCACTTAATATGCAAAAGCTACATTAAGCCTGCTGATTTAGTTTAGGCCTAATAATAATCCACAGTGCTTAAATCGTTCTGTACCCACCACTGGCAGAACTCTAGTTAAGCCCAATACCATCTTTTCTGCAAAACCTGCTATGATTTCTCCCAACCAGAAACAATGATCTCCCTTCTCTAAACTCATGTTGCATATGGTTTGTCCCCCTTCAAGTCAGTTCATTCATTCATTCCACAAATATGTACTGAGAGTCTAGTATGTGCCAGGTACTCTTCCAGGGTCTACGACACAGCAGTGAACAAAACAAAACCACCAGCTTCCTGGATTTACATTCTAGTGGGAAGAAAAAGGTAATACACAACTAAGTAGAAGGTGACAGATGTCATAATAAAAATGAAATTTAGGTGAAGAGCAGAGGTAAACTGTCTATAAAGCTAACAGATCTCCAAGTTCGGCCTCTCTCACTCACGTGAGCCTCTGAGAGTGCTGAGAATTACTGGGACATGCAGAATGCCATAGAAGGTGACCAGTAGCAGCCAGGATGCTAACTGGGAGCATTTTATGAGAGCATTTCTGAGTAAATGCCTAAAGAAACCTCAGACAAAAAGGACCTGACTCTAAGGTTACAGCATCTTGTTGGAACATCTTTTTTCACTCTAAGTAAATATTCACTTTCATAACCAAACTTTTTATTCTCATTTGTTTACTTAATGAGAGCCCCCCAAATTACACAAACTTCAAGCCCTACAAAATCTGGATTCATCCCTGCTAAAGACAGAAAATGAGAGTAGGGTTCGGTTTCCTACAGGGTGATAAGGAACAAACACATTTAAAGGTGACACCTGAGCTGAGACCCAAGGGAAATGAAGAAGTAAACCATACAGCTATTGGAGGAGGGCAGAATTCAGGCCCAGAACACCAAATACAAAAACCCTGAGGCAGGAGCATGAGAAGCAAGAACAGTAGCAGGAGAAATATATAATAATAAGTGATACCACAGCAATTAATAATTACAGAGTATTGCGTGTCAGGCACAGTCCTAAACACTATTCTAAGCATTTCTTCTTTACAGTTGAAAAAACTGAGGCACAAAGGAAAAGGATTAAAGTAATCTAATGGTGGTGAAGTAATAAAGTAAGTAAAGTAAGCTAATGGTGGTGAAACCAAGCAGTCTGACTCCAGAGCCCAGCTCTTAAACCACTCTGCTCAACTATGTAGAGGTCGGTTATCCAGATTATGGAGTGTCTAGACAATCTTTCAGCCAGTAAGAGTGTTAACATGCTACAAAAGAAGAAATCAGCAAGGTTTTGATCTCAAAATATGATAGCTTAAAGTAGGTACACATTTTATGTCCTTATAAATACCAAGCGCCAAGTCTTGTCATTTTTCTCTTCCTCTCAGTCTTTAACACATTTCCTTCTATATTATAGCTATTCAGTGTAGGATGGTTGTTCAATGTACTCTTAAGAGAGAACCAGCAACTATTCACTCTCCATGCAAAATAACCTATTAGATGTTCTTTCACAAGTAAATACATATACACACCAAATCCTGGAGGTGAGCACTTCCTTTAGGGGATCAGATCCATGTTAAAGTCAGATAATCTGTTCTTCTGGGGTTTTTTTTTTAAAGCTCTCAGGAGAAATGACCCCACAATCTGTTCCACTGTCACTTTCCATCCCAAATAAATACTGAGGCTGGAAAATTCTACCTTAATTTACCTTAAATACTCAAACAAGCTTTCTGAAGTTTAGGACCCTTTCCTCAGGTCCCTCTAGACTTTGTCTTCCTTGAAAGCAAAAAGATAAGCATAATCCCAGACAAGCATGCTTTACCTTCAGCCATTCTTTTCTAAATGCTTAAGATATTCATGTTCCTCAACAGAAATTAGGTTTCAGAACGGAGTTTTCCTGTTTTATAAACACTGACTACAATGAAAGAATTAGTCTTTGATGATACTAATCAGAACACCTTGAAATATACAGAACTACAAATAAGCCAACACAATTCACTAA
Organism: Lutra lutra; assembly: GCF_902655055.1. Taxonomy (NCBI): domain Eukaryota; kingdom Metazoa; phylum Chordata; class Mammalia; order Carnivora; family Mustelidae; genus Lutra; species Lutra lutra. Next base: position 32,265,472 of record NC_062286.1, read on the forward strand.
ATGCTTGAACAAATTCATTTCCTCATTTCACTGCCCAATCTTCCATTTTTCTCCTGTCGGCCTTCAAAGAGTTTGTTTACATAGACTACCATATGAATGGCTTTGGAGCTTAGCAACATTGCAGCCTCTGCTTCGTGGGGAATGGCTTCCAAACACATACAGATAAAATCAGTATCAACATTTCCAAAGCATGTTCTCTACAAGACACTAATTCTAAGGACAAGCAGTATGTATCACGAAGAAAAAGAATCCCACAGTCAAGTAAGTTTGGAGTTTGCTGGATTAAGCAACATTAAACAGGTTTCTTTACCATATGACTTCTCCATCTTCAGTATACTCATAGCAATTTTGAAATGCCTACCAGGTCTTGTCCAGAATAAAAAATGATTCCAAGGTCCCAAATCTTAGCAAGCTATCCAAAACTGGAGCTTTTGACAAAAGTGGGATACAAGGAAAGGCCCATTTGGAGGCAGATGTAGTCTGCGAAGAGGTCAGGTAGAGGCAATGGGCTCAGGAGCTGAGGAAGAAGCACAAGCTGGAGGCATGGGGGTCATTCACAGGAATCAAGCTTAAGTCGTGAGACTAGACAAGATGCTTCCTTAGAAACATAGTAGTAAGAACTGGTCTTTCAAATACCCTTGCCTTACCCCATCTCCAGCTTTAGTATCTTCAGCTTATCTCCAGCAATAGGTCTAGAAAAACATCAAGACCTGGGGTAGGAATAAGGCAAATCCAACTGAAAAATGAGTGTGAAAATCCTATTAATGCTAATAGATATTGATCATGTAATCTTGTATAGAACCACCAAATTTCTCCAAGAGAACTCTTTGAAATGACAAACCTAGAGATGATTCATTCTTTTCTTTTTGGTAAATGTAATGAACGCTATAAAGCTATCTCTACAGAAAAACACACACACAAACAATACTAAACCTATTAATTTCAGAGGGCTTCACAGGCCTCCTGGGGCCCAACCACTGAGCTCTCTAGTCTTTTCCTAGGTCCCTAGGTAACCCTGGCTACAAACACTTCATCTCACAGATGAAAGCCATACAGTTACAAGACATTTAAAAGTATGACTTTTGGGGCACCTGGGTGGCTCAGTGGGTTAAAGCCTCTGCTTTCGGCTCAGGTCATGATCCCAGGGTCCTGGGATCAAGCCCCGTATTGGGCTCTCTGCTCATCAGGGAGCCTGCTTCCTCCTCTCTCTCTGCCTGCTTCTCTGCCTACTTGTGATCTCTGTCTGTCAAATAAATAAATAAAATCTTTAAAAAAAATAAAAAATAAAAAAATAAAAGTATGACTTTTTTAAAACTATATTTTCCATGTACCTTAAGATACTGCAGAGAAAATATATACTTGTATTTTTTGGCCTTGAAAACATGAAAACTTACTGGGTGATTAAAACTCAAATCATTTATCTAACACCATAAACAGAAGGGCATATGATGATAACAACACCTTCACAACCAAACAGCTGAGAGGCTAAATGATTTTACGAGGCCACAGAGCTAATAAATTCCAGATCTTCCATATTCTACTTCAGTGCTTTTTAACTAAGCCAGACACCTTGGATAAGCATATTACTACACTGGGTAGGATACAGTTTTTAAAATAAAAATCCCTTGAAACACCCACCTTCTAAGAGTGACTATAAATAATTAGGTCTCTAACTTATTTACTTAATCTGATCATTCCATTTTTAGCACCTAAACACAAATTAAAGAGCAAATTATACAAACTGGCTTTGAAAACAAACCCTCTAATGCACTCCTCTCTAATCAACACAATTTGTATAAATAAGAAAAATCTAAAACAGTAAAACAAATATGAAAAAAATCCATTATCTTTACACGTGGACATGATTACAGACAAAAATACAAACAGCTTAAGCTTTGGGTTAGTTATTTAGCAAGCAGGGGGTATAATGCCAAAACCACATGGAGTTTCTCTGCTTTGGGCCCCTGGTATGGGCAGAGTCTGGCAGGTGCGGATCAAGCGTCTATTATCTGATGTCCACTTGGCAGACTCTACAAAAACAATGAGGCCTGGCTGCACAGCAGGAATTAGGTATTCCAATTACTACTTAAAGATCCACTCTAATATAGAGTATGGCTACAACTCACATACTGAACTAAAGATGTGCCTTAATTTCTCCACTGGAGAAATTTATGTTATATGCCCATATCCTATCTTTACAGAGTCAGTAGTGCTACTGTTAAGAATGCAGTCTCCGGGCTCCTGGGGGGCTCAGTCAGTTAAGCGTCTGACTTCATCATCAGATCATGATCTCAGAGTCCTGGGGTCAAGTCCATGTGGGGCTTCCCACTCAGCGGGGAGTCTACTCGTCCCTCTCCTTCTCCACCTCCCCCTGCTCGTGGTCTCTCTCAAAGTAAAATAAAATAAAATAAAATAAAAATGCAGTCTCTAAAGTGTAAGATTCAAACTGTGGCTTTGCCGCTTATGAACTTGGGCAAGTTACAACTCCCTTGTGCCTCAATTTCCTCAAATGCAAAATGGAGTTAATAACAGCACCTATTTCACAGGATTGCTATAAGGAGTAAGTAAATTAATACATGAAAAAATCTTAAGAGCAGTGCCTAGCAAATAAGCACTCCATATATGTTTGTTCTCATTATCATTACCTTAAACGGATGACAAGAGTAATCAACTTATACCTGTATTGCACTTAGATGTCCTTAGGAAATTACAGGCCCTAATTTTTTTTACTTTTTAATCATGTGGCTTAACTACCAGCTGTTTTTTTCTAAATATAGTACATACACAACCAATTATTTTTGTAAAGAACTCGAAAAGAACTTACTGTACACACTGCCACCTAAGACTTAGCCACTAGTAAAGTTTTAGTTAACTTTTCAACTGAATATAACTAGACTCCCCTAACACTTCTGATCTATTTGGATCCATTCACTTCAACTTTCATAATCACCACCAATTCCAAAACACAGCAGTCGTTATTCTTATCTGGACTACTGCAGTGGATGCTGCCTAACTATTCCTTCTCCTCCAATCTACACCACAGTACAGGTAGATCTTTTAAATTCAATTTTACTCCTCTACATAAAACCCTACAATGGCTCCCCATTGTCCTGTCCTAAAGAAAAAACTGTCTGCCTTAAAGACCTAAGGGGCCTGTATGATCTAAGGCCATTCTCTTTCTCTGGCTGCTCAAGCCACTGAGGCCTTTCAAATCCTTACCCCTGTTCCTTGGGGCCTCACAGCCTTCACAGATTATGCTCCCTCTATCTGGCATAATCTTCTCTCCCCATTGCCTCTGACTCCCAAAAGGAGATCAGCTCCTCCTGTTACATGCTCTCATAACCCTAATCTTAATCCTCTTTTCTCCTGGGCAGCACAAAATAAACTGCAATAAAATAATCTAAGTGGTGGTTTAGTGTTCTTCTCCCCGCCCCAATATAAATTCCAGGTAAGACTTAGGAATATGTCTACCTTTTCCTGCCTGCTACAACCCAAGTACTTCGATGTCCAGTACCTTATACCTAATAGGTGTACACAAAACACCTGTGTTATCTTATAAGCAAACTGATGAGACAAATGATGACAGGCAGCAAAATCATCCACAAAACAAGACTAATGCAGAATCCTGGCTGCACTGTGAGTCACCATACATCTTGCGCTGAAGTAAAAGCAAAAACCCTATCGCTTAAACATGGGCAGAAAGTTCAGTTAGAACTAAACTTTCCAAAGTAAAATTTTCTCTGTGCATCCTCAGATGTTATGTGAAACAGGACGAGTTCCACTTCAGTCACCAATAAGAAGATACACAACTAAATCAAGATGCCGCCACATTTGGCACTATTCGCTTCTTGGCAGTCTCTGCGAGGCCAAGAGTTGAACTGGCCAGGGAACAGTGATTTATTTCCCACATTTAGAAGGGGTCCGTCTACAACAGGAATGCTGCACTACTAATGGACTTTGAATTCTAACCTAGTCAAATACTTTCCTGAGTATTCAATTCACTTAAAAAAGGGGGGGGGGGGGGCTGAATTTTATGTGTCATCGACAAAAGCAAGTTTAATGATGCATCATAGTCCAATTAGATTAGGAAGAAACAAAGTTGTTCTTTCCTCCAAACCGGGGGGGATCATACTAAAGAGGTATCTTTTACAAACGAAAGTCAATACTCGGAAAATCAAAAGAAGATGGTACGCGGTTGCTAAGAGGTGAAAGGTTGGGGGGCTGTGGGTGGAGGCTGCCCCGAGTAGTAACTGCCGCCCCGTCCGGTGGTCTGCAGTGCCAGACCTACAGCGGACCGTCCCAGGTCCGTCTGACGAACACAGGTCTGACATACGCCAAACCCCCGCGGTCTGGTTCGTCGCACTGACCCCGCCAATGCAACAAACGGCCAGACCCTCTCCGCGCTGTGCTGAGCAGAGAGGCCGGCTCGCGTCCAGCCCTTCCCGAGCACCGCGCGTCCAAGCAGAGCAATCAGGTAAGGGCTCCGAGGTCTCGGGGTTACCCGTTTGGCCCTTTGTTCGTTCCCAGGCAGCGAAGCGTCGGGCGCCCGCTCCTCCCCACCCCCCACCCCCCAGCTCCCGGGCGCCCGCGTCTCCAGCAGAGGGGAAGCGCAGACGCGGGCGCCCAGACGGCGGCGGCGCCCCCCGCCCTCCCCGCGGCGGGTCCCGACCCCGCGGCCTCGCCGGCGCGCGGCCCCTCGCCCTTACCTTGTAGACGTCGCCGTAGGTGCCGCTGCCGATGCGCTGAATCAGCTCGAAGTCCTCCTGCGGATTCCGGCGGGACAGATCGAAGCCGGGGTTCATGGCGGGCCCCGGGTGCCCCCCGCCTCCCTCCCGGGCAGGGAGGGGGGGCGCTCAGGGGGCCACACGGAGAGTGGGAGCCGCGGCCGGCCCCCTGCTCCCCCGGCGGTCACAATCGCCCGGCTCCACGCTGCGGCCGCCGCCGCTCCTCTCACGCCGCCGCTGCCGCCGGGGCTAACCGTCCCCGCCCCCGCAGCCCGCCGCCGCGCCGAACCCGGGTCACACCCACAAGGAGAGGAGAACACTCGCAGCCCCTCGCTCGGGGTGCAATTCCAACATGGCTTCCGCCTTCGCCGCTCCTCCCCCTCCCCTTACTCCGGCTCCTCCACCCTCCTCCCCCTTTTCCCGGCTCCCGCCCGACTGCGCAGCCGCGATCCCGGAGGGAGCGCTCTTCGGCCCCGCGCGCGTGCGGCTCCGTGCGCGCTCCGGCTCCGCGCGCCTGCCGGGCGTGGGCGGGCGGCCCTGCAGCACCGGACCCCGAACTCGCGCCGCGTTCCCGGGCTGCCAACCCGCACTTGACAGCGGCCGAGTCTTGCTGGGCAGGCGTGACTGCCCCGGGGTTCGCGGTGGTTTGGGGTGGGGGAAGGACGGAGGGGGGGTGAGGGGAGAAAGTAGCTCGTATTCACTTCTCATTCCCCGAACGGCAAAGTTGGACGTTGCTGTATCACGTCCCAACCCTATGCAGGTAGTGTAGTTTTAATTTGCAAGGCAGCCAGTGTCCCCAACTTATTTTCAGAAGCACCTACACACAGGACACAGCCGATTACCAGAGACTTTCTGGGACTGCGGAGAAGGGGTAGCCCTGAGGAAAATGCTTGCTTTGACACCGGACAGGAGCCCTTGGAGCTGGCCTGCCGGGGTGCAAAAGAGGGCAGGCCTGGAGAGCAGCCAGGAGGCATGTGGGATGGATAGGGCGTGGGAAACTCGGGGGGAAAAACACGCTGAGCGGCCGCCCACCAGCCCGAGTGGAGGGCGTGGGAAGCAAGCATATAGAGTCTAGAACTGAAGCAGTGATTGACCTTCTCTGGAGACGCTGAATTATCAAAGACCCGGGCGGGGACAGTGCAAGCCGTGGAGCAACCTTGCAAAGGAGAGGTGGTGGAGGGTGGAGCGTGAGCAAGATTCATCCTGCACCTGAAATGTAAACACATGATGAGGCGGAAGCTCTTTAGTTTACCCACCTAAAGCCCCACCCGGCGTGAGACCCAGATTGTGAGCATGACATCCGATCTATGTGGACACCAGCTCAACTGTTAATACTTGTCCAAGAAGTGGAGGGTTAATTTTCTGTTCTCAAGAAACTGCCCATTGCCCACTAGGCATTTCCAAAAGCTTTAACCAAATAGGTGATGGCCACTTGGATGATACTATCTTGAGTTTTGCTTCAGAAATACCTTCTTAATATCCATAGGCACCACACATTCTGACCACTAGTGTTCCCAATTGCCTGGTGGCTCCTGAGAAACTAGGTCTTATCAAACTTAAGAATAAAATAAGTATAATCAAATAATAGTCAAGCCACTATACTTACAGTTAACTATCTCATACATTTTTATGTTTTCAGTCCTTTTGCCTACAGTAAGATTGCATGTTAAGTTCTCAAATAAGTTGTTTATCTGAGTAGGTATTGACTAGAAGATGTTGGAAAATGACCATCTCTTCACCTATACAAGTAGCCTTCCAATTGTCTATTTTTTTTTAAGATTTTATTTATTTGACAGAAATGACAAGTAGGCAGAGAGGCAGGCAGAGAAAGGGGGGGGGGAAGCAGGCTCCCTGCTGAGCAGAGAGCCCATACAATACGGTGCTCAATCCCAGGACCCCGGGATCATGACCCGAACGGAAGGCAGAGGCTTCAACCCACTGAGCCACCCAAGTGCCCCCAATTGTCTAATTTTTAATTAAAGCGTCAGTAATATGTGCTCATCTCTTAAGTTACTACCACGTGAGTGCTTATCATTGGATTTCTTCTAGCTAGATCTCACCTTAAGGCTCAGGTATCTTGAGAATTAAACTCCTAAATATAAATGTTATTCCATTCCTGCTTTTCTCTGTTTACGGCACTTGCTGGGGACTGAGGTCTTTCTTCAGCTTGTCCACATTTGGAGAATTGTTTGGCCTCCTTAAGCCAAACATGAGAATAATTAGTCCAGGATTCAGATAAGCAGACTAATAAACTATCCCAAATTAGGAATCAGTTCTGCTCTCTTTCTCTGCCTTTTTAATACTGGAAAGCCAAATTCTCAGCATGAGAACCTGGTAATGGTTTCACTGTTTTGTTTGCTAGGATTATCATCTGTGCAGATAACTTCGCATTTGCATCACTAATAGATTTCTTTCAAAGGGGAAAGACATTTCAGTAGGGCTCAAACGAGTCTTTAAGGTTTTGTTTGTTCCATTTTGGCAGGACCAAGCTATTCCTTTTGAAAAAGGATTGATTTTCATGTGAGGGCCTGATTTGCCATGTGGGTTACAGCATAAATAAAAGGGCTTTTGCAATTAACTGCTCACAAAGAATAAAATATTTTGTTCTTTGTAATATATACATGCAGATGCCAAATCTGATGTCTTTGTTTTTCCTCTTCCCAATGCTCCTCAACTTTGCTAGAAGTAACACTAATGATCACACTTTCTTTGAATCCGAGAAATAGCTTCCCTTTTCTAGGATTAGAAGCATCCTTAGAAGTCATCTAATCTTTTCAAGAACTGCTTCTACAGCATCTCTCCTGAATTTACTGCTACGTGTATACCTTCAGGAAAAGGAAACTCACTGCTTCCAAAAGCCACTCACTGTGTTTGAGATTGTGCTAGTGAGCGACCATAACAATAATAAAAACAATAGTGATATCTAACATTACCACGTGCTTACAAGGTGCCTGGAACTGAGCCAAGTACTTCCTATGTGTTATTTAATTCTCACAACAACTTGATGACATAGGTTTTATTATCATAATTTTTTGAGGTATAGGCAGATTAAGCTGGCTCAACGTAACAAAAATATGAAATTTGAACAGAAGTAAGACATGAAGGCCAGAAACTTTTTTTTTTTAAGATTTTTTAATTTATTTATTAGAGGGCAAACAAGCACAAGGCGGGGAGGGGCAGAGAGAGATGCAGATTCCCCACTTAGCAGGGCCCCCCAGGAGGCCAGAATCTATACTAACCACTAATCTATACTCTAATCTATACTTAACCACTAATCTATACTTTGCTTTAGGTATACTTTTTAAAATTTCTCTTATGCTGGGACACCTGGATGGCTCAGTCAGGTCATCTGCCTCCAGCTCAGGTCATGATCCCAGGGTCCTGGGATACAGATCCACATTGGGCTCCCTGCTCAGTGGGGAGTCTGCTTCTCCCTCTTCGTCTGCCCCTCCCCCCATCTCAAATAAATAAAATCTTTAAAAAAATAAAATAAAATTTCTCTTATGCTAAGCTTAAATCTGCCTCCTTGTCATGCATTTAGAGTCAACTAAATTAAAGTCAATTAAATTCTAGTGGTATAGAATACAGAGAAGAAAACCACAGTGCCTGCCATTGGGGAGTTTTCAGTCTCACAAAACTGTGAGAAGCACAGAAAAGGGGCAGGAAAGCAGACAAGATGATATAGGGAGATTCCTAAAGAAATATCTTAAAGACTGTGTTGCAGTTAGCCAGAGAAATGAAGAGGAAGTCATACACTCCAGGCTGGCCACATAGCCCTAGCCCCTTAAAGCTCCCACCCATGTAAGCATCACACTGTAGGGAGCAGGTAAAGGCTAAAATAGACAGTGTATCCAGATCACCCTTCTCTTGGCCCATCCTTTGTGGGTCTGTGGCTTAGGGATTCTTTAGTCTCTGTACCAACTCTGTTTTAGCCTCAGGACTTTTTGTCTAACCACCCATCAGATCCACTTCTTCGGCTTACTGACCTCATAATCACCACTCACATTTCAGTTTGCAAACAGCTCTGGGAAAGGAATACTGAGCAAGCCTTAGCTCAAAAAAGACCCTACAAGAGGAGGAGAATCAGACCCAGACATATGTGAAGCAGTGACAGAAAGTTCCAGGGTGTTATACAACCTAGCCTAGCGCAGCACTGAGCCAGGCTACTGGGATTCCTATTCCATGCCTTTGGAATCCATCACAGCCTTCGTGGGGAGGTTCAGTCTCCCCGGAGGCTCCCAACCAATGACTGAACACAACCAGCCATTCTTGCCCAATGCAATTTCTTCTAAAGGGCAATCTTTGCTCTGGGGCACCCCATTGGCATCATTGAGTTAGTCTCAGAGCATCCCTACAGACGGAGGCTCTTTCTACCCAGTCCTTCTTCCTTCTTTCTCTCCTTTCACAAGTATTAAGGCGTGCACTGCAGTCTGAGAGTCTTCCTTCCTACTCTGGCTCCCTTTCCTCTTTATCCTTCACAGGTGCATTTTGCATTTCGAATTCAATTTTCCATCTGCTGAACTAGTACAATTGATATCAATGCAGCAAAGGAGGGACTTTTAAGAGGGTGATCAAGCTGTGTTAAATGCCAGAAAAAGACTAAGTAGGAGGGAGACAGAAAAGTTATATCAGATCTGTCATGATGGAGGTCAGTGCTAATCTAACCACTGAAGCTCATAGTCCCTCTTCTGCAATTGTGTCTCCTCTTTGTTATATTCTCCCAGATCCTCTTCAACTTTTTGTTATACACTGTCATCTTCATACGTCTCATCCAGACTCCCTCTTTATGAAGTCATTGAATTTATTAATATCTTTTTAAACTCCAGCACTAGGAAATGAGTTCAGTATGCCAGATGCAGTCTGGTCAATGTTGACTATGGGGAGATTATAACTACCTGTTATCTGAACACTCTATTATAGGCTACACTTTGATTCCGTTTTTTTTATAGCCACAAAAAACCCAGGGCCATGGTACTGCTCAACGTCAGGGGATACCATTCAGATTATATAATCCTCAAATTCAACCTGGCCCCTGGGTCCTGATTTTTTAAATCTCCAAAATCCATATTTGCTCCCCTCTGCATCAGATCATGAGAGGTGCTCTTGAACCCTCCTTGTCCTAAAACTCCAGGTGAAGAGACTGGTCTCATGCATCCTACTGTAACATTCCTGCCTTGCCAGTGGTTGATCAGACCAGATATCATCTTCTTATCACCAGGCCATATATAAAAACACCATGAACAAAACAGGGCACAGAGTATCTCTACCCAATATTTCTTCCAGGTGACATCTTGCAAACACAAGTCAGACCAAAGCCTAGAAGCTTGTTTAGATAGACAAGAACTTCCAGTCTTCTTGAGAAGCCAGGATTCCAAGGGGGTGCTTTGGCTAGCACTGTAGGTAACTAATACCTTTTTAGACTTAACTAATTGTGGAGGGGTGCAGACTGTGTAAAAAATAGGCAACAAAGTATCAAAGGATTACAAGGAAGTACAGGTGGAATAAAGGCTGGGTAAGAGACTAAGAGCTGCTGAGATAATCTTATTGATGAAACTCCTGATTTTATTAATCTTTTATCCATGATAGATTAGAGCATAGTGTTTGCCTGGTTCTCTTTTACATAATATCTAGCCTACAGTTCCCCTTATATTCTCCCAGTTAAAGGGTGTTGTCCTGTACCTTTGTTCCCAAATACAGAGTGAGGCCACTGTTAGACCAGTTCAAGTTGGTCCAGAATAAATGTGGTTACATAACCCTGTTTCCCAAGTAGATTATTGCCCAGAATGTTATCCTGCTGGCCTCTTTTTTCCGCCCCCCATAGGAAGTTTTATTTTATTCTAGTTACTCTTACTCCCTTAGGAGGACTCCAACCCTACTTCCAACAAAACCTGTAGTAAATCAATCTGCTTACAGATCTAGAAAGTTCATCACTTTGGAAAAAAAAAAAATCTCTAATTTGGTTTAAACCTGGACCAAAGCTTTGTTTTCTTGATCAAAACAGACAAAAAATAGAAATAAAAGCTGTTAAATAATCCGAATAACATGCCAAGAGTTTTCCATTTTTCCTTACTCCTTGCTCATAGTTCAAGGTGATGTAAAGCTAACCCAAATCTCAGACTGACTCAGATCACTGCCCCAGGGATGGATCCATTTGCTGGGTCTGAGCCCATAACAAAGCCCATTTGGATCAAGGTATGCCTCTTCTCAGTATTAGAGTCAAAACTTCCGTCTGTAATCTGATGATCTGGGTTGCTTAAAGATACTTAAAAAAAAATATATATATATATACACACACACACACATATACATATATATGTTCATGTATGTATATATATACATATATATGTATATATATACATATTTAAATCAGGACTCATCTGGTAGTATGAACATTCCCAGCTAAACATCTGATACCATCAGAATAGTTTAAACATGTGTTGATGGTATCATAAAAGGAAGGAAACTCATGAACATTTCCCTGTTGCTTTGTTTTTTATTAATAAATTGCTAAGCCACTATATGAAATTTGTGAATAGCCTTTTTCAAGCATAAATGTGGTGCTGCATACAGGCAGTCTTTCTCTGTGTAATCTCAAAACTGCTAACTGGGAACCAATATCTGAAAATGTTTATATGAACTTTTATTTATTTTTTTTTATTTAAATTCAGTTAATTAACATACAGTATAGCATTAGTTTCAGAGGTAGAGTTTGGTGATTTGTCAGTCTTATGTAACACCCAGTGCTCATTACATCTCATGCCTTCCTTAATGCCCGTCACCCAGTTACCCCATCTCCCCAGTCCCCATATGAAAGTTAATACCAGAAAGTATAACACTCTTAGGTTGCTGATGCCAATATTTAGGGTTACCTCTCACTTAAGGAGAGCACTCTCTAGTCATTCCAAATAAATCCAAAACACCATGTCTGCAAATCTGAATGCAATCTGTTTTCTGCTACATGTTGCAAGTCTCTTAATTAGACTCTCTGGCCCCATTCTCTTCCTCTTCTGATAATACTACACCTGGGCAATAAACATGTCTCTTAAAATGCCAACAATGGAAATGTGGAAGTCCTGAGGGAAGCTAAATTTAGAATGAATGTGAGTTCACTTTGAAGCATATTGAGTCTGAGGAGATGAAAGGGCATTAAGGAGGGGACATCACAAGGACAGTCATAGATTGAGGAAGTGCAAAAGGTGATTACATCATGATGTATAAATGCAAGTCATAGAAATAAAGATGGTAGAATCATGGGATCTCCAAGTGAAAAGTCTGAGAGTACAGAGCAGTGGTGAGCAACCTCTTTTGTTTCCTCCTCCTCCCCTCCCCTTTCCTCCTCTTCTTCCTCCTCCTCCTCCTCCCCTTCTTCTTCTTTAAAGGACCATTTAGGGGTGCCTGAGTGGCTCAGTGGGTTAAGCATCAGACTGTTGATTTTGGCTTTGGTCATGAGATCATAGGGTCATGAGATCAAGCCCTGCGACAGTACTGCTTGAGAGTCTCTCTCTCTTCCTCTGCACACCCCTTCTGAAGGGGAAAAAAAAAAAAAAAAGAACAACTTACCAGGAGCAGAAAATGTTTATGAACCTTATTTTTAAAACACTCAAAAGTGAAAATAGTGTTACTAATTGCCGTAACAAGAACTTACATTCCAGGATGATTATTAAGTTAAGAATATCTATTCTCTCTCAGGCAGGGTTTTCTAGCCTGTCCTAGTTTGATACATTTGCGATGTGGAATTTAAGGTAAGTGGATTGTAGACATGAGTGGAAAGTGAGAAGAGAAGGGGGTAAGTTAGCCAGAAAGGAGTTAAGTCAACCTTTAAAGTGTTGGAAGAAAGGGAGAAGGGAGATGACCCAAAGCCTAATAAACTGGGTTCTAAAGAAAGAGTTTGAAGGTTTTATGTGAGACTAGAGGAAATAGAATGGAATTCAAAGGGGTCTCTGTAACCATGAATGGATTCCTCTAATGTTCTTTGAGAGCAGTAAAGGTAAATAAAGGTTGGAATAGGTTTTAAAAATTACTGTGATCCTGAGCAGAGGCTAAGATATACGGGACTCCAGGACTTGCTAGGGTCACAAGAAAAACGCCAATGGGAAATTTGGCAATGGTCCCGAATTGCTAAAATGTTATCTGCTCATACTAAGGAGTCATGACACAAAAACAGCTTTCAAATCTTTTATAACTTAATTTACATTGCTTTTTAGAGCTTCTATATGTTTTCACATTTCTATCTCATGTTACCTTTGGAATGATTCCTTAAATTATTATCATCCATAATTTACAGATGGGGAAATTGAAACTTAGAGAAGTGAAAGCCAGAAACAGATCAGGATTAATGATTAGTTCCAGTCAATTGAACATCTGCTGAGCCTTGCTGACTGAAATTCAGGTTGTGCTCTATATCGGAGATGTAAAAATGATAAAAATGTGCATGCCATCCTGAGCCATTCTTTCTTTACTCTTTCCCAGTTCTCTCTGAAAGGACTCATATCTCCTCTCAGCCTGGACTTGGTTCATAAAGAGATCTAACTCAGAGCATCACCGACACAAACAGCAAGGTTCCAGAAAGAATCAATTCCAGAGTCCTCTGGCCATGCCATGCCTATGACATGGTCATCAGAATTGCAGGATAAGGAAGAGATGGGAATTCTTATGCGTTACTGAGCAGAGACGAAATTGGTACGATTGCATTGGAAGGCGATTTGACAATATCTATTAAAACGAAAGATGCCCTTATCTTACAATCTAACAATTCCACTTCGCTATATATACCCAAGAAACTCCCTTAAATGCATAAATGAATATTCAGGAAGTATTGTGTATAACAGGAAAGTAATTGGAAACAAACTAAATGTTCATCAGCCTGAGAGTGGTTAAGTAAATTGTTGTATGATCACAGAGAGGAATACGATCTGGTAGTTAAAATACGTGAACTAGAACTGGAACTATAATATGCATCAATCTCAAAAAATAAAATATCTAGCGAAAACAATAAAGTGGCAGGAGATCCATAAAGCGTGCTGCCATTTACATTAACTTTAGACCCATGAAACAATGGTACATATTTCTATGTGTGATAAACATTTAAAAAATATTCACAGTAATAATAACTCCAAATTCAGGAGAGTTGTTACCTCTGGGGAAGAAGAAGGATAATGACAGCATAGGCAGAAGCCTTTAGCCAAATCTGTATTTCCCCCCCTGAAAAAGTGTATCAGAAACAAATAATGCAAAAAGTAAATATTTGACAAAATTGGGTGGGAAAGTTGAGTTCATATTATTATTTTGTATCCCCTGTATGCTCGAAATATTTCACTTAGAAGTATATAGGGGTCTTCAACCCTGGAATTCTGGATTTTTTTTTTCCTTTGTGCAGAAATTTCTTTTTCTTTTTCCTTTTCTCATGTTGAAATTCCATCCATTCTATGGTATTTAACTCAAGTCTCACTACCTTATTGAGAATTTCTGCGACAGTTTTGTCAGTCCAGACTATGCTCTATAAAGTTCTGTAGGTCTGTAAGTTTCTCGTACACTATGTTTGTATGGCCAGAATCCTTTCATGTTATTGTTTGAATATATACTGCCTTACATTAATATTTGGTTGTATTGTACACAAGCCTTGTCTCTCCAATTATATTTTAAGAGCCTTAGGAGCAGAGACAATGTCTTGAACTTTTAAAATTCTTCCCCAGTGCCCAGTGGAGCCTAACCAAATGCTTAGTAATGAAAAGTGGTTCATAAACCAATAATTATTATCCTCCCTGCAAAACCTTTATATAGAAAGTTGAAAATACTAGTTGGAGCTACATTTGCTTTTATTTTCCCAGAGAGAGAATAGTAATGAGCTGTGAAATGACCAAAACTTGGGCAGCAGAAGGGGGGAAAAAAAAGAAAGAAAGAACGGGTTTGTGTTTTACACATTCTGGATAATCAGCTCTTGAATGATTAAGTGTGGAAAATCTCTTATGAGTAACAGCAGATTGAAAAAATTTGTTTTATGACTATGGATGTGTGTTGTAGATCATTTCCAGTTTTCAGATGATCCCAGGCCAAACTTATGAATTATTTTGGAAAAACATTTCCTCTTATGATATACTACATAGCCACGCACAATATACCTTGTTGTCATTCTGCCTTCATTCCAATATTATCGGACTACACTTGGGAACGGTGGTCCAGGGAAACTAAAACACAAAGGGTGTTCCAACTCTGGGATCAGGAAAGGGCTCTGGAGAAAAACAAATTACTTTGAGTCTAATTTACCCTTAGTCTGTCTTGTAAAAGGTGTTTGGTCCTTGAGTCAACCAGGGTACTCGAAACCTCTGAGAAAAATGTTGGTCTCTATGAGCCCAGGATTAAAGCCTAACAGCATAGGCAGTGGTAAGAGGTCTGGACTACATTGTCTCTCCTCAGAACCAAGAGCTGGGTATTGAGGAATGAGATAAATGTAAGAATCAGTACAGTTACTTTTCGTAAAAGCAGCAACTGTTTAGTCAAAACTGCTACCACATCATGTCTGAAGAGTTTCCTATGAAACTTCGTAATATTTTATTAAACCAGGCCACTGTCTTGTGGTTCTTTGGCCTAAGTACTGTAACACTCGAAATATAATTCTTTAAAATAAAACTTACCTACATATGTATATGTGACTGCCTTTTTAACTCCACAGTATACCTCAGGGAATTATATCTATTATTACCCTCCTCTATCTCTATGTCATTTGTATCCTAGTGAAGACAATTAAAGGCACAAAAATATCTTGCAGTTTGGTAAGAGATCATATATTCCCTCATTTTCACTCATTTGTAAATGTAGTATTGAAGCAAAACCTTGAAGCAAAGTGACCAGAGTATTCCTATAGTAATGGTCTCTGCAATTTTTCCTTTCCCTAAATAAAGTGAAGTAAACAAAATTCTTTTATACAGATAATATATATAATTAATAGATTGGGTTTTCGAAGTTCCCTAAAGGATAAGTGTTTGTAACTTGGAATTAATTTCCCATGGAAATACTGTGATTATGATTAGATTTAAAACCCAATACAAGTAGGTGTGAGAGGATAGTTGATTAAGAAATTGTATCTCATTTTCTTGTCTATAAGGTTATCATAGAAAAATGAGAAATATTTTTCCCTTCTCCAGCCTAGAGGGAAATTGGTTGGGTTGAGGGAGGGAAGGAGGGTTGAGATGATGATTTTCTAAAGCCTCAGAGAGATAGAAAACACAACTATCTGGCAGAGAAAGTGTTCCAAAAAAAATAAAAGCGGGGCGGGGGGGGATGCCTTGGCTTCAGGAGAATTTGGATCTGTTGAACCCAGAAGGAGAGAGAACCAGACAAGAGTCAGTTTCCTTAAATGGTAAAGATCTGTCTACTCCCAGATAACAGATCAGAATGGTATACACCTCTGATGAGGATGCCAGCACGGATATCTTGTCTCAGAAGTAGTAAAAGTATAATACTAAGCTGAAACAAGTCAAGGGTACATATTATAAACTCTAGGGTTACTATTAAGAGAATAATAATATTATGTATAAACAACATAATGCATAAATAGAGGATAGTATAATAATTTTTTAAAAAATAGTTAATGAAACCAAAAGAAGGCAAGAAAGAAGATTAAAAAAAAGGACCAAGTAGCCAGTAGGGTAAATAGAAAACAGAATTGTAAGATGTTAGCTATGAATCCAAATATATCATTACTTACCATAAATATAAATGGCATAATACTTCACTAAAAATCAAATATTTCCATACTGCTTTTAAATATATGGGGTGCCTGGGTAGCTTAGTCAGTTAAGCATCTGACTCTTCATTTTGGCTCAGGTCATGATCTCAGGGTTGTGAGATGAGGCTCGATGCTCAGCAGGTAGTCTGCTTGAGATTCTGTCCCTGCCCTTTTGCTGCCCCACCCCTGCTCATGCATGCATATGTGTATATGTGCATGCTCTCTCTCTCTCTAAAATAAATAAATCTTTAAAAAATAAATATATATTTAATAATGTAATAAATATATATGTTCTTATTCAAAAGATATAAAAGTTACAATCTAAAATAATACCACAGAAGTACCCAAGAGAGTGCCATGCCCCTTCAGACCAGCTGCTTCCATCAGATTTCCGTGGTCATAGTCCCAGTTTGGAGCTGTAGTGCCTCTGGATGGGGGTGGTGTTGGGCTCCGTCCTTTAAACAGAGAGAGGTCAGGACAGGGTCAGTATTGCGGGCATGTGTATATCTTCTCAAGTTCTCTTACAGTTCCTAATGGAACTCCCTGACTTATTCTGGTTCATTCCCACTGCTATCTCTTTTATAAAATAGACTTCATAGAACTGATTGATCACCATGGTTATTTAATGTGAGTTTGCACCTTTTTGTCTTAATCTTCCAAAACAGGTATATTGGGGGGAATAATAAAATCCTAGACATGAATGAATGAATAAATAAATAAAAATAATACCACAGAAAAGTAAAGGTAAAAGAAAGAAAGACATTTTATACAAACACGAACCCAAAGTAAGCTGGTATAGCTATACCTTAAAGTAGACTTTAAGTAGACTTTAAGGAAAGAAGCATTATTAAAAATAAAGTGTGATATTTCACAACAATAAAAATATTAACCTATCAGGGAGCTATAACAATTCTAATTTTGTATACAACTAACAATAAACTACAAAATATATAAGGCAAAGGAATTGCAGAAACAGCAAGGAATAATGGATAAATCTACAATCACAGCAAGAGGATTTAATATATTGTGAGTGTCTGAAAGAATAAGGAGATGAAAATTAGTAAAGGTATACAACATACAACAGATCTCTGGGTTCTGATGATTTCACCAGCGTATTCTTCCAAATACTTAAGGAAGAAGTAACACCAATTGTATATAAACTCTTTCAGAGAACAGAAAAAGGAAATGTCAGCATATTTTACGAGGTCAATAAAATGTTGATCCCCAAACCTGAGAAGGTCATTACAAGAAAGGAAAATTACAGACCAGTCTATTTGTTATCAAAGATGAAAAAACTTCTGGGAGACACTTGGGTAGACCAGTTGGCTAAGCATCCAACTCTTGATTTTGGCTCAGGTCATGATGTCAGGGTCATGAGATTGAGCCCCGTTTTAGGTTCCATACTCAGCAGGGCATCTGCTTGAGATTCTCTCTCCCTCTTCCTCTGTCCTTCCCTCCACTATCTCTGTAAAATAAGTAAATCTTAAAAAAAAAAAAAAAGATGAAGAACTTCTAAATTAAATATCAGCAAAACAAACCCAGTAATATATTAAACATAAAATTGTGTTTACTTCAAGCATTCGAGCATAAAATCTCATTATAATGCAATTAATAGTATAAAAGAAAAAATATATATTCATCCTTGTAGATACAGAA
This sequence comes from Lutra lutra, assembly GCF_902655055.1. NCBI lineage: Eukaryota > Metazoa > Chordata > Mammalia > Carnivora > Mustelidae > Lutra > Lutra lutra. The sequence continues at coordinate 32,283,577 of NC_062286.1, forward strand.
AAGGAATTTGATAAAATTCAGCATTCATTCATGATTTAAAACTCTTAACAAACTAGGAATTTCCTCTCTTTTGGTAGTCTTTTATTTTGAAATAATTTTAGACTTCCAGAGAAGTTGCAAAAAAGAGAAAGAATTCCTGTATCACCTTCACAAAGATTTGTAAGTATTTACATTTTATCACATTTGTTTTATTAATGCCACTCTGTCTATATTACTTTCCTGAACCATTAAAGAGTAAGACATGATATCTCTTTATCACTAAAATACTTCAGTGTGTATTTTTAAAGGACAATCCACTTACATAACATAGTAAAATTACCCAAACTGGGATATATTATCTAATCTAATTTATAGACCTTACTATATCTCACCAATTTTCCTAATACTATTTTTTTATAACAACAACAAAAATAGTTTTTTCTGGTCCAGAATCCAATCCAGGAAAACATAGTACATTAGTTATCATGTCACTTTCGTCTTTTAAAATCCCAAATAGTTCATTACCTTTACTTTTTATTTGATGACCCTGACATTTTGAAGAGTACAAGCTTGTTACTAAGTAGAATGTACCTGTACTGGGTTCAATTAATGTTTCCTCATGAATAGATTCAGATAATGCATTTTTGGCAGGAATACCAAAGAAGTGGTTTTATGCCTGTGATAGTGTATTACATCAGGAGGCCCATGGTGTTGGTTTGTCCCACTATTGGTAATGTTGACTTTAATCACCCAGTTAAGGTGATGTCTATCAGGTTCCTCTGTTGTAAAATTACATTTTCCTCTTTGTAACTAAAAGTATTTTAAGTGGAGATGTTTTGAAACTATGTAAACAACTTGTTTTTCATTAAATTGCACTCACTAATTTTTAACATCTTTTGATGATTCTTTCCTGAGTTAATAATTACTCTGATAACAAAATAATTATTTCCAATCTAATCATTCCTTATATATTTATTGGTTAGAATTCTAAAAAATGGGTCAGAGACTTGAACAGGTACTCCAAAAAAAGAGAATATCCAAGTGGCCAATAAACATAGCGTAAGTACAAGTTAAAATCGGAAGATGTGACACAACTGGAACTCTCTTCAATGCTGCTGGTGAGAATGTAAATTGGTATACCACTTTGGAAAACTGGCAGTTCTAAGAAAACTGAATATGTGCATAACCTAGAAGCCAGCAATTTCAGTTCTATTTGCAGTGGCCAATGTTTGGAAACAGTGAAAATGTCCACCCATAGTAGAATAATTACATAAATTATATATATCTGTGCAATCCAATGATACACAGAATGAGAATGGATGAACTGCTGTTACCCATGGATGAGACTTATAAACATATTGAGTGAAAGAAACAGTACACAACATGGTGCATTTGTTTAAGGTTCAAAAACAGTGTGGAGATTTCCTTAAGAAATTGGAATTAGAGCTACCCTATGACCCTGCAATTGCACTACTGGGTACTTACCCCAAAGATACAGATGCAGTGAAAAGAAGGGCCATCTGTACCCCAATGTTCATAGCAGCAATGGCCACAGGCGCCAAACTGTGGAAAGAGTCAAGATGCCCTTCAACAGACGAATGGATAAAGAAGATATGGTCCATATACGCAATGGAGTATTATGCCTCCATCAGAAAGGATGAATACCCAACTTTTTTTTTTTAACAAATTTTTTGAAGATTTTATTTATTTATTTGACAGACAGAGATCACAAGTAGGCAGAGAGGCAGTCAGAGAGAGAGAGGAGGAAGCAGGCTCCCTGTAGAGCAGAGAACCTGATGTGGGGCTCGATCCCAGGACCCTGGGATCATGACCTGAGCCGAAGGCAGAGGCTTTAACCCACTGAGCCACCCAGGCGCCCCAAATACCCAACTTTTATATCAACATGGATGGGACTGGAGGAGATTATGTCTGAGTGAAATAAGTCAAGCAGAGAGAGTCTATTATCATATGGCTTCACTTACTTATGGAGCATAAGGAATAACATGGAGGACATTGGGAGAAGGAGAGGAAAAGTGAGTTGGGGGAAATCGGAGAGGGAGAACAAACCGTGAGAGACTGTGGATTCTGAGAAACAAACTGAGGGTTTTGGAGGGGAGGGGGTTGGGGGCATAGCATGAGCCTGGTGGTGGGTATTAAGGAGGACACATACTGCATGGAGCACTGGGTGTGGTGCATAAACAATGAATTTTGGAACACTGAAAAATAAAATTAGATTTAAAAAATAAAATAAAAAGCACAAATCCAAAAAACAAAACAAAACAAAACCCAACAAACCAGAAGAGATTAGGTTACTGTGATAGAAGTCAGGACTCTGATTATCTGACAGGAGGTTGTAATTGATTGGAGATTGGAAGCATAAGGGGGTTCTAGAGAGTTAGTAGTCCTCCTTGATCTTTATGTCGGTCACATGGGTGTGTTTACTTTGTGAAAATTCATTGAGATCCTACCCTTATGATTTGAACGATTTTATTTATTTATGGTATTTTCAATAAGAGGTTTATTTAAAAAGTTATACTCACATGAATACTTGTATAACAGTCATAACACAGAGCACGATTTATAACCTAGTAAATTCTATTTGTTGAGTTCGCCCAATCTAAGACTATCTTATAAATGGAAATCCAAACATACAAAACAAAAAAGTACTTGTAGCACAAAAGCACCTTTCACTTTACAAAGCAAAACATCAAATGCATGAAAGGAACAAGGATAACACCCATAGCAGATCCATTTTTCAATTTTGTAAATTTATCCTAAAGTAAGAAAGAACTCAACACACAAAGCTTGTTGTGAAAATGTTCATTTTAAACATAATGTCTGCCAGCAAAACACTAAAATAAGCTCAAATATCCAACCACTGGATCAAGAGATAATAAACTATGATGTGCCAGGACAAGAAAATAACATACATTAAAGATGATGTATAGAAGACTTTATAGAGATACTAAAAATTTTTGCAGGTATAATGTTAGGTAGCAAAATTCAAATGTAAGATGATATGTATACCATCATACTAACTTCATAGAGCTGAACCATTAAGTAAGATGAAAATATAAAAACCTTGTGCTGGAGTCATAGATATATGGATTTTTTTTAAAGATTTTATTTATTTATTTGACAACCAGAAATCACAAGTAGGCAGAGAGGCAGGCAGAGAGAGAAAGAGAAGCAGGCTTCCCGCTGAGTGGAAGCCCGACGCGGGGCTCGATCCCAGGACCCTGGGATCACGACCCGAGGCAAAGGCAGAGGCCTCAACCCACTGAGCCACCCAGGTGCCCCTATGGATTTTTTTTTTTTGAGGGGGTAAACTTCCCTCCATTCCCTATAAATATTCTATCTCCCTCTTTTTGAAGACCTAACTGGCCTTATTAAACAATTCATGAATGGGACAACATCTCATCTAACAAGTAGAAGGGCACTCTTCTCCATGCATAGTCTTAATTATTATTTGGTCAGAGGTTTTTTTTGTTGCAAGCAATAGAAACTAACTTAATTTTTTTTAAAAAAGAGAGATTTATGGAGCTGTAGAGGAGCAACTTAGAGAATCAAAGGAATAACTAAATGCCCGAGAAGAAAGTAGAAGAGCCAGGAAGTTTGTAGAGATCTTAGAATCTAAATTCTGTAACCTGTTCTCCAGTATTCTGCCTCCTGATGACTGTTTTAAATGCCTTCTGTGCCTGTGTGCCTCTATTCAAGATTCAAATTACTGGGAGACAAAATGTGATTGTCCTAGCCTGAGTCAAGTATCCACCTTGTCCTTTGATTGGCGACCATCTCAGAACAATCTGGAGTTGGGGAAAGGCACTTTCCTAAGGGGGGCATAAGGGTAATGTTGTTACCAGGTGAACAGGGAGCCAAAAGATGCTGGGTGGAGAAAGCATCCGGTCCATGAAATCTTAATCAGCTTTTCCATAAATCAGAATATTACTATCTTCTTCTTAGAGTAAATGAAAACATGCCTAGTGTGGAAAATTTGCGTCATTTAGAAAAGTATATAGTAAAAGAGTAATGAAAAAGCAGGCATCCTTTATCCCACTCTCCATACCCTTGTGTTTATTATCCATTGCTGTCTAACAAATTACCCTCAAAACTAGAGTGCCTAGAGACAAAGTAGATTAATGGTTGCCTAGGGCCGGGAGGATTGGGGATGATAGCTAAAGAGGACAGGGTTTCTTTTCTTTTCTTTCTTTCTTTCTTTCTTTTTCCCCCCAGGATTTTTTTTTTTTATCATGTTCTAAAATTGGATTGTGGTAATGGTTGCACATCTCTGAATATACTAAAACCACTGAACTTTCAATGGGCGAATGCTAAGGTATGTGATTTATATCTTAATAAAGCTATATTTAAAAGATAGTAGGGTAACCAACTATCCCAGTTTGTCCAGACTTCTCTGGTTTTAGAACTGACAATTCCATATCCCAAGGAAACGCTTCAGTCCTGGTAAAAGCTAGAAAACAAATCATCCTATACAAGATGGAGTGGCTTCAATCAATAAACATTGGTTATCTCATAGTTTCTCTGGATCAAGATTTCAGGAGGAGTTTTAACTGGGAGACTCAGGGTCTCTTAGAAGGTTGTGGTCAAGATGTCAGTAGGGCTGTAGTCATCTGGAAGCTCAACTTGGGCTTCGGCACTTATTTGTGTGGTTTTGCCAAGAGGCCTCAGTGTCTTCCCATGTGGGTCTCTCCACAGAGTGCCCTCATGACGTAACGAGTGGCTTTCCCTAAAAGCATATGATCTGAGGCAAAGAGACAGAGATGAACATGGATGCTATAGAGTCTTTTATAACCTAATCTGGAAAGTTGTGTGTCATCACTTCTGTCAACTTTGATTAGTCACACCGATCAACTCTGAACAGTGTGAGAGGAAACTACACAGGGGTGTGACTTACCAGGAAGCAACAATCACTGGGCTGTCCTGGAGGTTGACTCCCACAAGTTATAATCCCCACTCTAACCCTACCAGTATTTTACTAACATTTTGCTGATTTTTAAAATTAAAACAGACCCATTATGGGACATACGGGCATATAAGAGTACAACAAAACATGTTATGATGAATACTTTGTGTATAAATTTTACTTCTGTCTCTGAGTAGATGGAATAGATCTCTAGATGTGCAATTATTAGAGCACATGGTTTAAGCATCTTAAGACTTGTTACACATTGCCAAAATGCTTTCCAGATGCTTGCATTGTATCAAAGTATCCATTTTGCCATACCCTTGCTAGCCTTAAGTATTATTGTTAGTAATTCTGCCAATTTCTAGGTGAAAAATTCTATCTCCTTGTTTCAGAGTGCCTTTTTAACGGTAAGGTTAAACATTTTTCCATGTTCACTGGCCATTGCTAGTAAGTGAGCATGCAACAGGCCATAAATCCTTTCCAGATGTATTCATGCCTTCATTTAATATTTGTTGAGTGCCTGCCGTAAGAACATGGAAGTGTCCCAGCTCCCAAGAGGCTCACATTCATGTGAGGGAGATTGGAGAAGGAAGCAGTTCAATACATTCTAATCTGAGGAAATATCTTAAAAGCTACAGAGTCAAGAAACCGCTGGCTTTTCTCCTGTTGGAGCATCAAGTACAGAGGTGGAGGGTAAGGGAGTGAGAAGAGAACCAGACCAGACTAGCGAGCTTAAATCAAATCTTGTTGGCTTTCTCAGCCCTATTAAGGTTAGATCTATCCCTGAGTGTAAGGGGAAAGCAGGACAGTTTTTTGTTGTTGTTGTTTTGTTTTGTTTTGTTTTGTTGGGTTTTGTTTTGTTTTGTTTTTTGGTCTTTTAAGTAATCTCTATGCCCAATACGGGGCTCAAACACATGACCCCTAGATCAAGTGTCACATGCTCTAATGACAAAGGCAAGCAGGCGCCCCAGGAAAGAGTTGTAAACGGGGGAGTGAGATAATCAGATCTGGGATTTTGGAATCACCCTTTGGGTAAGGAGTGGAGAAAACTTTGAAGGAAAATAGGAATTCATTTTGAGGTGTCTTTAGAATGTCCGAGTCAGTCATTAGGCAATTAAAGATATAAACCTGGAGTTCAGGAGCGTGACCTAGAGCAGCAATATAAACGTGTGTGCTCAGCCGCATATGCCTAATGATGAAGAGCCCACAGAGAAATAATTTGGGGAACAGAAATTAAAAACAAACAAACCTCTAATTAGTATTTTCAGAGATTTGAGAAGCTATTACCTGCCTAAAACAAGAGCAAGGGTGCTATAATAGGAATGTTCAGAAATAGGAGGAAATCCTGGGGATGAAAAGTATGATGGGTGAAATAAAAAATTCACTGGAAAGATCAGATAATTGATAAAATTTCTCAGAAAGTAGAATATATATAGAAGGTGAGAGACATAAAGGGTGATTCCAAAAGATGCAATACTATTTTTATGTAGCCCTTATCCTGGTTCCTTTTATTTATCTGTCCTTGGATGTTTTTGGACCAGCTTTTATCAAGAAATTTGTATGAGGAAAGGCCAGGGTCTTGCGTTGGACTGAAGGAAAGGATCCAGCAGAGGGGAAGAAGTGGGGGGGGGGGTGGATAACTGATGGGGTGCTGTCTCTGAGAAGAGGAAAGGGGATAGCTACAAAAATGTGGTGCAGGGGCTCACTTTAATTGATAGGACACCCTTTCTTTGTGCAAGATGGAGAAAATGTCTGCAGGGCAGATTGTTCGAACAGAATACCATAGGCTGCCCAGCTGATAAACAACAGAAATTTATTTCTTGAAGTTCTGGAAGCTGGGAAATCTAAGATCAAGGCATGGTACATTCAGTGTCTCCTGACAGCCTGCTTCCGGCTGTTTTCTCGCTGTGTCCTGATTGGGGTGAGGGGAGCTCTTGCCGGCATTTGCTATGAGGGCGATGATCGAGGGCGATGATCCCAGCCGTGATGGCTGTACCCTCACGACCTAATCACCTCCCCCGGACCCCCACCTCCAAATACCATCACCTTGGGGATTAGGTTTCAGCATATGAATTTTGGGGGGCGGGGACACAAATAATCAGTCTGTGCAGGTGAGATGATTGGAAAGGAAAGGAGTCCTTTTCGGATGGTTCCTATGTTCTCTCCAAAGTCCGAGTGCTGTCATCTGTTGAGGCTGACTGCGCAGGCGTGGAGCCTGGGATGGGGCGTGGGTAGGGAACTCTGAGGAATATGGAGGTTTTTGGTTTTGTTTTTGTTTTAAGTAGAATAAAGGAAAGATGAAAAACACCAAAGCTGCGTAAGGAAACAAGAAATGATTGCCAGGCTACTCTGAGGGCCCAGGTGAGTTGTAGGCCGATAAGCAGCGGACAGCTGAACTTAAGTAGACTTTGACAACAGCAGCAGCGAGGAATCTCTACTTAAAGGAAAGACAAACTATTCTTTTTTTTTTTATTTTTTTAAAGATTTTATTTATTCATTTGACAGACAGAGATCACAAGTAGGCAGAGAGAGAGGAGGAAGCAGGCGCCCTGCTAAGCAGAGAGCCCGATGCCAGGCTTGATCCCAGGACCCCGGGATCATGACCTGAGCCGAAGGCAGAGGCTTTAACCCACTGAGCCACCCAGGCGCCCCCAAACTATTCTTATAACGAAGAGGCTCCTAGATTCTTCCGAGAGGAGAGTTGTCAGAATGAAAAATAGAAAAACATCCTCCTCTGAGTCATGGGCGGCATTTTCATCCGCGGCGGCCGGTCCTGCTTGTTTTCCTTTGATGTTTACAAAGGGCCACGTGATTATAAGGGGGAAAGGTAAAGGGTGTAATAAACCAAGGATGCCGGGCAGGAAGGGACTGGAGAGCCGAAAGGAGGGAAGGAACAGCATGCCCCAGCTGAGAGGAAACGGCCAGAGAGAGAGGGTTTCCTTCAGCCATCCCCATGGGGCAGCCCCCTGCACAGCCATGCCCTGAAGAGATCAGACCCTTTGCTGTCTTCACTGCTCTACCCTCAGCATCTAGAACACAGCCTGGCACCCCACAGGTGCGAAGGAGACGTTTGGTGAATGAATAAAGTCCACAGTGCAGTTGCTGCCTTTTTCAATGGCTGAGCACACAGAGGTCCCTCCTCCCTCCTTTTGTCCACCCTCCTTCCCTCCTTTACAAAAAGTTTTCAGACAGCCTGTGGGCTTGCTGGGCCTTATCAAAAGGCAAAGAGTCCTACCACTGCTCCAAAGGACCTGGCCGCCCACCTTCCATTCAGAACTGCCTCTCTCTGTTCTTGCTGGAAGGGGAGGCACAGCTTGCTTTGCAAGATACTTGCATAGGAAATGGTGCAATCTGGGCTGTTTTTCAGCCTTTTCAACCTCATTTCCTAAATTAAAGAAAGAAATGTAAGGAATCTTAGGAATATGAAACTTCTCCGGAATAATCTTTATTGAGCTGCGCTTGGAGCCAGCTGAAATCCTGAAGGGCTATCAAGGCAGCCAAAAGAAAAGAAAATGAGAAATAACTTAAACAGTCTTAGCCAAACTCTGAAAAAGATATCTAGAGCAGCTGCTATTTTTTCCTTCCCAGAATGGTTTGCCTTTCCCCCAGTTTGATGATTGTTTTTAGATTATTTTGGGGTATAAGAAGAGAAAGGAGGAGGGAACCCAGCGACTAGGAAGTAGCACGATAAGGTTGGTCATACCCTGTAAGCTTTAGAAATTACACAGCTGTTTTATACATGCCGACTTCCTCTCCTTTTCTGATGCCCCTGACTGGTCCGTAAGGAATTTATTTATGGCGTTCTCCTTAGGAGGCTGCTCCTAGCACTCGGGTTCCCCCACCCAGTTCAGCCTGTCTTTGTGGTCTATGGCTCATCTCTCCAGAGCTTCTGTCGCCGCGTGAAGGGTCCAACAATTATCCAAAAAGAGTGCAAGAAAATCTGTACAGTCGGCCAGATGGGCAGAGAACACTTGACTGCACTGAAAAATTTCCAGCAGTGGGATCCCCAGTTTGCCCTTTTGCTGTGAGTCAGTGCCCAAAGTCCACAAGCATTTTCCCTGAGATCTCCCCCTCCCTGCTGCCAGGCGGGTTTGGCTGGTTCCCAGACGCCCTGAGAAGGCGGGAGGAGACAGCTTTCAGAGTGGGGATTCGCTCAACCCTCCTTTTCACCGCATTCTGTGATATCTGTTCCCAAAACGAGCTGGAGGCGAGAAAGGAACTGAAACCGATTTGCCCACGGTAGGTCCTTGTGAATGTTGACATGGGAGCGAAGCACAGAATTGCTGTACCCGGGTCTGGCCCCTGGGCGCCCTGGGCTGACTCACAGCTTCACCAGGAATGTGGCTCGTCTGGAATGCAGTGCAGGGCCCGCAATGCCTGTCGCGGAGCAGTACTTTAGAAAGGGGAAGGCCTTTTCCTAAACAGACAGAAGACCTACATTCACAAAACTATAAGGACTTTAAAAAAAAAAAGAAAATCACACACTACGGATAAATAAAACATTTTTCTTCCCACCTTTCCTCCGACCGCCCACCATTTCAGGTTCCTGCACTGGGCAAACACTGAGCTCAATTTGAAATGTATCTTTTCAGATATTTATATATCTACATTATTTACCAGTATATTATGTATTTGTATACATCTGTGTATGTCGGTATACACAAACACAAAGATTTAGAGAGAGAGAGGGAGAATTTTGCATATCCTATAGTGTGGATTGTTCCTCAATTCCTTTTTTTTTTTTTTATTTAGCCCTGTCTCTTGGAGATTTTTCTGTGTCTGTGTGTTCTAATTCTTTTCAACCACCGCATATGCTTATGTAACTAGATGCCTCGCTATTTATTTAACTGTCCCTTCCCTGATGGTCATTTAGGTTGCTGTAAGTTTTTAATACATTAGTGAGCAACCTTGTCCCTGCTTTCTTTTTGCCCATTGGCAAGTATTATTTTTGAAAGGTGGATACTGAAAGGGTCCGTAGACAAAAGGACGAGACTGATACAAAGCGAAGGTCAAGCAAAGCTTTATTTCGCGCCAAACATCGAGAATCAAACTGATCGGCCAGGGCCATCTCTTGCAAAGAGGCGACGACTCCCAGTCTCACAGACTAACTTTTGTAGAGTAAATGCCATGTGGTTGAGCCTGGCCACACACAGGTGGCCAATTGAATTACATTCTACCCCATGATAGTCATCTTATTCAGCCTATGACCTTGGCTAGAATTGGCGCCTTTGTCTGGTGCCCAAAAGGCGGGGGCTCACACTCCCTGGCGGGTAATACATGCGCTTTCCTTTGATTGGACGTTTCCATCTGGCCGGACACATCCTTGAATCTGGACTCCGTTATCAGGGGCTATTTGGCCGTGTTTCACCAGTTCTGTTTCTAAGCACTTTCCTCTTGGGGGAAGGGGCAGGTTCAATCTAAGTTTACTGCATAAACAACAAAATGGCTCACTCTGGCTAAGTAGGCCAGATACCAAAGTATGAGATTGCTGAGTCAAAGAGAGATGCATCTAAAGTTGGAAGGACCACTGCCCAAATTGTTCTCCAAAAGAGCTTGACCAGAAGAGAGCACATCTTTCCCGGAATGCTTGCCCACACTGGCTATTGATCTGTCTTGTTTATTGCCAGTCAGATGTGTGGAACAATGGTATCTCCTGGTTTTTACTTGTATTTTCTACCTCCCCCACCCCAAACTGATGAAACTGAGCATCTTTTCAAATGTTTATCATGTATGTTTCCTCTTTTGTGAATTGCCTATTATATTTTGTCTATTTTTCTGTTCTGTGCATCTTTTTTTTTTTTTTTTAAGATTTTATTTATTTGACAGAGAGAGAGATAAGTAGGTGGAGAGGCAGGCAGAGGGAGAGGGGAAGCAGGCTCGATGTGGGGCTTGATCCCAGGACCCTGGAATTAGGAGTTGAGCCGAAGGCAGAGGCTTAACCCACTGAGCCACCCAGGTGCCCCTCTGTGTATCTTTATCTTGAGGATATAGAAGAGCAAGTCCTTTGCTATATTCGTTATAATGTGCTCACCAAGTCTACAACTGGAATTTCGATTTAATTTAGTTTCTTTTGTTGAACAGATTTAAAGTGTTAGTAAAGTAAAACTTATTTAGTTTTTCAATCCTTTTCTTTATGGCTTTTGCATTTTGCATGTTGTTTTAGGAGATTTTTCCTACCCCCAAGGTCATAAACACGGTCTTCTATATATTTTCTTTTCTTTTTTTTTTTTTGAAAGATTTTATTTATTTATTTATTTGTCAGAGAGAGAGAGAGAGAGAGAGAGCGAGCGCGCCAGTGGGAGAACACAAGCAGGCAGAGCTGCTGGCAGAGGCAGAGAGAGAAGCAGGCTCCCCACTGAGCAAGGAGCCCGATGCGGGACTTGATCCCAGGACCCTGGGATCATGACCTGAGCTGAAGGCAGTGGCTTAACCAACTGAGCCACCCAGGCGTCCCTATATATTTTCTTTAAAAATTTTTTTTAAAGATTTTATTTATTTATTTGACAGAGAGAGATCACAAGTAGACAGAGAGGCAGGCAGAGAGAGAGAGAGAGAGAGGGAAGCAGGCTCCCTGCCGAGCAGAGAGCCCGATGCGGGACTTGATCCCAGGACCCTGAGATCATGACCTGAGCCGAAGGCAGCGGCTTAACCCACTGAGCCACCCAGGCGCCCCCCTATATATTTTCTTTTAACCGTTTGATAATATTTTTGTTTTCCTACCTAAATCCACCTAGAATTTATTTTAATAAATCACATGATGTAAACAAGTAACTTAATTTTTTTCTAATAGCCAACTGTTTCAACATCATTTGTTGAAGAGTTCATTCTTTTCCTCATTATTTTGAAATACTACCCCTATAACATACTAAATTCTCATATACTTGAGCTTGTCTTTGGGATCTCTACTCTGTTCCATTGAGCTATTGATCAATTCTTGTTCTATTGGAAACTCATTGAATTTATGAATAATTTGGGGACAATTCTTATCTTGACAACATTAAGTCCTCCTATTCAGGTCTTTAAGTTTTGTATCTTTTTCTTGTACTTTTAAAAAAAAAATAATAAGTTTCTCTTTTTTTGTTGTTGTTAAGATTTTATTTATTTATTTTTGAGAGAGAGATATCACAAGCAAGCAGAGGCAAGCAGAGGGAGAAGGAGAAGTAGGCTGCCTGATGAGCATGAAGCCCAATGTGGGGCTCGATGCCAGGACTCTGGGATCATGACCTGAACTGAAGGCAGACACTTAACTGACTGAGCCACCCAGGTTCCCCTTTTTCTTATATTTCTTGCACATACTGCAAGATATGGTGCTATTGGAAATTACTTTCTAATTTTGTTGCTATTGTAACGGAATCTGTTTTTTCTCTTCATATCACACTATTTTTAAAATGATCAGTTTGTTGACTTTTTTTTTGATCTTGCATCATTAGTTTTTGAAAGTTTTTCAGTTGATTTTCTCTTATTTTTTTCTAAGTGGCTGCTCATGTTATCTGCTAATAGAAATAGCTGTGGGCCTCTTGGTTTTTATTTTGTTAGAAATCTTTCAGGTAAGAATAATAGAAACATAATTCAAACCAACTTAATCAAAAAAGGAAACTCATGGGCTCACTCAACTGATAAGAAATAAATATGACTGGATCCAGGATATCAAACACGGTCATTGGATATTGGTCTTGCTTTCTCCATCTCTCTAAGATACTTCTCTCTCTTCTTGGCTCCATATCTAGGTGGGATCTCCCTGTGTGGTGACAAAAAGTCTGCCAGAACCTCCAGGCTTACATCCTAGTCTCTCAGCAATACCCAGAGGAAACCTGCTTCATGTTTAGTGTTGTTACCCACAAAAATTTAAGTGTTGGTTCTAATTCATTGATTTGCTCACATGCTCATCTCTGAGCCAATCATCTTAGTTGGGGGTTAGACTATGCATGTAGGCAGGGAGTGAGTCTGGTTCTCCAAGGAAAATTGGAGCGTTGTCATTAGGAAAAAGGGAAACTGATGCTGGAGACACAAAGCAAGAGCTGTCCTCTCCACCATATTTAAACCTCTTTCAATATTTCAATATATAAACCTCCAATTTCTTTTCTTTGTCTTATAACCTGACCCTCCATTTTTTTTTTGTCTGGAGCGAACTCTTCTCAGTGTTGTTGCTTCTATTTTGGGCACTCTTTCTAAGCACTGATTTCCTCCCTCCCCCCTTCCTTCCCTGCCTGCCTGCCTTCCTTCCTTCCTTCCTCCCTTCCTTCCTTCTTCTGTCCCTCTGAACTCAACTTTCCCTATTTAGCAGTTCTGTGGTTATATCCATCTTGTTTCTGGGACTCTCAGGCCAGACCTTGGTCTTATCGTATAGTATTGTACATCCAATCTCTTCTCCAGCATGGGATTTTGGCCATGAGACTGTGTCTGATTCCTCCCTCCCGCCCCCCAGATATCTCGGTTTGTACAAGCCTGTAGCCCTAGGCAGCTCCTCACTTTTGATCCCAGCCCTTGATTTCAGATGGGTCTTCTGCCTCACCTGGAGATGGTTAGCCTCTGAAGCCCTGAATGAATCCTGCTCCTGAATGCCTCTGTTTGCTTTTGGCAGAATCCAGCCACTCACCATATTGTTTCTGTTCCATTCTGGGCTGCAGAGGTGTTTTTAAGTGTGAACATGCCTAACATTTCTCCCATTTTATATTCCATCTGTTATCACTATCATTTTGGATTGGAGTGGTCCTCCAAACACCACCGTGGCTCTAAGTCCACTCCCATTTGTTCTTGGCTGTCTGTGGTTTAGCTTACTCTCCTGCTTTTCTTTTGAAAGCTGTGTTCTCTGAGGTCACCACTGTCATGTCCCAGTCACCAAATTGAATGGCTTTTTTCTTTGGTCCTCATTTTCCTTCACTCCTTGGTGGCATCCAACAATGTTGATTGCTCTTCCTTTTTTTTTTTTTTTTTTAAGGTTTTATTTACTTGAGAGAGAGAGAGAGCGAGCACAAGCAGGCAGAGGGGCAGAGGAAGAGGGAGGAACAGACTCCCCACTGAGCAGGGAGCCCGATGTGGGGCTCAATCCCAGGACCCTGAGATCATGACCTGAGCTGAAGGCAGAGGCTTAACCAGTTGAGCCACCCAGGCACCCCATGACCTCGCTTCCTCTTTCCCTCTCTCCCATTGGCTGATAGGATACTGTACTGTCCTGGTTCACTCCCTCTTCTGCCTCTTCCTTTTTTTTTTTTTTTTTAAACTACCTTCACTTCCTTCCCTCATTTTGTGACTGTAGGTGTCCCACAAGGCCACGGCCTTTGAACTCTGGTTTTACCCTCTCTTTTTAAATTATTCTCATGTCTTTGGTAATCTTTAAAATGATTCCTTATCTTTATCCTAGGACGTTTTCCCCCCTGAGTTTTATAGCTATAAATTTGCTGTGGTACATCTGCTTGATGTCCTGCTGTGCCATCAAATTTCCTTCCCTTTTTGGATTAAGAGGCACAAACTTCCAGTTATGGAATAAATAAGTCACCCAGATGAAAGGTATAGCATGGGAAATATAGTCAATAACGTAGTACTCACATTGTATGGTGACTGATGGTGACTACACTTAACATGGTGAGTACTGGGGCGCCTGGGTGGCTCGTAGGTTAAGCTGCTGCCTTCGGCTCAGGTCATGATCTCGGAGTCCTGGGATCGAGCCCCGCATTGGGCTCTCTGCTCTCTCGGGGAGCCTGCTTCCTCCTCTCTCTCTGCCTGCCTCTCTGCCTGCTTGTGATCTCTCTGTCAAAAAAAAAAAAAAAAAAATCAAATAAGCTCGTGTTATAAAAAAAAAAAAAACAACCATGGTGAGTACTGAGTAATGCATAGAGTTGTGGAATCACTATGTTGTACACCTGAACCTAATATAACATTCTGTGTTAATTACACTTCAATAAACAAATTCTAAAAAAGAAATTCCTTCCCCTTTTGAACCTTCCAGTTTCCATCACAGATATTATCTTTCTCTTAGTTTCTAAGACTCAAACTCATACCCACTCTTGATTCTTATTTTCTCCAGAGCCAGTTAATTATGCCTTCTATTGCTCTTTTTTCCTTGATTTTTCTCTTTTTGCCATTGCCCTGTTCATGTGTCTGCTGTGATCCTTTATCGTTCCTCTTTTAGGCAACTTCAGCGTTGTCCCAACGAAGCAGGATAGATTAATGTGGCAATAATTTGATGAGTTTGTGTCAAAATTTGTTATTTTAGCCATCCCACCAAACAATAACAACAACATAAATATTTGTATCTTTATTCCCTCTCCCACTCCAAAGGAGGAAGAATCCTCTGTTGAATGGACAAAACATCAAGATTGATGTGTTGTACTGATCTGAGTAATGGGTTTAGTTTAAAAAGGCTACAGGGCTATATTAGAAAGAATAAGACCTTATCAAAAGAAAATTCATGCAAGCTGGGACTTGAAGGATGAGTATGAAGTATTTAGGCAACCCAGGGAAGAGAGGCTTGTATTCCACGCAGAGAGGGAAGCACAAACAGAACAGAAAGGTGAAACAATATGAGGCCTCTGTATGTGTGTGTGTGTGTGTGTTTGTCTATGTCTGTGTATGTCTGTATAGCAGAGTCTACAAAGAGTCACTGTGAGCGAGGGACAGGGGAGATCTGAAGCTGGATGGAAAAGCTTTTCATCCCAAGTCAAGGACTATCACTTGGGGTGTCATGGAAACATTGGAAAGTGGGGCTGTGGTCACCTGCGTGGCCAGGTTGCTGGACTGGATGGCATCTTTCATCAGGCAGGACTTGAGAAAGAGGGGGAATGGCTATGTGTTGGGGGTCCTGATGAGATTGTGAGTGCTAATCAGCACTGCTTCTTTTGGGCTGCTTGTGAAGGGCACAACTGCTGAACAGGGGAGTCTCTCTGGGAGAAGGAGTGCAGGGCAGCCCACAGAAAAGGGGCTCCTGGGAATGTCAGAATGTGTTTGCCCAGTGGGGAGGCAGCACCAAAGTTTGGACCAAAGGAGCTGGCACCATGGCGTGAAGATGACTGTGTGATGATCATACCTCAAAGGGATTTCATAAATGAAAAAGAGAGCAGGAGTCAAGGTGACACCTCAACCCCTCATTTCCTTGCCCCCCTACTTGTGATACTCCTCAGTTGGCCCTTTAGGACTCATCTGGAATGTTAGCTTCTGCCTGAAGCTTTTCCTCCAGCCATCTCTGGCAGTTACCTCTTTTTAGGACCTCTCTAACTTGTGGTTTATCACTTTGGATTTTCCCTGATGGGTAAAATCTCTCAAGACTGGCTTACTTAATCTTTGCACTTCCTCTATCCCCCAGACTCTGCTCTGTGGACTCTCTGTACTGAAGAAATGATAATTGAACTGAATCTTCACTTCCCCAGAAAATTGCATCCTACAGGGTTTAATAAATAGGAACCTTATATAATAAAATATTTCAAGGAATTTGAATATTTCAAAGCTCCATCCATACAAAGTCCAAATAATTCATGTAAATAGTTGAAGGAAAGAACAAAAACTTATCTAATAATTCAAGACACTGGTTTTTTTCCCCAGACATAGGGAACATTTTCTTTTCTTACTTTTGAAAGTGTGATAAGATTTTCCAGCATTAAAATTCATTTTCAAGTATGATGATCAAGAAATAACAAGACACTTAAATTACACAGTTTCAGAATTTTCTATTGCTTCCTAAGCCACTGAAAATTTCACAGCACAATACTTCTAGGCAGTTTCATTGTTACTTTCTTTGTTTTTTGTTACTTTAGGCAACAATGGCTCCATCTTTGGTCACAGACTTCCAGGGAAAGGACCTAGCACCAAGTGTTCCAAATTCAGCAGTCTGTGCCTACATTAGTAACATACCCACTGCTAGCAGATTGGCAGCTATCTGGTCACTTGCCATATCTACTATTGCTATTTTGGTCTTGAAAATGTTCTCCCTTTCTTCATCTACCTTAATTTCATATCCAGTTTTAAATAATTCAAGAACTTTGGGGATGTCACAAGCAATGGAATTCCAAGCCTTGGAAATCTTTTTTTTTTTTTTTTCCATTTCCTTCTCTAATGGATTAAGCTTGGGCGTTATTTCTGGAACAGCTACATAAAAGTCTGATTGAATTTCATCATTCCAAATCTTCTGAATCAGATTAGTTCCTCCTCAAACAGCAGCTCCATTTCCTTCTGCTATTTTAATCTGTGATGCATTCCCTGTAAATACAGCAACTATTGATTTCTGAAACAGGGGACTATGGAGAACTAAGAACACTGGCCAATGGCTCCCCATTTTTCTTCTTTCCCAGTGTCATGTCTAGTATCAAATCAGGATAAACACTTTACTTTGGGTTAGTTAAATTCGGAATTTGAAATGCCTTAAGTAAGCAATTAACTGTCTCTACCTCATATGGTTGCCTTGGATATAAGTGGTTTTGTTGTTGTTGTTGTTTTATTTTTTTTTTAAGATTTTATTTATTTATTTGACAGATAAAGATCACAAGTAGGCAGAGAGGCAGGCAGAGAGAGAGGGGGAAGCAGGCTCCCTGCCGAGCAGAGAGCCTGATGTGGGGCTTGATCCCAGGATCCTGGGACCATGACCAGAGCCGAAGGCAGAGGCTTTAACCCACTGAGCCACCCAGGCGCCCCATTATTGTTGTTGTTTTAAAGATTTTATTTATTTGAGAGTGAGTGAGAGAGCGAGAGAGAACAGGAGCAGGGTGAGTGGCAGGCAGAAGGAGAGGGAGAAACAGATTCCCCCCTGAGCAGAAATCCCAATGAAGGGCTCCATCCCAGGACCCTGGGGTCATGACCTGAGCCAAAGGCAGATGCTTAATGGACTGAGCCATCCAGGTGCCCCTGGATGCAAGCATTTTAAGTAGACCTCATCCTCAGGCTCACCTTCCATAAAGGTTCATCTTTTTTCTTATCTGTTGGTTTTTCTCAGCACATTTTTTGTTTACTTTGCAGGATTTGTATGGCAACAAAATGTCTGTTGGGCACTTGAACACGGACAAGGATAAACAGATGTCTGATAAGCCATCTTGGAAAGACTATGCTTTTGATGACATATGGAGGCTCTATCATCTTATGGCTACCACCATGTTGACTGTTCTGGATTGTGTTCAATATACTGTTCTTTGTTCTGGTCCATAAAGAGAGATCTCATGCTTGGTGGAAAGCTCAGCTCAAGAACTTTGAAATGCAGATTAGATTAATTACACTAGAATTATATTTGCAAATGGAAAAGAAGCATTTTCTTTTCTTTTCTTCTTAAGGATTTTATTTATCCACTTGAGAGAGAGACAGCACAGAGGGAGAGTGAGAGGGAAAAGCAGACTCCCTACTCAGGCCCGTGTGGGCTGATCCCAGGACCTTGGGATCACAACCTGAGCCCAAGGCAGATGCTTAACTGACTGAGCCACCCAGGCGCCCGAAAAGAAGCATTTTCTAAAAGGCAAATTCCAAATATATGCCTTTTCAAATAAAGTGTCATTTGGAAAGAAACCGAATCACACCATGAAATCTGTGACATTTCTTTTGGTTTCCACTCTCTTCTATACTAGTGGTAGGCTCATGTGATATGTAGAAATGTGGTTAATCAAATTTAGCTTGACTTCTCAAGTTAAGAAAGTGTATATGCAGTATTTCTGAGATAAGAAGAGGCATATTCTTTTTTTAGCGCATATACTTCCTATGCTGCTGTTTTTGCCTTATTCCCTTATTTGAAAATTTGGCTTTGCTTATAAAATCTACAAATTTCTATCTGTTTAGAACAGGGCTAGAATAGCCTGGGATCCTGTGGAACTGAATGGTATTTTAGACTGCTGATTCTCATTTTCTCTTCAATAAAGATCGCAACACATTACTTATATGTATTTTATAGCACGCACTCTGGGGATTACCCACCTGGGAAAGGGACCTGGATTCTGGTGCAAGCCTTCTGTTTGCTGAGCTATGTGTTGTTGGGCAAGTCAGAGGTAATCAGAGGTAAAATGAAGGATTGTTGTCTAAAACTCCATGATTACGTTGTTTAAGTATAATCAACTCGAGAGTTTGATGATTTCTTTGAAAATTAAAAAAAAATTCTAGTAACCATAAATGCATACTGCTGAGCCCTGAATTTATTTTTGAAATAATGGAAGACAGGGAGAAAGGTTTGGGAGGTCCCTTCTTTTATATAAAGTTTATAAAGTTTATAAAGAGATATGTTTGTCTGAGGTATCACCTGCCAAGAGTTAGGGATCCATAGATGCTACCAGAATTTGAGACGTAGAGGTAAGGATAATGAATTTTTTTTTAATTTGGAAAAAAATGTAAAACAGAAACGAGTATCTAATTTTATTGCCAATAATTTGTAGGACTGAAAGTGATTACGCTGTCATACTCTTCTACATTGAATAAACACTGTGCAAAAGGATCAGTTACAATGCAGTAATTTACTGGGATTAAAAAGAGTCTCATTTTTAAAAGCTCATTTTAACGGTTGTTGATTTTTAAATTAATCTGCTTATTGTTTCGTAGTTTGTCTTTTGCTAAAAGAAAAGAAATTTTATGCAGGAAATATATGTGATCATCTTTGTGATGTGTTAAAATTGAGAGAAAATTAAACTTTAGTAAGAAAAACCATACTAGATGCAGAAATAGACAAAGAACCACATATTAGATATAGAGTAGATATACTGTATGAAGATGATTTTTTATAATGGCTTTTAAAATTCAACCTTAAGATACAGATTTTTTTTTTTAACTAAGGAAAGGAGAGCAATGTATTTGTGTTGGAATTTATCACATGTGTTTATTCGTATGGGTACATCTACATATGTATGCCTTTGTGTATATAATTATATGCTATGTATTATGCATATAGTACACACACACGTATGTCTGTTGGCATTCTTGTCTATTCTGTAGAAAGAAAATGCTGCTATATTAAAAAATGTCTAGCGTTCAGTTAATTCTGAAAAAATCACATTGTTTCTTTGGCTTTTTTTGTTACTTCCTGTTGGCCTAGTGGCAATGACTCATTGTAATATAATGTAATACACACGGTTTCCAGTATCACATGATGAATATAAATGAATATATAAGAAATCTGGAACACTGTTCTTGTTTAAAAAATGTAAACATTGAACAGAAGCTTATTCATCAGAGAATTTGATGTCACTAAATAGTAAGAGCTTTGATTTCAGTAATTCTAAGACTCTGATGGAATTGATCTTCAGTGAAGAAAAGAGACTGAATTTTACTTTTTAATAATTATTTTATAGCTTATATGTAAAAACAAAGAAAGCTTTTAAACCAGTTCATTGTCTCTTTCTGCAAATAGGTCACTTTTATTATAGGTGCTAAAATATGTTTTCCTAATATTAAGCTTAGGGGCACCTGGGTGGCTTAGTGGGTTAAAGCCTCGGCCTTCGGTTCAGGTCATGATCCCAGGGTCCTGGGATCGAGCCCTGCATCGGGCTCTCTGCTCAGTGGGGAGCCTGCTTCCCCCCCACCTCCCTCTGCCTGCCTCTCTGCCTACTTGTGATCTCTCTCTGTCAAATAAATAAATAAAATCTTAAAAAAAATATTAAGCTTATGTGATACATGTACTCATTTCAAAGTTGGAAGAACAAAGTTCCCCAATGATTAACTTGAGAGGGGAGAAGAGTAAACAGAAATACAAACACAAAAGAACAAGTATTTCTGAGTTAATAGTCCCCTAAGGAGAATGGCAGAATTAGATTAACAAACATTTCAATTGAAAAAGATCTTAAAGTTTAATCTACTAAATTAATGGTAACTAATGGCAATTAGTGGAATTCAGGAGTGAAGAAATTTCTACAATTGTAGCTTGAAAGAATGGATGAATATTGTTGGAGAAGCTAATATTGTTTTTGAAATGAAGAGTTAACAATCAAGCAGTAAATTAGGAAACTAACAATTACATGGTAAAGAGAATCCAATATATGTAAATTACTCTCACTGTAGGTAGAAAAGTTGTTTGGTTTTATTTCCCGAAGCCACCTCAAGAACCACCTACCAATAAAGTAGGTTACGTCTTTGGCCTCAATTTTCATCATCTGGATAATATTCCTGAGGCAGGTAATCATCTCCATTTGGGAATGGAAACATTTACATTAGAAATCAATGTACTTCTAAATGATGTATTTGATTTCACGTGATCTTCATCTTGCTCAGTTGAATTGTCATTTTTTTCAACAATAAGCTGATGTTCCAATAATATTAGAGATCTAAAAAAAATACAATTCTGGAGTTCTGACTGGACTTGGCCAAGTTTCAGAATTGTAAATGGTAAACCACAAAGGGCCTACATTCATGGTTCTCCTCCCCCAAATGGTTAAGGGGCTCTGAGGTTTCTAAATAGATTTACTTCACAAGTATTCCAGAAATTCTTTTGCTTTTGCTTGGCTCATTTCCTTTTTGATAAGATTCTATTTCCTTTCTCGTCCTCTTCACTCCGTTACTCAGCATAGTTTCAAAATATGGCGTAGCCCTCCTGAACCACTGCTTTCAGCAAATGACTCATCATGAGTTAACTGAAGATTTGGGGGCATATGTGTTACTTTTGTTCCTGCTAATTCTTTGCTTTCCACCCCACTATGGATATAATAAACTTCCATATTTGGCACCAGATTTTATTTTATTTATTTTTTTGCTACCGTTCTGACATTGAAACATCAGCTGGTCTCATTTTCTTTGAACAAAGATTAAGCCACCAAGCAGTCTTAGAACAATAAGCAATGGATTTACTTATTGTTCTTGACCCTTGGTTTAGTAATGAGGAGTCTTGGGAGAAAATGAACCTCTTTTACTCATTCAAGAATCGTACAATGAACTGAATGTTTGTGTCCCCCAGATTCATATGCTGAAACTTAATTCTCGATGTGATAGTGTTTGGAGGGTAGGGCCTTTGGGAGTTAATTAGGTCATGACAGAGAAGCTAGCCTGACTGGAATTAGTGCTCTTATAAAAGAGACCCCAGAGAGCTGCTCCTGCCCCTTCTCTCATGTGAGGACACAGCCGAAAATTGCCATCTGTGAACCAGGAAGTGGGCTCTCACCAAACATCAGATCTGCTAGTATCTTGATCTTGAATTTCTCAACCTCCAGAGCTGTGAGAAATAAATTTCCATGGTTGACAATCACCTAGTCTATGATATTCTGTTATAGCAGCTCGAAGGGATCGAGATATAGGGAGACCTTGTTTGGTGAAGAGAAGGGGATCAGGGCAATATGGATCCCTTGTTTTCCGTACTACCCATTGCATCGCCTCACTTGGCAGAGAGGGACCTTCACTGCTTGGATACCCTACACCAATGGGTACTTGTACCAGTTGGTTCCAAATCTTGCTCCCTCATCCCAACCCCTTGATACTCTAAATCTAGCATTTGCTCCGTCCCAGAAAAGTTCTGTGTAATTCCATCTATATTAAAATGCAGGTTAGGAGTTTGTAATGAGGGGTAGTTTGACTGTGAATCTTGATGGATTTAGAATCTTTTCCTAATATTAGTCAGACTTCGCTGACCACCTTCATTTTCTTCATTTTTCAGGTACAAGGGACAACTAGGGAAGTCTGGGACACTGCCAACGTGAAACCAGGGATTTCTCTGCTGGGAAACAGGACAGATATGAATTTCTTCCCAGTCATGTCTTTAATGCTCAGCCCCGTAATTCTTATTTGCTGTAATAACTCCTGTCTTCTACCTTCATTTCAGATGAGGAAATTGAAGCCCTACTAAATGTTAGGTGACTTAAGGGCAGAACTCACATAGCAAATTAGCGGCACAGGGATTTTAATCCTTATCTGTTTACACTTTTGCCTGATAATTCCCATTGCTGCCTTCTGTGTAAGTACCTAGTTAACACAGGAAGCAGAGGATTGTGGCAGACTCTGGTCCTTAAATGCCATAGATTTACTTCATATTAATGTTCTTCATCATCTGATTATTGTCAAATTAATTTACATCTGGTGAGATGAGCATCTCCTGAAATTCTGTTCATTTATTGAGCACCTATTGCATGCAACACAGTGTATTAGGTTCTGTCTGAGGAAACTAAAAGAAAAAGATAACAGCCTCTGACATATCATGTCTTATATGCTAGTTAGGAACTCAAATGCACTGAAAATGATTCAAAAAACTGTATATAACAACATATTTCCTTCATCTCATCAGAGAGATGAAACTGTTTTCCTTTTCAGTGGTCTTGATTTTCCACAGCATTCCCATCACAGCCAAAGATTCTCTTACTGTGGCCCCTCAAAATAAGATGGTGTCCCAGAGGAGTCAAACCTGAAGCCATTTCTCCCACATTTCCTTGGCACATCTCTGCAGTCTGTTTGGCAACTTCTTTGTGTCCTCTTACATGTGACAATTCTCCATGAGGCAGAAACTAGGTTTTTATTGGGGATCTTATGGGCCATTTATGTTTGACTGGATTCCCATGGGGGCGTCTCACGGCTGGGGCTCAAACACACTCTTTCTCCCGCTGCTTCAGTGTGAAGCCCTCCATGCAGCATGAAGCCTGAGGTTGGTTTTTCTTTTTCTTTTCTTTTTTTTTTAAGTAATCTCTACGCTGAACGTCGGGCTTGAACTCATGACCCTGAGATCAAGAGTCACATGTTCTACCAACGAAACCAGCCTAAGTTCTTTTTTTTTTTTTTTTTTCCCCTCTCATGGCTGCTTCCTCCTACTTCCCCAGGTGGGTGGAGGCTGGTCCAGAGTAAGGACCTTCCAGTGAATGGCCATGTTGGGCATAGTAAGCTGCTCAAGCTCAGATTGTACCTTTTGGGAAGTTCTTCCTTTCAGGAGCTAGAAGAGGAGTCAGTACGGCTCCTGCCTGGCAGAAGGCCTGGCCCACCTCCCACCCCATCCCAACCTCAGCCCTCTGCTGGCCTACTTCTGACTCTTGGGCTTTGCTCTCTGGTGGGTGAAGGAAGACAGCCCCAATGGCTGCATCAGTCTGGGGCTTCTTTCGCATGATGATCTGGGGCAGTGGCCTGGATGGTGCTGCAGTTGGTAGGGGATGCAGACTTCAAGCTGTTTCTGCTTCTCTCTGGCTGGTGTGTCCCATTCTTCTTCCTCTTCTTCTTCTCCTCCTCCTCCTCCTCCTCTTCCTCTTCCTCCTCCTCTTTCTCTTCCTCCTCCTCTTCCTCTTCTTCTTCTCCTTCTCCTTCTTCTTCTTCTCCTCCTCCTCCCCTCCTTCTTCTTCTTTTTAAATACATTATTAAAGGAAATTTTTAAAAAAGAGAGAAAGAGAGTGAGAGTTGGAGGGAAAAGGAAAAACCCCGAGAGATGGGGGAATGGCAGAGGAAGAGAGAAGAATGAAAAAAATCAGTTTTTGTTCTATGGGATTGGCATCTTATTGGCTGTATCTCTCCCCCCTCCCAACTTGGTTCCTGTTGTGCCCCCTCGGATTCAGTAGGCCAAGCTGGGGCCTGAGATTCTACATTTCCAAGAAGCTCCCAGGTGAAGCCAAGGCTGTAGATCCTCAGACCCCACTCTCAGTAGCCAGGATCTTCAGGAATAATGTATCAAATACCGTACCAGTTTCTTCCCCATGCTTCATATACCATCGGATAGTGACACAGTGAAACTTAGTATGTGCCTGGTAGTATTTTAACTGCTTTGCACGTGTCAATTCATTTGATCCTCATAATGCTCTATGGGATGGGTGCTATTATTAGCTCCATTTCACAGCTGGGGAAATCAAGGCACAAAGTTAATTAATTTGTAAGTATCACATAGTAAGTAGTGGAGCCGGGGTTCAAACTCCGTCTGGCTTCAGAATCCGCATATTAAGCTCCATTCCCATTTCTTTTTTTTTTTAATTTTTAAAAAAGATTTTATTTATTTATTTATTTGACAGACAGAGATCACAAGTAGGCAGAGAAGCAGGCAGAGAGAGAGGGGGAAGCAGGCTCCCTGCCGAGCAGAGAGCCCGATTCGGGGCTCCTTCCCAGGATCCTGAGATCATGACCTGAGCCAAAGGCAGAGGCTTAACCCACTGAGCCACCCAGGTGCCCCTCCATTCCTATTTCAACAGTTTATAAACTCATCATCTTCGTCTGGGCATACTTTAAGTTTTCAATATTTCCCCCTTCGACTGTGGAACCCAGCTTGAAAATAGTGTTTCAATGATGTGATTGACCAAAACTGTGATTTTCCAGATCATCACGACACTGATTCACCATTATATTAGCCACACTGCCAACTTTGTACCTGATGTAGATTTGGTGATTAGAGCCAGTACTCAAGGATTGGCTGAAGGATCCCAAGGCAGCTGTGGTTTGGGCTGTTTTCTGTTGCTTATTTTTATTTATTTATTTTCTTGTCAAGGAGTGGCAGCAAGAATCAGCTGAGGTTAACAGCTCTAGCTGATCAATGAGGCAGTGAGAGAAATGGCTCTGAGACGAACGCATTGTTCATTGTGTTGCCTGAGGGGAGAGCTCTGGCTGGAAGAGCTGAACCAGGGGAGGTGAAGGGTGAAATAGGATACTGTATGGGTGAGAACGTTGGTGGCTGGTCGGGGCCCAAAGCAAAGTGGAGAGGCTACAGAAGCAAACTGGAGTCCTATATGAGCCAACTTTGGATCAAGGCAGACAGATTCATTCATTCATTCATTCATTCAATATTAATTGACAACCTACTACGTTCCAGACACCATGCTACCTGCTAGTGATACAGTGATGAATAAGACAGACCTGGTCCCTGCCCTCAGGGGATTCTAATTCTTGTGGGAGACTGAAAAGACAAAACCAAACCGAAGCAGACAAGAAATCAGTGCCAGTTGTAATGAATGTCCTGAAGGAAGAAAACAAGGGTCAGAGATGGTGAAACCAAGGGGCATCCTAGCTTTAGGTCAGGTGGCCAGAGAAAGCCTTCAGCTGGGGCCTAAAATCAGAGAGGTTAAGCATGGCGAGAGAGCATTCTAGGGAAGAACCAGCTGTGCAAAGACCCCAAGGGTGGGAATCAAAGAGAGGCTGGCAGGATCTTGGGAACCCATAGCCATCCATTGAGAATGGGTACAAATGGACGTAGGGATTAACGCTGAGAATAATCAATATGAAACAAAATTAATTGGCTTCGACAGCCTGGTTAGGTTCTCAATTGGAGTATCATGTTGAATTTTTGATGTATCAGAGTATCAAGGCTCATGAGTGGTTGGCTGCCATAGCCTCTGAAATTGGGAAAAATTGCAGGTCCCAGCATCTTTTATTTGGCCTTTTTTTGGGATTTAAAGGCCCATCTCTGAATTGTGAGGGCCTCACTGAGGTCCTAACAGTCCTTACAGAGAAACCTTTATCGAGGTTATTGTGATAAAGGGTAAGGGCAGAAACAAAGCATGGGGTGGGGTTAGTGTGGGGAGGTCATGGCTCACTGACCATCACACTCTTCTCCGATCTCTCAACCTGGCTTGCAAAGGAGAGAAGGTTGGTCTGGATGCCTCTGGGCGAACTGTTAGTAGTTCCTAGCGATCAATGCATTTTCTAAGGCACCTCAATGGCCTTTTGGGTGATTTTTGGAGAGTTTTCTAGAGAGGAAAATATAGTTCGCCAATCTATAGTTGCCAGAATCTGCCCTTTTGAGAATCAGAACATTTGCCTATCCCCCAGGCCCTCCTCATTGTCACCTAGATTACTGTATTGGTGTCTTACAAGTGGTCCCCCTGACTTGTCTCTCACATGTACAATCTGTCATCCCCAGAGCTTTCAGAAAGATTCAACTGAAATTCACATTGTATCTTGTCTCTATCCTTGGCTTAAAGTGGTTCCTCATTACCACTAATAAAAATCTAAACTCCTTCTGTTGACATTCAATGACTTTTGTGATCCGACCTTTGCCTAAATTGCCACTCTCATCTCCTGCCATATATCTCTACTCTGAATTATGGCCATACCGTGCTACTTGCTCTTTACTGAAATAACCATGTTCTCATATCACATCTCTGCTTTCTCGTGTGAGGTTCCTACTTGCGACTTCCTCACCTAATTCCTATTTATCTATTTAAACTATTGAATTTAAAGCTGACCTCCTTTAGGAAGTCTTCCTTGATTTCCCTAGTGAGGATGATGTGCTTTATCTGAGTTTGTAACATATCGTACATACCTCTGTTAACAATACTTAGTGTCGGGATGCCTGGGTGGCTCAGTTGGTTGGACGGCTGCCTTCGGCTCAGGTCACGATCCCAGCGTCTTGGGATCGAGTCCTGCATCGGGCTCCTTGCTCTGCAAGGATCCTGCTTCTCCCTCTGACACTCTGTCTGCCTGTGCTCTCTCTCTCTCTGACAAATAAATAAATAAAATCTTTAAAAAAAAAAAAAAACAATACTTAGTGTCTGTTTTTCCATCTTCCCTACAAAACCTTGAGATTTTTGAGGGCTAGGACTGCATCCTTTAGTGCTTAACTGTGCCTTACACACAACAGCTTCAGATAAGCAGTATGGAATGGCTGCATTCACACTTGCCACTTTCTGGCTCTGTTGTAGTTTTCCATGATTTCTCACAGATTACAAAACCTCATGTTAATTTCTACATCACATATATTCTCCAACCCTACCTCCTCTTTTGGGGAGTAGGGGGATATGATTTGCTTAAGCTTGGGTCTAGAGACCTATTTCTACCTCATTTATCAGTCTCGCAGAAATCTCTAATGTGAATTTTTTTATTACCCATGGTTTAAACCAAGGGCTCATATCTTGCTATGATTTGGGATACGAAATTCTAGACTTTGAGACCTAGAAAGGATCTTAGAATGATCAAATCCAGTATTTCACTTTACAGACAAGGACATGAAGGTTCAGAGAGAGGTACAGTGACCGCTCTAAAGTCACCCTACTGGTGTAGTTGGTGACAGAGTTAATCCCGCGGCTAGGTCTCCATCCTCCCAGCCCTGGCTCCTTTTCCCTGCATCTAGCCCCTCAAATCTTTATCCTCTTTTGGTGTCAGAGACTCACTACAAATTCGACCTTAATTTATTCACCAGGCTGAGGTTCTAATTTTGCCTCTGGAACTAGTCATTTGGTTATCAGCACATGAATTCATATTATGCTTTTTCATTTGGAGGCCTGCTAAACTCTGAACCTCTTTCTTAAAAATCCTCAGGGGACTTAAGAAAAAAAAGAAACATAAATAAGTGTTGGACAGATTGTTAGTCTTTTGTTGGTCTCTCAGGAGCCCTTTATTCTATCATAGATAGGTTTGCAGCAGAAAAGCCAATAAGCACCAGTACCTCCTTTATAATGCCAAGACGTTCACGTCTTTTTTGAGAATGCCCTAGAAGAGAAGCGGCAAAGCTATGTAAAAATATTATCTCCCGTAGAAGCAAATAAGTTCCTTTACTAGCATTTAAAAATTATATGTGCGGTTTGCTTATTTTTTACTTTAAAAATTTTTGACTGTTTATTAGATTTGGTCAGTAACGTTGTGGATTACTGCTATAGAGATTTACCAGTCCTTCATTTTAATATAGACTATTTCTTTTCTTGTAAAGATTTATTTATTTATTTATTTATTTATTTATTTATTTATTTATTTATTTTAGAGAGAGAAAGAGAGAGAGTGTGCGTGTGTGCACATGCAGGAAAGGTGCAGAGGGAAAGAGAGTCTTAAGCGGACTCCAGGCTGGGTGTGAAGCCTGTCTTGAGGTTTAATCTCATGACCTGAGATCACGCTCCTGAGATCTGACCTGAGCTGAAACCAAGAGCAGACGCTTAACTGGCTGTGTCACCCAGGCACCCCAAGAATATTTCAAACATGCAGAAAAGTACAGAGAATAATGTAGCCAAAAAAAAAAAAAAAAAAAAAACAACCAAAAAAACAAAAAACAAAACATAGATCTCCTACCCAGCTCAGTCATAAAATAAAATGTTGCCTATTTGCTCCTGATCTCTCTTTTCCTTATTTTCTCCTGCCCTCTCTTATTCTTTTCCTCTCCTTTTCCCCTCCATGTTAAAACCTTACACATGTAAAGTCCCTATAACCAACCTGTCCCCATTCTTCTCCTGCTCTTGACAGAGTTAACACCTAGCTTGAACTTTGAGGTTTTTTTTTTTTAAAGAGTTATTTATTTATTTTAGAGAGAAAGAGACAGAGTGTGCGAGTGGGGGGAGGGGCAGAGGGAGAGGAAGAGAGACAATCTCAAGCAGACTCTTTGCTGAGCAGGGAACTTGATGAGGGACTTGATCCCAGGACCCTGAGATCATGACCTGAGCTGAAATCAAGAGCCAGATGCTTAACCGATGGAGCCACCCAGGCATCCTTTGCAGTTTTGTTTTGTTTTTAGTTTAGTTTAGTTCAGTTTTGTTTTTGAGTAGACTCCATGCCCAATGTGGGGCTTGAACTCATGACCCTGAAATCACGAGTCACATGCTCTACTGACTGAGCCAGCCACATGCCCCTGACTTTTTTGAGTTTTAATTTTTGTGTTTTTTTATGCTTAAGTTATAAATGTATCCATAAACAGCAATGGTTTTTGTCCATTTTCCATCTTTATAAAACAATATATTCTACACTTCTCAAGTTTTTACTCAACATGTATTAATACACGTCTTCCAGTTCATTTAAACAGTTACATGGTATTTCATTGTGTCAAAAGACCACAGTTTACCCATTCTCGTACTGATGCATCTTTAAATGGTTTCCATATTTTTCTCTTATAAACAACGTGGGAATAAACATGCTCGTACCTGTCTCCTATACGTACGTGTGATGTCACTAGGTTGTGTTATAAGTGCTAAGATGAATTTTCATTTGATAGGAAAACTATCTGATTAGTTACTTAAAAGAAAAAAATGAAGTCCTGAGAGAAACAGAATGTCAGGAATAGGAAATAAAATAGTATGGAATGGTAGGTGACTGAGATAGAATTCTATGCTTTTTTTTTTTTTTAAGTAATTCATCTTTTGACAAAAAAAGTAGATTGAACACATAAGTACCTGGAACAACTACCAAAAGCCACTGATTTTCCTCTACATTTAGTACATCATCTTTTTTTTTTTAAATTATTTATTTATTTATTTGAGAGACAGAGAGAGAGTGTATGAGAGCAGGAGCAGTGGGGAGAAGAGCAGAGGGAGAGGGAAGGCAGAATCCCCGCTCAGCAGGGAGCTCATGTGGGTCTGGATCTCAGTACCCTGGGACCATGACCTGAACCTAAGACAGACGCTTAACTGACTGAGCCACCCAGGTGCCCCACATTGTCTTTTTTTAAAGGTAATTTTTACACCCGGTGTGGGGCTCGAACTCACAACCTGGAGATCAAGCGTTGCATGCTCACTGACTGAGCCAGCCAGGTGCCCCTAAAACTACCTTTTTTGTCATGAAAGTTTCTTAGAATTTTCCTTTTTTTCTGTGAAAATTGACTACTTCCTCCTTTGGGCCTCCATTCTATCTACCCCTATTATGTGATGTACTGTGTTTTATATTTGCTATGGTTTGTTTACATGCCTCTCTTAATAGGCTGGGTATTATTTGAGGGTGGAGTTCTTGTCTTATTTGTGTCCCCAAGGTGTGGTGCACAGAAGGTAGTTAACGCAGCTCAAGAAATGAATGAAAAGTCCAAATCATGGAAGATCTTTTAGACTTAGCATTTGTTTCTCTTGACAGTGTACTTCAGTGAAAACTTACAATAGGGAAAATGTTTTATCTTTTCGGCTACATTTGGAACTTTAATCGGAAGTTTCATATAAGCTTTAATAAAAATAACTAATAAAGCAGAGAAATCACTTAAAATTTGACTGTAGACACTTGCAGTGAATGATTCATAATCATCAGTATACACTTAATTTTAGGAAAACTTCAGTTTTACAAATTACCAAGAAATCACCTGCAAAACGCTTTCTGTTCTCATTTAGGGATTTAATTCTTTATCAACAATTAAGATTTTTCAAAACCCTTTATTCTTATAATCTGGGATACTGGGATTTTGTTTTATTAGGATTGCTGGTTAAAAGAAATAGTTCTGTGGTGCCTGGGTGGCTCAGTGGATTAAAGCCTCTGCCTTTGGCTCAGGTCATGATCCCAGAGTCCTGGGATTGAGCCTCGCATCAGGCTCACTGCTCAGCAGGGAGTCTGCTTCCCTTCCTGTCTCTCTGCCTGCCTCTCTGCCTGCTTGTGATCTCTCTCTGTCAAATAAATAAATAAAATCTAAAAAAAAAAAGAAATAGTTCTTCCAAAGTGCTTAGCTCGATATTGGCAAACAGTAAGTAAGTGAATAAATATCAGCTTTACTATTATTGGCTGGTTTCATACCTAGGTTCCTCTCATTTGTGCTTCTTGGTATGTGTTTGTTTGTCCATCCATATGTTTGGTAGTACCTTGATTAGTAAAGCTGCCATCTCAGAAAAAGGAAGGCATTTCAAAATTCAGACCTTAAAATTAAGCATATAGCGGGGAATTCTTGAATATTCTGTGAATCAGGTATGAAAAACGTAAGGGTATTAAATATTATGAATATATTTTTTCAAAATGTAAGAAAGTCATTGGAATATTATAAGAAGGCTTACTCCTATCGTAGGAATTCCTTATCATGAATAATACATCACATGCTTGAAAGAAGGCAATAGCTAGTTTCATTTCTCCAAAGACACCTTTTCAATGGTAAATTTGAGGCAGCTGTGACTTGCCAAAGTATAAACCAGCGAGGTCCACCATAACTAGTATGTGTTTACATTTTGACTCATGGAGCCTGTCGGGATTTAATCACAGGGGAACAAGTAATCTTACTCAGACTTCATTGTTTAATCTTCCATTCACTTGTTTTCCAAGTTTGTTTCAGTCTGTAGGCAAGGTTCCTCTTTGATTACAACATGTAGTCCTGATTTCTGCAATTTATCTTCATTTACCATTTTGAGGTGGCTATGAAAATCCTATGATAAGCTCCTTATTTCTCCAATCTATGCATATAAGCCTCGTTGAGCTGGATTCATCTTAAAGACATTTTGAAATCACATCAGCAATTTCATATCAGCAAGTTACTTCTTAATCAATTACCGTCTTCCTATGAGATGCTGTTTTAATACATGAAAGAGAACAGTTTCCTAATGTGAGCAACTATTTTCAGGGAAGAGTATACTGGAGCCTTTAATTAAATGAAAGTCCCACATTTTTATTTTTCTGTCACGGGATATTTGAATAACTAGCTGTAAATGAGTTATATTTGTACAAAAGGAATTTTCTAAATCCAATTGTCCCTATTTCAAAATGTAGTTCTGGAGTGCCTGGCTGGCTCAGTCTGTAGAGCGTTCTGTATGCGACTCATAATCTTGGGTAGTGAGTTTAAAAAATTACTTAGTAAATAATTTAAAAATAATTTTAAAAATTAAAAAATAATAAAAATAAAATAATACATTAATAAATATATAGTTCTATGGAAATGGAATCACCGTGTCTCCATTGCTCCCCCAAAAAAGGAAGCTTACAGCAATAAACTGAACCAATAGACAGAGAAAGACAACCTCTGAGTCTCCCGCCCTACTTTTTCTTTCCTGAACTGATCAGATAATTTACTCAACTAAGTTTGTCTAGTCATTAGAAAGTTAATTCCTCACTCTAGAATTTCTTCTGCTCAAGTAAACAATTTGATGTATATCCTATGGGTTAAAAAATCCCTCTAATAAAGATCTAGGTATATGCCTTGAATAAGCTCCCTCATTTGGGTCACAGAAATTTATTCAAAGAAAAACTAGAGATAATAACATTAATTACCATTTATTGAGCATCTCCTGTGTGACAAAAATTTTACATACTTTAGACCTTACAGCAAATTTGTTGGGTGAATTTTAGATATGAGGAAATTTCTGCTCAGATTGGTTAGTAACTTGCCCGAATTTGCACAGTTGGTAAGTATGAGGGCTGATATTAAAATCCTAGCCCATCTGGTAGCAGTCCTCAAGAACATTTGTTCTTTTCCTCTACAAAACAGTTGATGCAAAGTGAAATTACTTTACAGTCACTTTGATAGTTGACTTCTCAGAAAAACTGCAAGACATGGATTCAATAGTGATAAAAATATGTCCAGTTAAAATACAGTTGTGTTGTCCTTAATAGTTCCTTTATTTGCCATGTGGTTTTCTCTTTCCCCACTTGAGATATTTGCAGAATGATACTGTGAACTAACCTACTAACTTCACTTCTGTCCTCACATCCCTCCTGCTCCCACACACGATTAACAGAAAGGAATTTCCTTTCCAATGATATAACCAAATTTATAACTCACATAGATGATTATCACATGGAAACATTTATTAACCTAAATGATGGTCACATTTTTGCCAAGATTCACCAGTTTTGAAGTTACTTGCCAAGAAAGCAGATTTCTCAATAGTTTGGTGAGATTAGGTGCCAAATTACCCAGAGGATGAATAACAGTTACTGCTGGTCCTGTTGGCTGATCTGTTGAGCTGTTCTGATATTTCCAGTGTCTTGAAAGAATTCAACCAGGAGGGCCCCCAAAATCTGCACTGTGACTTTATCTACTGATAAGTCAGAATATGAAGGGCTATGAACAGCTCCAACAGAGATTCAGGTGGCCACCCAAGAAGAGTTCACAAAGTCTTAGATGCACCGTAGCTACACCGGCTCCCAGGGACAGACCAGTTTCCAAGAGCCAGACACTGTGCTAGGAGCTGTATGTATGTTATCTCATTTCTTCTTCTTAGATCAGGTTGTATAATAGTTCACCCCATGGACCCAGAGCCAGACCAATATGGCTGTGGGTCCTTGGGCAAGCAATGGAAACTGTGTTTCCGTTTCTATGTCTTGTCTTGTAAAATCCTTCACAGAGTTGAAGGGAGAAATGAACTCAGTTACACAAAGCCTTTAGAACAGTCCATGGTATGGAGATAGACTCAGCATCCTCAGTGTATGTTGGCCTGGTCCTGCCTGTCAGGACAAGATACATAGAACATGCGGAAGAACCTGCGGTGTCAGCCTCAAGACCTCCTGCTGCCATATGATGCCTGGCCCTCAGGTGACTTGTGGGGCAGTGTAAAGCGTTCCAAGGCTTTCTTCTCCAGATGGGAACGGGAACCATGCAAACCACCTCAGTGAAGACTTAACCACAGCCAGGCGACTCCACCAGTGGTGACGAAAGCGTGCACACGGAGAACAGGAGGCAGAAGCCTTCGCACACCTCTAACACTTCCTGTTTCCCGTCATAGTCATATCCCCTGGCACAGATCAGCTAGAGAAATCCATATCCACTCACTTGCAACTTCAAAGACAATCACACAGCAAACTCTTCGGCCTGTTGGATGATAATTAGAATTGAGCTTCTAGTATAAATCTTTCCAAAAAATCTTATGCCTGGTATAATTATCCCATTTAGGAAATGAAGAAAATAAGGCCCAGAGGAATTAGGTGAATTGCCCAAGGTTATTACACAGATTCTAAGTGGACAACCAGGATTCCAACATCGGTTTATATCTTAATCCCAAAACCATGCCATGTTCCTTTCATTATTCAGGGATTAGTGCTCCTTTGGCTTGGGGATATTACAGACTCATTGGTTCTCCTAATCTTTTTGTTGCTGTTGGTTGACCATCTCATTTTTTTGTCACTGATTTTATCCAAGAGCAAGAACATGCTATGGAATTCATGGAGTAGCTGTTGAAATTAAATGTTCTAATTTAAGAGATTGCATTAAGGGTTATCTGTGGATTGGTATTTCTCCACACTGTCTCTTTCTTCCTCCTACTACCTCATACATTTGGTGTCTGATTATTAGACTCTTTTCAGGGGTTCTTGAACATGCTCATTTGTGGGAAAGTGCTAGTTAAAATTGTTACAGGGAGACATTTGTGTTCTCACAGCCTTTCAACAGATGGAAGAAAGTAACTTTTGGGTTCACGAAAATATACACCACGAAGGTTTTCTTTAAATTCTCCACAAGATATAGATAGTTAGTCAATCGTAAATAGTCAAATAATTAGTCAATACAGTAGCAAAATCAGGACTGATTATCAGTTTTGCGATTTTGAGCTCATAGCAAATTATTCATCCTGACAGTTCAAAGTCTCTGGGGCTGCCAGAGGGCTTGAATAGCCTCCCCTGTCACTCCTCAGTGTGGCGACGGGACCGAAGCTTCATAAACTTAGACCTTCACCCTCCTCGCTCTGACTCTCCCCTTCCTTTAGGTCATGAACATGTTGCCTACAGTAGGCATTTGCCCAACCTTTTCACACCATCTCCGCACTGTGACTATCAACAAATGCGTCCTGAAAATCTTTCGCATGCACACCTTGCAGTCCAACATCAGAAAGTGTGCAGTGCAGAGACCGGCCCTTGTGCACATGGGACCATAAAGAGCATGCGCCACTGCCATAAGAGGTAACCTCATCCCTTAATGTTCAAATGCTTTTACTTTCCTCTACTAGCAAGCACAGCAAATACCTATCTGGCTTT
Organism: Lutra lutra; assembly: GCF_902655055.1. Lineage (NCBI taxonomy): Eukaryota > Metazoa > Chordata > Mammalia > Carnivora > Mustelidae > Lutra > Lutra lutra. The sequence continues at coordinate 32,318,861 of NC_062286.1, forward strand.
TATTTCCTTAAGGCATATATATATTTGCCATATCTAGCACATTTTGAAATTTGAAAGCATCGATTCCCATAACTAGTCTAATTCAGGAAGAAATCTTACAACCACCAATCTCTGCTAACCCTCTTTGCAGTGGCCACTCCCCCCGCCCCCCACAATTTCACGTAAATAGCAAATACTCCATAATATTTTATCTACAGGAGACACTGTTGACTTGCAGGAGTAGTAACCATATTTGCTTATTTTTTTCATTCAAGAAGCTTAAAAATGCTTCTGTGTTCTACAAACAAGAAGAAAAAAAATCTGGAAGAACTTCCCTCTGTCATAACGTCATCCATACGAGTGATTCTGAGATGAAGACATCTTCGTGAGAAATGAAACGTGCTGGATTTAGCATTCAGCTCTCACTCCCATTAAACAGTTGTCATTTTAGACCCAAGCTTTCCCTAGAGACGGTGATTCCACCAGGGGAAGCAATATGTGAAGTTATTGCAAGAAAGTTTTTGTGTGAAATTGTGACTCTTGCCAGAGATGTCATATGTTTTAGTTAACTTCCTTCCCAAGAGCTAGGAAAATTTCCCAAATCCCAGATACATACAACCAGAACGTTATTCAGAAGTCAGTAGCATGGGGCTGACGAGAAAGACGGAATTTTATACACTCCATTTGTTTCTGGAGATAAAGCCTCTATTCTATTTTCTTCAAGGTGAAAGTCCAATTCACTTTGAAAATTATAAAGCCTTATTCCTTCAGAAGGAAATGATTATGATTTCTGTCGCTGTTATTACTATTTATACCGTAATAAATTTACCTAAGGAAGGTGATAGCCTCTACTGGATTCCTTCCAGAGCTGCTTAAGGAGTAAAACCATACCACTGACAACTTACAAGACACTCTGTTGCATCTTTCCCTTCTCAGCCCCTCAGTGTTGCAAGCTAGCTACCACAATGCTGTTGATTAGCAACTCGGCGTAGACACAGTTCGAGAGTAATTAATGTTCCCCATGTTGACTCTCAGGAACTACAATGCCATGAAGTACTCTCCAGGATTATCAAGGTGAAATTAAATTATGCTCAATACAGTTTGAGAGCAATTTTACTCATGGTTTAGAGTACCTCCACGGGGATGTTCTGAAGTTGGTTCCTATCAGCTTGTGAGAACTGAATGTTAGATACAAAGGAATTGTGCAAGCCAGATGGTGAATCTTTGCGACCCGGCCATGGTGAGACTATTTCTATCACAGGAATTAGCTTCCACGCTTCCCTTTCCACTTCCTCAGGGCGATAGCAATATGGATAATGGAGAGTACCTTTTTCTCCTGTGGAAAAGGTTCTCTGACCTTGCCAGCTCCCTGCCCACTCCCTCCTGCCGAGCCCAGGAACTTCACCTCAGTGAGAGTAACCCACACTCAAAACAACCTTTGCTTTGTTTGCATGCTTATCTCTGTACCTCAGGACCTTCAGCGGCTGGAGAGCAAAGAGGGTATCTTATTTTTAAATCTTTACTAACTAGCATGATTCCTGGAACCTGAAAGGGGCACCAAACATCCTCAATGAATGGGGTTTGAACAAAGTTTCGACTTCTTGAAATGGAAACAAAAAAGAATAGATTGAGTATTTATTCTAATCTAATCTTCTTTGATGGGAAAGGAGATCGATGCCATTTCCCTGTTTTTTACATTCCTTCCTAAACCTTGTTTACTTTGGCTGCTGTTTGGCTCTTGGGACAGAGAGAAGCAACGTTCAACTTTGAGACTTTCAACCCTCTCTGAGTGACTAATTACTGACATACTGGATTTTGACTCCATTTCATCATTTTGTGACTCAGACTAGGGGGAATTTGGGGTTAATATAGTGGGTAGTGACTTCAGCCTACTACTAACAGTACAGCTATTGAGGGCACTGAGCTAAGTCTGTGTGTGCACAGTCTTACTCCATCCTTTCCACACCCCTATGGAGTAGGTATTATTATTTTGCTTATTTCACAGCTAAAGAAACTGAGACAGAAGGAGTGACTAGACTGGTGTCGCTGTAAGGCTAAGATTGAGCCTGGGTCTACAAGACTTTAGAGTCTGGCTTTTGAATATCATGCTACCCTGCCTAGAGACTTGACTGTTTGCTTAAGCTGCATGAGAGGGATGGTTCTGAGGCAGAGAAGATGATTCAGCCTTTCAGGACATGCTGGGTGGGCACTGTCTTAGCTCTGGCTTCCAGAGCAAAACATCATCATGGGGTGGCTTGAACAATGGGCATCTCTTTCTCAGTTGTGGAGGCTGGCAAGTCCAAGGTCAAGGCACCTGCAGATTCGGTTCCTGGAGAGGTCCACTTCCTGGCCTCTCTGTGTGCTCACGTGACCTTTCCTGGGCGAATACAGTGGGGGAGAGAGCTCTCATTCTGCCTTCCTCTTCTTATAAGGGCACTAATTATATCATAAGAGCATCACCCTCCTGTTGTCATCAAACTAATTATCTCCCAAAGGCTCCACCTCCAAATACCATCATGGCCGGGGGGAGGGGTGGCGGTAAGGGCTTCAGTAGATGAATTCTCTGGAATGTGCTAGACAGAACTCTGAAAAAGAAAACCGCACAGCAAGGTCTAGGGCGAGGCAAGCAAGGGACCTAGGGCTCCACGTGCAAGGAGGTAGCCATCCTCACGTGCCCTCCCTGAACTTGAACAACCCCGCAGCTTCAAGAACCCATGAGCCTTTGCTTGCCTCATCCCAGCCCTGCTGCAACGACCATCCTGTGCTCTTGGGGAGCTCAGTGTCTCGGAAGGGCCTGGTGTCAGTATGGATCAGAACAGGAGGGAGAAAGCCCACCATCATTCGAACAGGAAAAGTTTAATATAAAAAAATTATTAAATAGCGGTTTATTATTTAGAAACCCTTGAGGACACAGAGGAAGAGACTAGGACAAGAGAAGCCAAAGAAGTTTTGACCTTCAGGATAAGAGAAAGGACTTTGTTTTTCCCTTCAGTCTATGCCTGAGTGAGCAGGACTTGCCCTATTTCTTAGGCAACATGACTCTCTGTGGTGTTTCCTTTCAGATCACCCCAGGCATTTAGGCTATTTAAAAAATCTAAATAACATCTCAGTCAAACTCACATTCCAAGGGCGAAATGTTTTAATCTGCCTTTTCCCAGAATGGCCCTTAAGTCTGGGAGGAAACACAAACAGCCTGGGTGATGGTCGATATATTTGGATATTTATGGGAAACCAGAGGTTTTGGCAAAAGTACATATACATCTTTTTTTTTTTTTAAGATATTACTCATTTACTTGGTAGAGAGAGAGAGAGAGTGAGCACCAGCAAGGAGGAGGGGCAGGCAGAAACAGAGGGAGAAGCAGACACCCCACAGAGCAGGGAACCCAATGCAGGGGCTCGATCCCAGGACCCCGGGATCACAACCTGAGCCAAAGGCAGATGCTTAACCGACTGAGCCACCCGGGCACCCCAAAAGTACATAGACATCTTAAAGAAGATTTGAATAGAAAAAAATACATATACATATATATAATTTGATATCACACAAACTGCACAGTAGAACTTGAGTGCAGGTCAACCCCAACAGCTGTTTGTGATCTCTCCTAAGATATAATAACGAAAGTGCTTCGAAAAATTCCCTTCCTTTCTCCAACTTTCAAAGTATTTAACATTTGCATAATGATTAACCTACGGCTCCAGAGGACATTCCCAAAGGGAGAGGAAGCCCAGCGGCATTTTGAACCACAACCGAGTGGAGGGAGCATGTTAAGTCTCCGGCTTTGGAGCCTGCTCTCGGGGGAATTCTCCACCTGTTGACTATGACACTGGGACGTGTATAGTTGAGGGAACACAACTCCAGACATTGGGACATTAAGTACTAACTTGGCCAAAAGTACAGCTCCAATTAAGGCATGATAACACATCTCCTATTTACAGAAGGTAGACCTGGACTATTTCAAGAAAGTTTTATTCTGACCTTGGAAAGGTCCAAATCCTTCTTCTCAGAACCCTGGAACACACCCACATCAGCCCAACCAAGGAAAGCCCCGAACATCGTCCTTTCCACAGAAGGTCTTCATTCTGGCTTTATATTTGCTGTGATGTCAGGGAAGCTTTTTTGGCTGGAGCAAGGGCGGCAGCAGGCTTGAAGGACATTTCTTGGCCTCAATACTTGACCTGTAAAATGAAGACAGCCAGCTAGATGAATGGCTTCCAACCTGGCTGCATTTTAAGAATCTGCAGAATCTGGGGAACTTTCAGTAAAACTCAACACCTGCAGGCCACTTCAGGGGAATTAAATCAGGATGCTTGACAGGTGGGCCCAGAAGGTTAGTATTTTAAGAAACCCTCTCAGTGAGGCCAATATGCAGTCAGGTTTGAGAGGCACTTGCAGCTCTAACAATCCTATTGATAACTCTGCGATCCTCACCCTTTGTGGATATCGAAACGTTGTTTCTGTTACGACAAACTCTCATGGGCTGTTAGCTGTTTGTGAACATGTGTGTGTGTTTGGACGGAGTCCACATCAGAAGAAACAAAAATGAAAACAGCTGTCTTAGGAACAAAGATAAAGGACATTTTTCTTTAAAATTTAAAAAATACTGTTTTGTCTTCATAACAACAACAAAAAACAACCCTAATTACCAAACACTCCCTCCCCACTCAGTCTTTTCGGGATTTTCGGTCTGGGCTGTTTCCAGAAGTTTGTTGAAGCCCGACCTCTGATCATAATAAAAGCATCTGTGTTCCTTGATCAGAGCTGGGTTTCTCAAAGAACTTTTTGTCTCTCTGCCCTGAAGTAGTATTTCATGAAAGACGTTGAAACTTCTACGTGGGTACGGACATTCTCATTGTGGAGGGTCTAATGTAATTGGTCATTTCTTGTGTATTCAGTTATGACTGCACATATCTCGGGACTCCGTTCTGAAATCCAGTACTAAATGCACAGTTCATGAATCGTATTCACCAACCAAGGCCATCATAAATATTCATCTAATGTCTGTCTTCATTAGGTGGTTATTAACATGTCAAAGCTATTTATAGAGAAAATGCAAGTGATCCATTCCATCTATATTTACTCTTATTTGAAAGCCTAATTTATATTTAGAGTACTCTTTGATAAAAGGCTTTTAATAAAGGGAAGTTTCCTTTAGAAATAGTCCTCTGTTTTCAAACTAATAACCCTACACAAAGTTTATTGATGTTTTGCTTGTTGAATGACATTAGTCAAGTGATGGGCTATGTAAATAGTCCAGCTCAGAGAAGGACAACAACATAACGCACTACTCTTAAAAGATTACACTGATGCCCTCTTCTCTACTAACAGTCCTCTGGTGTTTCTTTTCTAATGAAAAGAAGCAACAGTGGTTCATTTCCAACCTTACATGGTCTCCTTGGTAATCGATAATTCATCAAAAGATTGTTGCATGGGGCTGGGATATAGTCCGAATAGCATGGAGCAGGGATTGGCAAACTTTTTCTTTAAAGGTCCAAATAGTCAATATTTTCAGCTTTACTATCCAACTTGATCTGTAGCATCAAAGCAGCCAGAGATAATATGTAAATGAGTGTATGCAGTAATGTGTCAAAAAAAACCAAAAACCCTTTGGAAAAAAAACAAAACAAAACAGGTGGCGGGTTGGATTCGGCTTACAGGCTATAGTTCGCCCACCTGTGGAATAGAGCAAACCCAACAGGGTGTCAGACCGCTCTCAGGTGGCCATGGGAAGGTGTAAGCCAGGATCGGGAATTTTAACTCAACCCAAAGAAGCCAGGCTGTGCTGGGCTTCCATATGAACAAGTAGGTCCACCATGATAGGAAAAGTCATGAGAATACATTAACAATTAAAGAGTGATAACAGCAATGGTTGGTGTTTGCGGAGGACTTGCTTTGTAACTTGTGTCAAACACTTTCCATGTAATCTTTATAATAATCTGGAGGTGGATATTATTGTATTCCCATTTTATAGATGAGGAAATTGAGGCACAGAGGGGCTAATTAAGTTTCCCACTGACATACAGCTAGTAAGTGGCATGGCTGAGATGTGAACCCAGACAGTCTAACTTTAGAGATGTCTGTCTGTCTGTCTGCCTTTCTTTTTTCCTTCCTTCCTCCCTCCCTCCCTCCTTTCCTCTTTCTTTCTTTCTTTCTTTCTTTCTTTCTTTCTTTCTTTCTTCTTTCTCTTTCTTTTTTCTCTTTCTTTCTTTCTTTTAGAGAGAGAGTGTGTGTGCAGGTGCGTAAGCACAGGGGGGGAGTGGGGTGAGAGCTAGGATGGGGGGTGGGGGACAGAAGGAAAGGAGAGAGAGAATCTCAAGCAGACTCCACGTAGGGCTTGATCTCACCTGCCTGAGATCACGACCTGAGCCAAAATCAGGAGTCCCATTGTTGATTGAGTGAGCCACCCAGGGGCCCCTAGAGACTATTCTTCTAACTACTGTGCATTATTTCCTCCTGCTAAGGGACACAGCCAAGTCCCAAGTTAACAAAGCTGGGAGGGAAGAGCTTTTATATCAGTACTCTAGTCTCGGATCAGGTTCTAGGGGTTCACCATGCTGAAGGTAGACCAAGAATAGTGTTCTGGGTGTACACTATTTTCCATGGGTCTCTCATGTTTCTGCATGTCTTTAAGCAAAGATGTTGGCAGCCTTTTGTTGGGGACTATGTTTTCATACTGAACACCTTGGAGGATAGAGATAGTGTTTCCCTCTGGAGCAGAGGGAAGGTTAGTTTGCTGTGCTATTATCCCAAAGATCATGCCTCCTTCTGGGGCAAAGTTGGGCAAGTTTGCTTGCAGCTCATTATAAAAGATTGGGGTTCTTCAGTGCTCTTATAAAAGAGACTTCAAAATGCCACTGAAATGTTTGCTTTAAAAGTTTAATTTTGTTATGTGAATTTCACCTCAATTGAAAAAATCAAGTCAAAAATGAAAAGAAACAAAACTTAGTGAAAAGACAACCATATAAGAAGCAGACTCTCACTAGACACTGAATATGCTCGTGCCTTGATCTTGGACTTCCCAGCCTCTAAAACTGAGAGAAACAGATTTCCATTGTTTGTAAGTCACCAAGTCTATGGGATTTAGGTTATGGTAGCCTAAACAGACTAAGGCCAGAAGACCTGTGTTGAAGCCAGAGAGAGGCAAGCCTTTGTGAGAACCTGTAGCTCTTGATTGCATAACTAGCAGAGTGGCATGGTCCTCTGAGAAGTTCTAGAACTGACTAGAGAGTGTTAAAGATGTACAGCTGATTCATTGGAGTGATTTTTCAATGAACCGTAGCTATAACATAAGTGTCACATCCTGGCTATTTCATGTAGTGGCTCCTGAACCTAGTGGCTCATCAGAATCACAATAATAAAACAACAAATTCCTGAGCTCCAGCTCATACATAATGAATCAGAACATCTGGAGGTGGGGCTCAGAGATCAATATTTTACAAAGTTTCCCCAGATTATTCAGATGCACTGACTTCCCACAATATTCTATGGATAAAGATTGATGGGGGGCTTGGGTGGCTCAGTCTGTTGGGTGTCTGCCTTCGGCTCAGGTCATGATCCCAGGGTCCTGGGAAGGAGTCCCTCATTGGGCTCCTTGCTCAGTCTCCCTCCACTCCTCCTCCTGTTTATGTTCTCTCATGCACACTCTTTCTCCCTCCAGATAAATACAATCTTAAAAAAGGAAAGATCGAATTCCATCATAGACAAGTCCTTCTGCTTCTCTGTACCTAGCTTTCTTCAATTGTAAATTCAAATAGGTAAACTCTAGAATTGTGTTGTCCAGGGGCAATTAGCTACATGTGGCTATTTAAAATGAAATTGATCAAAATTCCATAAAATTTAAAAATCAGTTCCTCAGTTGTATTAACTACATTTAAGGTATTTATCGCTACATGTGGCTGGTAGTTAGGGCATCATATAGTGTAGACACGGAACATTTTGATCATCACAGAAAGTTCTACTGGATGGAGTGGCTCTAGAAGAGCTTATACCAGAAAAGAAGGAAGCTATCAAAGACTACTGGGGTTATACCAAAAAGACTCAGGAGCCAACACAAATAAGTCAATATCCTATTGACCGAAGATGGGATAATTGGAGCACCACTTAGAATAATAACAGCAATGGGTTGAAGTATGTTAAATATATGTAAATCCATGACTCACATTTATACTAAAATACAATTTATTGGGGTCTTTTAGAAGATGTTAGAGAACCAAGTCATCACTTGAAAACTGGAAAATAAAGGGTTATCAAACATTTAATCGATACTTTTTTTTTAAAGATTTTATTTATTTATTTGACAGAGAGAGATCACAAGCAGGCAGAGAGGCAGGCAGAGAGAGAGGAGGAAGCAGGCTCCCTGCTGAGCAGAGAGCCCGATACGGGGCTCGATCCCAGAACTCTGAGATCATGACCTGAGCCGAAGGCAGCGGCTTAACCCACTGAGCCACCCAGGCGCCATAATCGATACTTTCTGAAGGAAAGCCTGGATAAATGGAGATAGTACTGAGATGCATCATCAGAAGGTCCATTAGCAGGTCCCACGGGACTGAGCACCTGTTGTCCTTCACCATGTGTTAATTCAATAACACATCCTTGTGTTAGTTTTTCTTCCTTCTTTTACTTCCCATATTCTGCATGCTTGTTCTCTGAGATTCCAAAATAAATTACTACATGCAAACTTCTAGCTCTGGCTCTGCTCTGGGGGGGATCCCAGACTGGGATAGCGTTCTAGTACAAAATCTTTTTTTTTTTTTTTTAAGATTTATTTATTTATGTGAAAGAGAGAAAGTTCTAGTAAGTGGAAGGAGGAACAGAGGAAAGAGAGAATCATGAAGCAGACTCCCCGCTGAACGTGGAGCCCCACTCACGGCTCCATCCCAGGGCTCTGAGATCATGACCTGAGCTGAAATCAAGAGTTGGCCGCTAAACCAACTGAGCCACCCAAGCACCCCTCTTGTACAGATTTTTGAAAGAGAATTTAACCATATTGATATAGATTTGGTTGTTTGGTTATGCTACCACTCCTGGGAGGGGCTGTTGCTTCTAGAGGCATTCATGGGATTTCTTCAAGTAGAAGAGGTAAAAGGGAGAGAGAGCTGTGGGAGGCAGAATGAAGGATCAGTTCAGTCTAGAGCCTTGCTAACGCTATGATCTGCAGACTGGTAGCTTCCGTATCACCTGAGATTGTTAGAAGTGGGGACTCTTGGAGCACCAGCACACCCATTGAACTCAAATCTGCATTTAACAAGATTCCCCAGGTGATTTGCATGTACATCAAAGTTAAAGAATTCTCCTCTAGAGGGAGTAATAATTACCCAGCTCAGAGAGATTTTTATAGGACTTAAGATGTTGAATCCAAAGGTCAATGGGAAGCTCATATAGGAGCAGGGGACACACACTATTGTGAATGTGTGTTTGGGGGGGTTGGAAGAGGAAAAGTGGGATTGAATCTATGAGAAACACTTTCATTCTAGGAAAATGTTCTATAGGAAAAACATTCTACACCTCCGTTATTGTATTTTGCACCACAAACCTCAAAAAATGTTCAAGTGGGAAGATAATCCCCCCCCCATCAACAGAAGACAATGTCTATGTGTGGTTGTAAACACAGAGCAGGTTCTCACTGAACAACTGTTAAATATTGAATTGAAGGCTTGTGTTCAGGGTGGGGTTATGTATCTGGGAGGGAGGTAAAACCAATCTTGGCCATCTGCCACTTCCTCCTAACCCTCTGGGCTTCACCCTCCCTGACTTTCCCCTGTCCCCAAACTCCTACTCTCAGTTCACTGCCCTTTCTCTCGTGGACATACTGTCAGTGACAAGCATGATACACCAGTAAATGTTTCACATCTGGCTCTCCAGAAATAAATATAAAGCTCTAATTTGTAGAGTTTGCCGATCTCCCTAGCACGAGTAGTGCCATCATGGCCAGCTGTAAGCCGCCATGACGTTAACTGAACACAGAGTTAGGAGGGGGTACACGGGCTCCATCCAGCACAGCACTGGAAATAACTGGGAGAAAGGGCAAGAAGGAACTAAAGAGCGGAAAGGATACTGTAGAGTGGTCTCTCGCCTTTCTCAAAGTGAGGGAAGAAAAACTCAGTTGATGGCATAGAGTGCTCCCTCTAACTTCAGTTGCTGATTCACAAACATAGCTGTTTACTTCGAGTCAAAGGGCTTGCACGAAATCCTGGGCTCTCCACGACAGATTTGGCATCTCCCCCCATCGATAGCTACCTCTTAGCTTTGCCTTTATTGAGAGCTTCCTTAGGTGGAGCTTTTAAAGGAGTCAGAAACTCAGCTGCAGAAATGGCTTGAGGAAAGCCAGAGTGACTTGTATTCTGTGTTGACTGAAGCTTCTTCCATAAACATTATCTAGGCTCTGGAATGCTCATACCTACCCTTCCAGGACGCACCACACCCCAATTTCCCCAGCCTGAGTGTAGGCCTAATGACTCTTGCCCAGCTTCCTCAGGTCTTACACACCCCGCTTCCCTCGCCAGAGTTCAAGCCCTCGCCTGGTTTCTTTGGACGTCATCCAAGAGCTGCATACCTGTCCCTCCTGGGAGCTCTCCAGCCGGCACCGAACTCCTTTCCCTCAGGGATATTAGCAGATAACGCATCTCCACCTTGCTGTAGGCACGGAAGCAGGTAGCTTCTACCTGTCCTTCTACCTACAAGCGCTGTTTAGGGGGCTCGATGTTGGCTCTCCAAAGGGCTGATTCAGGGGCTCCCTCCCCTCAGGGCATCCTTCCAGCTCCACAGCCATGAATCTGTTTTGGGGCTCTGGGCCAGTGGAAGCACCCTCTCCTCATCTTTACTGACAAAACAGCACCTGAATTTCCCATAACTGCTCGGGTCGCTCCCCTTTCACTTTTTCCTGGAAAGCCTCCAGGGCTAGAAATCCAGCTCACTAGAATCACAGCCCGAATGATTGCTTCTTAAGTCTGCATGAAATAGAATTTTTTGTCACCTTCTCTTTGGTGTTTAATCAATGGTGACTCTCAGGAAAGACGCACTTCTACTAGCAGATTAAAAGGCTTCTTTTATTTGCGGAGCTAATATCTGTTTGGAACGCAACACCTTGTTTCCTCCTCTCCCCACATGAATGCACCTACGGGTTTAGACTTACGATTTGGCTTTTATTTCTTCGAAAACAGAAACAGAAGTAGTGAAATCCCCTTATCTGTCAGCGCTGGGGCCTCTGCTCAGGATTGCGTCTGTTCTGGCCCCCCCAACGCAGCCACCATTCATGTTCATTCCTTCTAATCCTCATTCTCTCTTCATGTTTTCTCGTCTGAGCACATAAACACATCGCTACCCTTTCTTACAAAGTCAAGGCCAGCTCACGCGGTGCGGGAAAGCTTACACTGACAGAAGCACTCCAGGTGGCTCAGCTAAGTCACCATGGCATTGGTGTCTCCCAGGAAGGCGCTCCGTGTGTCCTTCCTGCCAGCTGAGAACACTGCTCTGCCCTTTGAGTGTCCCATTCAGAATGAGGCCAGAGGTCTCCAGACCAAAGAATGCCTGCCTTTCATCAAGCCCAAGTTAGGCAGGAAGGAATCCCAACAGCTTCTGCTGTTGGCGTGTGACGCTGACCAAGCTGGAGCATCCTTGACCCCTGTCTTCTTTCTCCCAGATGTCCAGTGAACTTGTGTTGTTTGCCCTCCGACCCTCCACAGCATGGCCTTCTGCGAGGCCTCTGGTGAGTCTGAAAGGCTGCCAATCTGGACCCAAAAATGGAAGTACCTGAAGGAGAGAGTCTTCCAACGTTTTTGGTGGTCAGAGAGATGAACATCATCAAATGACTGAAAAGATGAAAGCGATCGACACTGACAGTGGTTGTGAGATTAGACTGTCCGAGGGACGAGGCTCAAGAGGAGGCAGGAACCATAGCCGTGAAGCTCCTGCACTGGCATTGCCAGCATTAGGAACTGTAAGTTTTCAGGGAACTTATCAGAGAAGGTCAACTTGAGAATGAGCACTGATGAGTTGATGGCTCGGATCCAGGAGGTCAGACCATAGCAACCAAAGTTGCAGGGAGGTAGGGTGCTCTGTGTAATTGTAACGACAGGCATTGGGCCCCAGGATGAGATTGGTGAACCTCTTCCCAGCGAAATGATCAGGTATCAAGCTAAAATATGGATGGTGAATATGCTCCGAATTCTTAGTACACGGACTCAACTATGTTAGCTCTTTCTGTCTTTTATTAAGGCCCTTTCTTGGATAAAGAACCAAAGTAGATGTAGGCAGATCTTAAAAACACACAAGGCTGATTCTTATGATCAGCCTGCCTGAGTTTGTATATTGTAGGTATTCAGAAAATTGTTGATTATAATGTAATAGGGCTCATGCCCTGTTGTGGGGCGCTAAGGCCCTGGTCTTTAAAGAGTTAAGTGATAGTGACAAAAGTTTGGAATGTGCCCAGTCCACAGACAGGCTATCCCTCTGCTGGGACAGGGCTTTATCTGCTTATTCCAAAATAGGTAAATGCTGGGTGTTCTCTTGACCTTAGAAGGCGGTAAGACAGCACAGGGAATTAATGTAAGTCTGAAATCTAAGGGTGTCAGATGTGGGCATTAGCATATATCTTGAAACCAGGAAGCTAGCCTTTCCCTAACCTCCTCATTTCCAAAAATATCTTTCCAAGATATTCTTTATTGTTTTGCCCAGTGCAGTTGGGTCTTAATCGGTTTGCCTTATAAGGGATTTCAGGGTTTCAAGAGCTCTCCCAATAGAAAGTTTTCCCTGCTGTTCTGCCTAAGTCGCCTTTTGCTTAATTTTAGTTCATTATGTCTAGAAAGACAGGGAGGGCTTTATGGGGCAAAAGGCCCAATCATCGTGGGAAGAATGAATCATTCCAAGAACAGTGAGAAAGTCCTGGAAGGTGAAGGTGGCTGAGGGGCAGGAAGCTGGGGGTGGATGGATGACTGAGAACAGCACCGACACCGGCTGCCTTCTCTCTTCATTCCTCCCACTAGGGGGTGCCCAGCATCCCGGAATGATCTCTATTATTAGGATGTTGACGTTTGGCGGGGTTACCATTTATTTCATGGCAGGGCGCTGGCTGACCCAGGTTTTGTGCATTTCTGCCCTGGGTTGAGAAGAGATGGGGTGGGAGGATGGGTGGAGGGAGGGCTCTTACGTCAGTAAGTACACAAATGCCTCTCGATGGCTTAGTGAGTGAAGCGTCTGCCTTCGGCTGAGGTCATGATCCCAGGGTTCTGGGATGGAGCCCGTCATTGCACTGGGTTCCTTGCTCAGCAGGAGTCCGTTTCTCCATCTCCCTCTGCTCCTCCCCCTTGCTTGTATGTGTGCTCGCTCTCTCTCTCTGTACCAGGTAAATAGATAAAATCTTGAATACCCAAGCACTCAATAGCCACATGATGTTGGGAATTTAGGAAAGTTAGTCAACCTCTGTAGTCTGTAGTTCTCTCATCTTCAAAATGGAACTATTAATACTAAGGTTACTTGAGAATTAAAAGGTAATGGATATTCTTTGAAGGTGAAGGAGGGTCAGATGAGGCACTTTCAGACCAAGAACCGAAGCAAGTGACTCCATACCATTTACAGAGAGTTTTAGGCAGGGGAGTTTACTGACAGGGGAGATGAGGCAGGTGGGAGGACGGACAGACAACCCAGGGCAGGACACACACGGCTGTTCTCTGCTCATCTGGTCCCTAACCCCCAGTTTCTATGGAGTGAGGGGCATGGTGGTGAGGTCACAGGGTAGTTATCTGAAGTGAGACGGGGGTGTGTTGCTCATCTCTACTTGTTACTTGAAGTGGGGCCTGCACTACTCTAGAGAAGATAAGAATGAATGTTCCCGCATTCCGGTCGGGGCATCCATTAGCTTCCATGGGGCCCTGAACATGCAGCCTGGACGGAGGTCATTGTGTGGGCATGAATAGGAGCGAGGGCTAAAGATGGAGTCAGCGTTGTCGGCTTTCTCACACAAAGCATGGAATGAATTTAATCTTCTCCCTTTCATTTTTCCCTATTTGGAAATGGCAGGGAGCAAAGAAGTATCTATTGGTGGGTCTGGCACCCCGAGTCCTCAGGCGCCAGGACTACAGCTCTGGGGGCAAGAGGGTCTTCCTTGGCCTCTGGGGCTTTCTGCACCACAGAGCTTCACTGAGTATTTAGAACATGCTGGAGGAGGCTTGGCGGCCATGACCCTTTGGACCAGGCTTTATGCTTCTTCACAGACTTGTGGGCCATCATTAAGAAACCCGTCTCCAACTCGATTTTTAGAGATCACCAACTGGTCCAGAGGCCTTCGGTCTTGGAGGATTAAATTTCCTTGCCCATGGCTACACAGCGGGCCAAAGCCTGGCCTGCAATCCACAAGCAACACTGTCCTGTATTACCAGTTAATCCATTCTAATGTGACAATGACCCACAGTTCTTTTCAGCATAGTGTTCCAAAGTGTGGGCCACAGGCCCCCTGTACCAGCGTCAGAACGTGGGCTTGATAAAAACACAGATTCCTGGCTCCCTGCCAGACCTGTGCACTCAGATCCTCTAAAGTTGAAAGGCAAAGGCTTACAAAGTTCCCAGTGCCAGGTCACACTTTAACACGGAAATACAATGCCTGAATCCGCCAAGTGCTCTTTCGTGGTGAGGTTGGGGCCCTTGGGCAGAAGTCTTGTTGGTTCGAAAATCATACCCTACAGGCATTTCTGACCCTGCATTATTTACAGAGCCAACTTTGTCCCTAGCTACTTCCTTCCTTCCCCTGGAACTTCCTAAATGTTGGAAACATTTCTGTGAAGGTCACAGGAGACAGTTTCTGTGGACACCTGATGAGACGGCGTGCTTTGGAAAGGTCAGCTGGATTCTCTCCTGAGCCGTGGTAATCACCTGGCCTCCTGTCAAGGCAGAGGGGGAGGGGAGGGAGATTTGGATTTTGTTTCTGGGGACTGGGGGCACCAGGATACAGGGATCGCCAGCTGCCCACTTCCTTGACATTGACCGATCGCTTACTGCGACAATGGCTGTGTCTAGAAGGAGGCGTGGGGTCAAAATTACCCGTGTCTTGAAGGCTGTGAACTCGGACCTCTCAGTCTAGAGGGGGATGGGCTCTGGACCCAGGAACAGACTTCAGGAGCTTCCTCCTGATAGCAAGGTTTGCATGAACTGACTTTGCAGAAGGAACTTGGGACCGTGGGTCACTCTGCAGAGAGACAAGCCTTTCCAGACTCGGAGGAACAGCAGTGGCTGGTCTCTGCTTTTTTAAGTTTGTAGCCCCCAGAGTAAGGGGCTTCCCCTTGGCCCCTGCGAGGGTCCCCGCCCTGAATGGCAGAGGGTCTCCAGGGTGTCCTGGGGGCTGCAGAGAGATTTTGCAATAAGGATTTCACATCACCTTCAAAATGCCCAAAATGAGCACAAAAATGTTGCCAGGAAGGCAGCTGTTGCTATCTTCAATCTTTTTTGGCACAAGGTAGGAAATGAATTCTAGTAAAATAAAACAAAGCAGGTCATCACTCTTGCCGCAAATGTCCCCGTCCGCAGTATCCATCTGGCTCCCTGGCTGCCTCCAGGAGGTTGGAGTGCAGCTGTGTGGAGGAGGTTTCTGCCTCCTTCCTTCAGGAGGGCTGCATCCCTGTGTGGAGAGAGGTCCCCTCTGGAAGGCATCATCCCTCCTTCCCAATCCTTATGGTTTTCGAGGAACAAGAGGATTCATCTGACTCAACTGGAGATGGCTCCCTTCCCTTATTAATTCTATTCCCGAAGCTTCGCTACTCCCAGGCTCCACGTGAGCCGGCAGGAGCCTGGGAAGAAGCAGCCCCTGCAGACAAACAGGTTCACCCACATGGAGCTGCCCCTTCACTGGGCCCTAGGCAAAGAAAAGCCCTAACCTCTTTCTTGTCTTTCAGCAGGTTTTGTTGAACCTGGAGAGGAAATAAATTGCAAAGGCAGGAAATGACCCAGAGCCTGTAACAATATGTGAAAAGCCAAACCGGTGCTTCCGCCACTTTGTTTCAAACTATTCTCATCTGTGTACCAGGAAGCCTAACCCATTACCAGATGGAGATTTGTTTTCCGACGCCTCTTGGCATCTGCCACTCCCGGCTGGTGACATTTGCACGTTTCAAGAAGGCAAACCTGTGCTGACATCTTCTAAGTTCCGGAGAGGGGCAGCCCTCAGGAAAGTCCTTGGGTCTCTTATCGGTAGCGCCGACCATCTGATGTGCTTCGAGCTTCTGGCCTCGAGCCTAGAACGCTAGCACACTGAGTCTGTTCTCAAAGATTTGCAGAATTTGAAATCAAAATGCCCACGCTGCCAGAAAAGCCTGGCTCCCTTGCCTGCTTCCTAATCCCTTCTCTGCAGGCTTTCCCCGAAGAAATCTGATGAGTCAGGAAGGAAGAAAACGTGGCCGAGGGCGATCTGGGGGTGGGCTTGTCTCTCTCATCGCTTCAGAATGCTCCCTCCCGTTCCACAATGCGGGTCATGGTTAGGGATTCCGCTGGACTTTTTCTTTGTTTCCACCTCCATCAGCTCTCACTGTGAGAGACCCTTCTTCTTCTTCTTCTTCTTTTTTTTAAGATTTTATTTATTTATTTGAAAGACAGAGATCACAAGTAGGCAGAGAGGCAGGCAGAGAGAGGGGGAGACAGGCTCCCCGCCTAGCAGAGAGCCTGATGCGGGGCTCAATCCCAGGACTCTGGGATCATGACCTGAGCCGAAGGTAGAGGCTTTAACCCACTGAGTCACTCAGGCACCCCTGTAAGTGATCCTTCATTTACCACTCAAGTAATGAGCTCTGCCAGAGTAGGAAGGCCCTTTCATGATAATGAGTCACTGTTACCCAGAGTTTGGACTTCACTTTTATCCCCATGAACAGGGCAAGAAAATGCTCCCACCTCTGCCCCCAGAAGGAACTATCATTCAGCTGCTTTGTTCCGGCTCAGGGGCCTGTGCTCTTCCAAGGCTTTTAATTTTGGCTGAACACCATTCATTAGCCTTCCCACGGGAGGCCGTGTGCCAGCTGGATTCCAAACAGGGCGAGGTGGCTTCTGGGAACCTTGCCTCAAACAGGTAACCCGCTAATCCCCCTGAGGTCATCGGAAAGGAGCTAGAGTTGAAGGAATAATGTGCCCAGCTCTGTCAACCCTTTCAAAATGGGACACAGATTAAAGTATAAAGAATCCAATATATGTGTCGACACCTGGTTTATAAAAAAGTTCCAGCAAGAAAGCAGGGGGACGTTCAACTTCAGGCTGGGGAAACGGGAGTGGCAGCGGGGGACACTGCTCTCTTGTGTTCTGGCAGGAAATGCCTGTCCTGGAGAGCGAAACCCCTCTGTGCCCGCTACCCAAAATTGTGTGCTGCTTATTATGAAAGAGGTTTTATTTTTAATTTTTTTTTTTAAAGATTTTATTTATTTATTTGAGAGAGAGACAGTGAGAGAGAGGATGAGCGAGGAGAAGGTCAGAGGGAGAAGCAGACTCCCCATGGAGCTGGAAGCCCGATGTGGGACTCGATCCCGGAACCCCGGGATCATGACCTGAGCCGAAGGCAGTCGTCCAACCAACTGAGCCACACAGGCGTCCCAATTTTTAATTTTTTTTTTAAAGATTTTATTTATTTATTTGACAGAGAGAGATCACAAGCAGGCAGAGAGGCAGGCAGAGAGAGGAGGAAGCAGGCTCCCCGCCGAGCAGAGAGCCCGATGCGGGGCTCGATCCCAGGACTCGGAGATCACGACCTGAGCCGAAGGCAGCGGCCCAACCCACTGAGCCACCCAGGCGCCCCGAAAGAGGTTTTATTTTTAAAAAATTTTATTATTATTTTTAAAGATTTTATTTATTCATTTGACAGAGAGAGAGAGAGAGACAGTGAGAGAGGGAACACAAGCAGGGGGAGTGGGAGAGGGTGAAGCAGCCTCCCCGCTGAGCAGGGAGACCTATGTGGGACTTGATCCCAGGACCCTGGGGTCATGACTTGAGCCAAAGGCAGATGCTTAACAAATGAGCCACCCAGGGGCCCAGGAAAGAGGTTTATTTTTTATTTTTTTAAATTACTTTTTATTTTTATTTTTTATAAACATATAATATATTTTTATCCCCAGGGGTACAGGTCTGTGAATCGCCAGGTTTACACACTTCACAGCACTCACCATAGCACATACCCTCCCCAATGTCCATAACCCCCCCCCCCCCCCCCCCCCCCCCCCCCGCAACCCTCAGTTTGTTTTGTGAGATTAAGAGTCACTTATGGTTTGTCTCCCTCCCAATCCCATCTTGTTTCATTTATTCTTCTCCTACCCCCTTAGCCCCGCAAGAGGTTTTAAATAGTGTGTTCTGGTAAGCTTGGCTTTGTCCCTAGCGAGGGAATATAGTCTCCATTATAAGACAGTAGCTTCATACCAGAGGTAGGTTGTACCAACTGTATGTAACTGGTAGTAAACAGGAGAGAAAAGAACCTAGAAGATCTTCATAAACAGAGAGAAAGAGGGAGAGACAATCTTCTAGCAACAAGGGAAGATAAGGGATGTATGGATCCTTCTCCCCTTGCCTCTCTCTGCCTGTGAGCAATGAACCAGGAAAACACTAGGAACAGGAGACGGGGGTGGGAGGGGGCACCATTCTAACTCTTGACACCAGCCATACAGGATAAATAGTTTATATTATGATGATGACAATGACCTTAATGATGAAGAGATGGTGTTGACCCAGATTTGGCGGGGGGAGGTGCTTGATTTCAAGCTACACTTGAGCCCGAAGACACACCGTTAGAGCCACTTATATGATCCAAGGGACTTTTCACTAGAGTTAGAGGAATTTGGGGGTGAGTGACATAAACATAATCAAATAGAAAAATCAGGATTAGATAAAGATGGGATTGAGAATGGCTAAAAATTAGTGAGAAAGGTATCAAATGTATACCTGTTTTTGTTCTGCTTTCAGTCTAGATCTAATTGTTAAAAATAGAGTTAAAAACTATTCTTATGTTAATATGTAGCAGAGCAAAAGAGTTTGCGGTGCTCTCTGAGGTACCGGTTTGGGGTGCCTAGCCGTTGGAGGCCTTCCATCTATAGCCCTCATCACAGACAAAAGACAGAGGGAGGAATGCAGCAGTGGGAGGTCAGAGCCATAATGTGGAGGTAAAAGTTAGCGGACGCTTAACCCAGGTTTAATAGAGGTGGTTGCTAGGCTCTTAAAGTAGATGCTTATGTTTTGCAAGTGAAAGAACAGATTCAAAAAGGGAGAAAGACTAGAGCCATGAATCCCAAACTACATGCCGGGTGCCCCAGACACCACAGCAAAGTCACAAGGGCATTTCTGCAGACATTAAGTGTGGAAGGAAACATGGGGATACGGACCCCTGTGGGACACCGTGGGAACGACGAGGTCAAGGTCATTCATGGGATCAAGAGTAGATTGTGCTCCCTTCTTCTCCAAGACATCTCGTCTCTGAGAAGCTGGGTTTCCAGCAGTTGTTACGAAATGCAAGTACCAAGTGAAAGTCAGTGTGGAAGAAGAGAGGAAGACTTACAGGGTCCACTTGGCATATACTTCCTTTTGAAAGTAAATATATATATATGTATATATACACACACACATATATATATGGGTATATTATATATATAATTTATGTGTCTTATTATTTTTCAAACAGCTGAATTGTTGGGACCTAACTACTGGATAAACAATGTTTCTGTTGTATTTCTTTTGAGCTAGGGGCTCTGTAAAAAAAAACAACTGGGCTGCTAAGATGCTATGAATTGAGAAGGTTGGGGAACCTCTGGTTGAGAGTAATACAAACTGTATCAAGGGGCAAGCTGCAATGTAAGGGCTTAGGTTCATTGGTGAAAATAAAAAAAGTGGTTCTATTCTCCTCCACATCTCAGCTAGGGCATTACTCCCAGTATTTCCCCCTGTTCCTACATGAAATGGATTCTTAGTCTGAATATTTTTTGTTAGTGCAACTATTTGGTAGACTTAAAAAAAAGTTGTTTTTTTTTTTTTTTTTAAGATTTTATTTATTTGAGAGAGAGAGCACAAACAGGGAAGGAGGTGCAGAGGGAGAAGCAGACTCTTCCAGAACAGGGAGCCCGACCTGGGGCTTGATCCCAGGACCCTGAGGATATGGCCTGAGCCGAAGGCAGACACTTTTGACTGAACCACCCAGGTGCCCCAACTATTAAAGTTATTTTATACTATGCTTCTCAAGCTATCTTCAGTGAAAGGTTTTTCTTTTCTTTCTTTCTTTTTTTTTTTTAACTTCCAATTTCCAATGGAGTTATGTGATGGTTAATTTTTTGGGGTGTGTTAACTTGGCTGGGCCATGGTGCCCAGATATTTGGTCAAACATTATTCTGGATATTCCTGTGAAGGTGTTTTTTGGGATGACATTAACATGAAAATCAGCAGATTTGAGTAAAGCAGATTACCTCTATAACATGGGTGGGCCTCACCCAAGTAAGTGAAGGTCTTACCAGAATAAAGACAAAACTTCCATGAGCAAGGAGAAATTCTTAGACTGCCTTTGGACTACAACTCTTCCCTGAAATAGATCTCTCTCTATATATATACACACACATACACACAACACACAAACACTCGTACCCCTCTTGGTTCTATTTCTCTGGGGAATGCTAACTAATGTAGATCGATACTTTAAAAATGCAATAAAAAAATTTCTAAGAAAATGATCATATGCTTAAATATTGTGAAAATGTTAAATTGTTATAAAAGTTTCTAAATACCTGCTTTCAGTTTCCATATTTAGTTTATCTGATTGACAATTAAGTGTTTTTAGAAGACAGATCTAAGAAGACTTAGATCTGATCTCATAAAAATGTAAATGCATACATACATGCATGCATATTTACACACATGCATTTACTTATTTTTTATTTTGAGCTAATTCTAAATTTGTCAGAAAGTTGCACAATGAATGCAGAGATTTCCTATATATTCTCTCACCCAAGTTCCCCAATTTTAACATCTTTATAAACATAGTACATTCTTCAAAATGAGGATACTGACGTTGGTACAAAACTATTAACAAAACTACAGAGCTGATTCAAATTTCACCATGTATATTTTAAATGGTGAAGTCACAACTCTAGAATGTGTGACTTTAGTAGCTACTGGGCTAGAAAATATTTCCAGAATGGGTTGAGATCATTGCTTTCTCATGTTGGGAGTTGAGCCAGCTGAGGACTAAGAAGTCTGACAGTAATTGTGGATTGTTCTGCAGAAGAATATAGAGACCACAAACCTTAATTAAAAACATCTCGCACATTTTGACTGAGTGAGTGCCATAGCTCCTAAGCGTGTCTATCATTACTGCCAGAAATAACAAATTCTTTTGTTTCTAGAAAGATTAGTCACTTAATGACAGGATGTATAGAACAGAATGCAATGACAGAATGCATTGAGCTTGGATGAGAACCTGAAATGTCATGCATTTTTGGCCAAGCCATCCCTCTTCATCTCTTCTGTGAAGTCTTTTATGACCTTTCATGGTTAGAACCATTGTAATGGCTTTGGGGGGGGGGGTCCCTACCATAATGACTACAGATTTCTGTCATGGCGCCCGTAACACTTAATTGCTGTAATTTGTGTAGGTGCCCGCTGGACTGTGAGCATCTCACCAGCAGGGCTGTGTCTTATTCACCCTGGTGTCTTGGTACCTGGCATCACTGGAGGAATGGATGAGTCAATGAACTGAACCCACAATAAATTTACATCAGCGTTTTTCTTCCTCTCTCATCGTGTTGGAGAAAAGAGCCCATAACTTGAACTCAATCCGGTGAATAAGACAATGCCACAGTATATTCAAAAGGAAATCTTTCCAGGGCCTTGTGTTTGAGAAACAGATAGGCTTTGAATGCCAGGTGTGACTTAAAAGCTGAATAAAGAATATCACTTTTACAAATAGCACAAGTGTGTGGGTGCTGACTCACTCTAATCAGAAGATGCATTGTACTCCTGAGGTAATTCTATCCATGTTAGTGAAATCTGCTTTCCACCCAGGCTGATGAGTTATTATTAGTCACCTCTATCATTCAGCATTTCTACAATATGTGTTTTCAAAGTGTTATGTTCCTCATTCTTAATGAACGACACAGAATACAGGTAATGAAAGGACGTTGAATCTAGTCTCAGGTGTAGCTGATATTCAATAAATTTTTGTTGACTGATTCATCACTGAATTCAGTTGGGGACCAGCCTGTGCTGACCTGTGGGAAGAAAGTCTCCTTGATCTTCCGTGGAGGAGTGTGGGGGAGGACAGGGCAGGGGGACAAAGGTTGGAGAAGCAAGGAAGTAGCAATTCCTCTCCTGCCTTCTGAATCTCTGACCCACTTCAGCAATCCTCAGGGTGCTGGGGTGGGGGGGTTATGGACGCATTGTGTTTACTTGCCCTGTGCAGTGTAGGTCCTCTGGGTTTGGAGCTGCTGATTTCTTAGGAGCAAGTTGTTTAGGGACTGCTTTTATGAGTCGAGGGATCAATTTTTGGCATTCTACTTAGGCTTTTGCTATCACCTATGAAGCTGGGAAAAAAAGACACCAAGAAAAATTGATAGAAAGCCAGAACATCAAAGCTGAATAATGAGATATTCTCACAGGAGGTATTGCATTATGATAGCGGGACAAGTGACAAGGAAACTTAATCCTAAGTGTCCTTAGTGGCAAAAACATATGGAATATACAGCTGAGAAACGGAGCAGGGAGGAGATTTACCTCCTATTTCTTGGAAACCTTACCTCCTCCTGGAAGCCCTTCTCAGGGGTCTGCTCCATTTCTGTCTCCCGAGAGATGAGAAGGGCTTTGGCAGTGGGCATTCGGGTTGAGGTTGGTGGCTTAAAAAAGAATAATGTATTAGGTCCCTGGTAAGTAGGCAGAAAATCCTCCCTGCCTTTTTTTTCCCCCTCAGCCCATGACATTTATGTCCTTCTGTTTTATTGGGCAATGACCACAAATATTTGTCTGGAACACAACTTGGAAAAAAGGAAGTTGAGAAGATAAAAATACAAAGCTTTCCCAGCAGTCGGGTTGGCTGGGAGAGGTATGGAAGTGCCTAGGGAAATGCAATGCCATCCACTCAGACACCTACCTCATCCAGGGCCTGGCGGGTCCCATTAGCCTGGGGTCATATGTGAAGGCCACCAGGGAGATCAGAGGAACCAGCCTGGAGCTTGCAGCTAAGCAGATTTCTCTCATCTCGGGTAGAAGCTCAGATCCACATGTTGTAGAGTATTGTAGGGATTAAATTATACAGTGGTCTGAGAAGGCCAAGGACGCAGAGCCTGGCACCCAGCAGATACTCAAGATTTCCTTCCCAAGTGTGTTTCCTTCCCAGCTGCAACTTTGCGAGACCTGGGGGTGGAACATCGTCTCAGATGATGGCTTCATGCCATGAAGATATTCTGCATTTTAGAAACACTGGGGGGAAAAAAAAACAACAAAAAAACCTCTGTCCTTCTCCCTCTCTCAAATAAATAAAATCTTAAAAAAACAAAACAAAAAAAAAAAACCTCTCTCATTCTCTCTCTCTCAAATAAATAAAATCTTTAAAAGCAAAACAAAACAAAAGCACTGGAAAGTCGAATGCAGGCAGACTCCAAATTCTTCTATTCTGGTTGAGATGAGCCACAGTAGGGTCGGAGCTCAGTTCCCTTATTTGTCAAACACTGTGGTTTCGGGAAATAATTTTGGGCCTTGAGTGAGAGCACATACCTGGCGTCATTTCCTCAGGAAATGACTGGTCTGGATCTCAACTCAGGAGAGATTGCTGAGAACACTCACCCCTAGGGGCTGCTACTGTTTCAATTTTGGGTGAGGACCCAGTCTCTGAGATAGATGAGATTGATTTTCTCTGATTTTCTCACCAACTTCTCATAAATACTGTGCTTGGAATCCTAAACCAGGGAGCGACATGGAGCTTTGACGCCAGGGGCTTCACTCTTGGCCAGCACGCTCATACCATTGACAGAGTTCCTGCCATTTCTAACCACCTGGCCACCAGGCACTTCTACCTGCCTCATCTCCCTGACCCAAAGGCAAGTCTCCTAGCCATCTATCCTTTTCAATCCCTTATCCCTCATATATTTTCATTTTCAATCTCTTCTTGTCAACTGGATTCTTTTTGTCAGCTTGATAGAATACTTAAGCCTCCCTTTGGGAGTGGGGTAGGTTGAGTGGAGACAACACTATCCCAACCTTATGTTCTCCTCAGACTATTGCATTTTCTTTTCCTCTTTCCAGAGACTTAAAGAAAGAATGTCTGTACTTATGGGCTCTGTTTACTCACTTCTCATTCAATCCTCAGGTCACTCTCAGGTTGGCTCCTGCCCCACCAACCCAACCAAACAGTTTGTTTGTGCTGGCTTGTGCTAAGGTCATTCACCTTCCTTGACCTTTCAGAAGCAGTCTGCACTGATGACCACCCCCCTACCCTTGAAACAGTCTTTTCTTGGCTTCCCTGACACATGATCCTTTTCATTTCCTCTATCTTCTCCGACAGCCCATTTACTGTCTCTTTTGCAGCTTTATCTATTCTTCCCAGGTCAAGAAATATTAAAATACTCAAGTTTCAATCCTAGACATGTTTTTATTTTTTTCTTACTCCATATTTTATTCATGCCAGAATGTCTTCCCAACCTAGACTTCTCCTCTGAGCTTTGGATTCACATGTCCAACTTCCTACTTAACATCTCCGTTTGGAAATCTCCCAGGCATTCAAAATGTAACTCATCCAAAACCAAAAGCTTGAACTTTCCTTCCAATCCTGTCAGTGGCTCCTGTTTCACTGAATGGTAAAGCAGGTCATAACTTAGAGTCACCATGACCCTTCCCTCTGCCTTAGCCTTCACATTTAATCTTGCCTTCTAAACTTCTCATGAGCCCATACTCTTCTCCCTACTTCTATTCCCATTATTCTGGTCCAAGCTGCCATCATCTCTTATCTGGATTACTGTGAAAACCTCCTTATGTGTCTGTCTGCAGCCAGTTTGATCTTCACCTCCTACAATGTATCCAGAGGGATTTCTTCATCTGAACTTCACGTCCTGCTGTCACCCCACCTAAAAATGTTTACTTGAATAGTTTCCCATTATTTGGGGATACAGTATTCCTTAACATGACTTGCACCCATCCAGCTTTATTTCGAACCATGCTCTGCCAGGCTTTTTGCCCTCCAGCCATTCTGGCCTTCTCTCAGTTCCTTTTACTCAGTGTGCTGCCTCTCACTAATTACTCTTTGCCCAGAACCCCCTCCCCCTTCTTCACCCTGTAACATCCATCCATTCTTCAAATCTTAGCTCAGTCATGGCTTCCTCAGGGCTATCTTCCCTGACCTCTCTGACTGGGGCAAATTTCTACCATGTGGACCTGATCATACACTGATCACAGATTTTTTTTTTTTTTTTTTTTTCTTATTGATGTGACTATTTGGTTGAAATACATTTCTTGCTGAGTGGAAACTCTATCAAGGTAAGGACTGTGTCTGGTTTTCTGTGTATAGAGCCAGCAGAGTGCCTGGCAAATTAATTTCTTGAATGAATGAATGAATGAATGAATACAGACATTTGTCTTCTCTAATTTCTTTGGCTCTCTCTTCTTCTGGCTGTTTCATCCATGTCCTATCCTTTATTATCATTAAGGCTTTAGTTCATGGAGTTGGTCTATACATCCAGGGCAGCTGGACCTACTTCCTGTTATTGGTAATGAAACCTATGAGATTCTGTATAGCCTTTGAGCACGTCCTCCTTTGTTGTATCTTTATCTCTCCTAGAATGATTTTGTTATTATTAGGATTCTGTTCACTTCAGGCTTAGATAATGAGAGTACCACCTGAGGAAAGGTGTTCTGCTACCTACAACAATCAGGTCAAGAAGTTGGAGGGAATATTACTAATCAGGTAGTGTAATTTCTTAAGCAAAGCAGAAATCCTTTCCATATGACTCATGACAGATAATAGTGGCTAATGTTTATTGAGCACAGGTCAGTTACTGCCTTAAGAACATTTATATGGATGAATGCGTTTAGTCCTTAACAACCATATGGGAAAGTACGATTTAAATACTGTCACCATCATGCATCTTATATAAATGGAGAGAGAGCAGAATGCCTAGCTCCAGTCATTTGAGTGGTAAATGGCACAGTCAAGATTTAAATCCATGCAGTTTGGCAGAGTCAGAGTTTTTAACCATTGTGCTATGCTGTGCTGCTTTTTTTTTAAAGTTTTTTTTTTCTTTTTAAGATTTTATTCATTTATTTGACAGACAGAGATCACAAGTAGGCAGAGAGGCAGGCAGAGAGAGAGAGAGGGAGAAGCAGGCTCCCCCGCTGAGCAGAGAGCCCGATTCGGGGCTTGATCCCAGGACCCTGAGATCATGACCTGAGCTGAAGGCAGAGGCTTTAACCCACTGAGCCACCCAGGTGCCCCGCTATGCTACTTTTGTAATTAGCCGGCATTTACACGGACGTTTTCAGGGTTAGGCACTCACTCCACTGTAAGCTGGATACTTGGCCTAAAGTTGTCTTCTGTAACGTCAAGTCATTTTTCCTAGTTTTAGCCTCTGAAACTATACAGAATGGTCTGCTCCAACTTCCATAGACAGCCATTTAAATATTTTCAAATACTAAGAGTAGTTCTTTCTGTTCATAAAAATAACAGATGTTCACTGTAGAAAATTTGGAAAATTCAAATAGTGTAAAGAAAATAAGAATCCTTGATAACCAAGGAGAAAATAAATGTTATCTGCCAAGAATCTATCTGCTTTTTGTTGTTATTCTTAATACCCATGATTCATTAAGGGCCCATATAAAACCTGTGGCCAGTTGAAACACCTGGTTCTCCAACACACATCCTTTGTGAAGCCAGATCTTGTCTTTCATCTTATATAGAATCCTCGATGTAGAATTTTACATTCATTCCTTATTAACTATATTTTGTTGGTTTTGATTTTTCTTCTGCCTTACTAAAACTCTTTGAATCCAGATTTTTCTATCTGTTAGCCTTCCAGTTTTATATACTATGTGATTTTGGTGACGAGGATTTTTAAATCTTTATTCCAGACGTTTATAAAATGCAGAGCAGCAGAGAGCCCTGGGATACACCATTAGGGTCCTCCCCACAGGTTCACAAGGGTCTATTCATCAACCACTGAGTACGGTTGCTCAAGAAAATTCAAATCCACATAATTGCATTTTCATTGAACCGACACTTTGTTTTTTCACTACGTCCCTGACAATTTAATGACTTAATCGAATACATTGCTGAAATTCGAGTTTCATCTATAGCACTCCTCAGCTTTACTGATATAGTAAGTAGCTCCAAAAGAAAAAGATGTTATTTATCATTTTTATTTTTGTTTATTTATTTTTTTTAGTGAACTCAGGCTGACTCTGAGTGATCACTTCTTAATTTCTAAGAGCTCACCAATCAGCATCTAAATTCTCCATTCTAGAACTTGCCTGGAAATCACTGTAAGCCAATCTGTTACTTCAGACTTTTCCCTGCAGAGGAAGCAGCTGTGTGTAGACAAACTGGGCCTGGGTAATATTTAATGGGGCTGAAGAAATGATCCTGCGGGTATATATTGCCTAATTCTTTCTAAGGAGATCAGCTTCCTGTCAACACACAGGAAACTGGAAAGCTGCGGTCTAATAATATGGCCACTGATGGGAAGATGGTTTAGATTGCTCGTCCAGATTTCTCAATTGAATAATGCTGGTGAAGAATGACTGTTTCTTATTTTATTCATGATTTTGGATCAAGTACAAGGCTACCTGATTTTAAGTTGTGCTGCTTCAGTGTTGCATAGAAATTCTCTTTTTGCAAGTCAGATTCTACCTAAATTGTACTGCTATGGGAGTTTACTTTTTAAGGCCATCTTGTGGTGAGAGATTTTATAAAGTCAAGAATTCTTGAGTGATCTGTTGGGATTGAAAAACCCAGGGTTGCTTAAAGCATGGCAAAATTACACTGTATCTTTATTTACTTCTAGAAAAGTAGCTAACCTTATTTTTTATGACTGTCGCCCTGAGCAAATAGGATCTGGAAAATCTTGGGAATGTCAGACAGGGAGCTAATGCATAAAACTAAAACCTCTCCCCTTAGCTGCATTTTCTGGGAGCACCTCTCCTGATGGAAGACTGCTTCTTTTGATTTCCCTGATTGATGTTTTTCTCATTTTTCAACTCAATGTCTCGATCAATAATGCAAAGTGAATTCTATTGACTCATCTTCTCTGCGTCCTCTTGTCACTCAGCTGGTAGGGGGAGGGGTTGGTGGCTCAATGGTGAGACTTTAGTCATACCTCTGTGTTCATCACTCACTTGGCTTGGAACGATTTGGAGGCCAGAACTTTAACATGGTCACCTCTGTATCTCCATAAAACTAACCATTGCCTCCTGGAAATGGGTGTTCACCACACAGTCACTGATTCGATGGTGATACCCAAACTTATGGAACCCCACAGCAGATGATACAATGGGGTGCACCCCATTGCCACCCAGGGGACCATGATGGCTTGAACTGGTTTCCTGTTTCCTATGAGTCCCCTCCCCTGAACTTCCTATGAAGTTCAAACTTCCTATGAAGTTTGAACCACCCCATTGCCACCCAGGGGACCATGATGGCTTGAACTGGTTTCCTGCTTCTTATGAGTCCTTTCCCCTCCCAACATTCTGTGACTCTGAGTCTCATTGGCCCTTAACCAAGACTTCTTCCTTCTGCTCTTGTGTCTAAGTGTGGGTACGTGTGTATGTATTATTTATATATACGAATAGTCTGTCCAGATTCTAGTGTTCAGGTCAGGTACTCTGCCTTAACCCTAATCCCCACCCTTAACCGTAATCCTAACCCCTAACTTTAATCCTGACTTGGATCCTAATCTGAAATCTGAAATCCTAGAGTCAGGAAAGATCCCCACTCAAAGTCAGTTTTTAGCAAAAGTTTTTTTATTACGAATGTTACTATAATCTTGACCAGAAACCAAAACAACCACACCTTTTCTATGTCGTATTTCTCAATGAGAATTACGGTTTAGAATGAGCATTCCCTGGCAGTGAGAGAGCCAGAGGATTCAAATACTTTCAGTATGGATTTCAGGGGCTAGTATGTAACTCAGTATCTTATGACAATTAGTCAACATGGAGGAGTAGAGCTAACCTTATCAGTACATTGGAGTCGCTGATTGATTAAGACCACATCATTTGCCAGTACCGCGTATTTATTGTCAAATGTGTGCTTTTTCTAGTTTTTATACTCTCCTCACTGATTTCATAGGATCCTTTTACAGACAACTTAAAGCCGAATAAGGGAAATGAAACAATTAGTTTAACCAGGACCACTAAGACCCCAGCTTCACTTTCAGGAGCGGTGGCAACATTTGTGGGGCCCAGGGCAAAATGAAAATGTGGTGAATTTCAGCAATTTCAAGATGGTGAGAGCAGAGCCTTAAAGCACGCGCACGCCTATGAAGGCAGCCCTTACTTCTTTCCAGATGGGGGAACCAAGCTCTAGAAGGCACAGCAAGACGCAGCCAGGCCATAGCTGATGAGTGCTGGCCATGTGGCTGGAACTCCCTCTCTGGACATTTGGTGACGGCTCTCTCTGCTGGGCTTCTCCCGCTACCCAGCATAACCACGATGTGGCGGCTGGGGGACATCACCGGGGCTGTGAATGGCAAGTTCTCCTTTTGCCGATTTTCTTTAGTTGTCTGACCCTTAGCCTGATTTCTTTCTTACCTCCATACCTCAGCTTTTTTGCATAGAGTTATTCTCTTTGTCAGCACGACCTCTTCCACTGGTTTTCTTAAAGACTCTGGGGAGAAGGTTTGCAAGGTGCGGGCGGAGTGAAAGCTAAGAAGGGACATTTTGCAGATTGGATTGCTTTCCCTGGCATCTTGCCAGAAAGGATGTGTTTCTTCCCACTGAGTTCTCCTCCCTTCCCGAATCCCAACATAGATGAAATTCTAAGGGCAAGCCTAAATGTCTTTGCTAAAGCAGCCTCAGGAGAGGCTCCTGAGGGGGCTGGATGCTAGTAAAGAGAGGGTGAAAAATTCCGTTTGGAGAATTTTTCAAATATCATTACTTCCATCCCTAGGAAACCAGTTCCCAACCTCCTGCCCTACTTCACTTCATTCCCGCCTTGAATGAAACTTGGCTGTGATTTGCCAGAATTCCACGGACTCGAGAATTTGATAAAGAATTATATTTCCTTTTTTCTCTCCAGAGGGACTCCACGGTCCGTGGCTAAAGGAATTCAGACCTCTTTATTGTGCCAAATTTCCCCAAGCCCTAGTCATCCCATTAACTTGAGAATGTGGCCAAACCAGTCTTTTGGAGAAGGAGGCATGACTGCCCTGAGCTCCACATCGGCACTGACCCAGCCTTACATCCACCGGCTGGTTTTTTGAGTTTATTCGTGAAATTCAGGCAAGCCTGAAGAAACCCTTGATTCACTGAAAACAAGAAGAGCCAGGTTTTTTTGTTTTTTTGTTTTTGTTTTTTTTTTAAGGGAGAGAGGGGAGGGGAATTTCACATTATCCTTACAGAACAGATAAAGAAACGGGTTTAGGGGCACCTGGATGGTTCAGTCCCTTGAGTGGAGGACCCTTAATTTCGGCCGAGGTCATGATCTTGGGGTTGTGAGATTTAGCTCAGCGTGGAGTCTGCTTGTCCCTCACCCTCTGCTCCTCCCCCTGCCCGTGTGTGTGCTCTCGTGCGCTCTCTCTAAAATAAACAAATTAAATCTTAAAAATAAAAACACCCCAAAACAACAGGTTTGAAGAAGCTTAAAAGAATCTAATTAAAATTATTTATATAATTGCATATTTTCCCTCCAAAACTTTTAGAAGGGACTCAAAGCCCAAGCCCAAGCCATACATTTGATATTGGCTCTACAAAGTCCACAGGCAATGTCCTTGAGTCTTCTTTGCAAACAGTGAGCAGTACCCTCGGGAAATACCCAGAAAAATGGAAGACGCAGTGGGGTACTTAAAGAACTTCTCCAGGGTGCCTGGGTGGCTCATCTGGTTAAGCGTCTGGGGGGGGGGGGGGGGCGGGGATCGGGTCATGATCCCAGAGTCCTGGGACTGAGCCCTG